>NC_049260.1:68241237-68559698 GCF_011100685.1 Canis lupus familiaris
TGCTTTTGTGGATTGTTCCACTGAACTTCTTCTTAAAGGGGGATTTTAAGAGTCCCCCTTAAAATTTCTTGCAGAGCTGGTTTGGAGGTCACATATTCCTTCAGTTTCTGCCTGTTTTGGAAGCTCTTTATCTCTCCTTCCATTCTGAATGAGAGCCTTCCTGGATAAAGTATTCTTGGTTGCATGTTCTTCTCATTTAGGACCCTGAATATATCCTGCCAGCCTTTTCTGGCCTGCCATGTCTTTGGAGAGATCTGCTGTTACCCTAATATTCCTCCCCATAAAAGTCAGGAATTTCTTGTCTCTTGCTGCTTTAAGTATCTTCTCTTTATCTTTGGAATTTGCAAGCTTCACTATTAAATGTCGAGGTGTTGAACGGTTTTTATTGATTTTAGGGGGGGGATCTCTCTATTTCCTGGATCTGAATGCCTGTTTCCCTTCCCAGATTAGGAAAGTTTTCAGCTAGGATTCGTTCATATACATATTCTGGCCCTCTGGCCCTTTTGGCACTCTCGGGAACCCCAATTAAACATAAGTTTTTCTTCCTCTGGCTGTCGTTTATTTCCCTTAATCTGTCTTCATGGTCTTTTAATTGTTTGTCTCTTTTTTCCTCAGGTTCCCTCTTTGCCATCAACTTGTCTCCTATGTCACTCACTCCTTCTTCCACCTTGTTAACTCTTGTCATTAGGACTTCTAGTTTGTATTGCATCTCATTCAATTGATTTTTAATTTCTGGCTGATTGGATCTAAATTCTGCAGTCATGAAGTCTCTTGAGTCTTTTATGCTTTTTTTAGAGCCACCAGTATAATAGTGTATAATAGTGATTCTGAATTGGCTTTCTGACATTGAGTTGTAATCCAGATTTTGTAACTCTGTGGGAGAGAGGACTGTTTCTGATTCTTTCTTTTGAGGTGAGGTTTTCCTTCTAGTCATTTTGCTCATTGCACAGTGGCCAAAAAAAAGCTGTATTGGGAAAAGGAGAAAAAGAGAGAAGGAAAGAAAAGAGAAAAAGAAAAAAGAAAGAAGGAAGAAAAAAGGAAAAAGGAGAAGAAAAAGAGAAAGAAAAAGAAAGGTGAAAAAAAGGGGTGGGGGAAGCAATCAGAAATCAAAAAGAAAACAAAAAACAAAAAACACGGGGGAGTATCTTCTGATTCTGTATACTTTAAGTCCCTTTACTTCCCCTGGAACTTGTCTGTCTAGCTGGTCTTCTGGGGGAGGGGCCTGCTGTGCTGATTTTCAGGTGTTAGCACTTGGGGGAGCTGCTCTGCCCCCTGCCTGGTGCAGGGCTCAGTGTGGGTTGTTTATCCCGTGAGGACCCTGGAGGAACAACCCCAGTGGCTACGGCAGCCTTGGAAACCTGGATTCAGCTCCCGCAGTAACTCCAGAGCTCTTGGTCTGCAGGTTCTGGAGGCTCCGGGGTGCAGCCGCTGATCTGCTCAGCCCCGGGCAGGAGTGTCCTTGCTGTCCTCGGCCCTCCTGGCCTCTGCCTGTCCCGGGAGAGGCCGGATCTTGGGTGTCCTGGCGCCCTATGCTCCCCGTCTGCGCTGTTGGATTCGCACTCCCTGCTGCACAGCCGCCTCTCAGTGGAGCCGCCGCCGGAGCCCCTCCGATCTGCTCCAGGTCAATGTCTGCGCGTTGCAGCCCTTAGGGAGCTCGGTGCACTCTCCACGGGGCGCAGGTGTCTGTTAGTGTCCCACGGAGCCTGAGGGCATCCCCGCCTCCTGGGTCCTGCTCCAACTCCCTGCGAGCCCCTTTCTGCCCGGGAAGGTCGGTGCAGCTCCTGCTTCTCCGGGACGGGGCTCTCCTGTCCTGGGGACACTCGCCCGGGCCTTAGCCCGGCTCCTCGCGGGGCCCCTCCCCCTTGGATGCCTTTTGTTTTTTTATTTCTTTTTCCCCGTCTTCCTACCTTGATAGAAGCACGAACTCTTCTCACTGTAGCGTTTCAGCTGTTCTCTCTTTAAATCTCAGGCCGAATTCGTAGATTTTCAGGATGATTTGAAGGTTATCTAGGTAATTTGGTGGAGACAGGTGATTTGGGGACCCTAATCTTCCACCATCTTGCCCCTCCTCCAAGTTGTTGATATTTTGATAGAGATTGTATTAAATGCATTGATAGATTTTGGTTGTATGAACATTTTAATAATATTTGTTCTCCTAATCGATGAGCATGGGATATCTTTCCATTTGTGTCATCTTCAGTATCTTTCATCAATGTTTTGTAGGTCTCAGAATACAGGTCGTTCATCTTCTTAGTTAAGCTTACTCCTAGGTATTTTATTCTTTTTACTGCAATTCACAAGATTGTTTTCTTAATTTCTTGTTCTGCTACTTCATTATTTTTATATAAAAATGCAGCCAATTCTTGTAAATTGATTTCATAATGTGTGGCTTTACTGAATTCATTTACTTGTTATAGTAGTTTTATAGTGAAATCATATATATGTATATATATATATCAGATTTATAGTGAAATATCACTCAACCATAAAAAAGAATGAAATCTAGACATTTGTAACAACATAGATGGATCTAGAGGGTATAATGCTATGTGAAATAAGTCAATCAGAAAAAGACAAATACCATATGATCTCACTTATCTGCAGAATTAAAGAAACTAATAAACAAAAGCAGGATCAGATCTATACATACAGAAAACAAACTGTTGCTAGAGGAAAAGCATGTAGGGGGTGGGCAGAATAGGTGAAGGGAATCAGAGATAGAAGCTTCCAAGTATGGAATGAATAAGTCACAGGATTAAAATGTACATATAGGGAATATAGTCATTAATAATTTAATAGCAATGTATAATGACAGATGGAAGATACAATTTTGGTGATCATAGCATAACATATAGAGAAGTCAAATCACTTGAAAATAAGATACGATTTGGTATCAAACATACTCAAATGAAAAAAATTCAAAAAGATAGACACATAAATATCCAGATGCTTTAATACAGGGAACTGGTGGCAGCCAGAAGGTAGGTGCGTGCGGGATGAATGAGATAGGCAGAGATCAAAGATACAAAATTCAAGTTATAAAATAAATAGGTCACAGAAATGAAAAATATAGGGAATATATTCAATATGATTGCAATATATGTGATATGATTGCAATATATTCATATTGCAATATGATTGCAATAATGTGGTTTGGTAACAGATGGTTACTACACTCATGGTAAACAATGAGTGATGTATAGAATTATTGAATCATTGTGGTGTACACCTGAAAAATATACACTGTATGTTACTTATACTTTAATAAAATATAAATAAATAAATAAATAAATAAATAAATAAAGTATCTAAATGAAATGCAAGAGGATAAATCCAATATAACCAGAGAAAACTCATTGTAATCAAACTGTCAGAAATAAAAGGGCATTTTTAAAATAACAAGAGAAGTGATTCATCACATATAAGTAACACATATAAGTAACCATCAATAACATAATTTGTGGTTCCATCAGCAGAAATCCTCTAAGAGAAAAAGCATTTAGATGGTATAAAGTACTGAAGAAAATGAACTGAGAATTCTATATCTGGCAAAACTGTCCTTCAAAAATGAGGGACAGATTAAGATATTCCTAAATAAAAACAGACAGTTTATTACCATTAGACCTGCCCAAAAAGAGATATTAAAGGGAATACTTAAAGTTGAAAAGATGCTAGGCAGTGGCTAAAAACAAAAATATAATGTCCTCAGAACAAAGAAGATAGACGCATGGCAAATACAAAAACAAGTATTAATATAATATTGACACATAACTCCACTTTTTTCTATATTTTATTATTGGAATCTGATTTGACAACATATAGTATAACAGCCAGTTATACTACATCAAGTGCCCCCTCCGTGCCCATCACCCAGTCACCCCATCCTGCTGCCCACCTCCCCTTCCACTACCCCTTGTTCGTTTCCCAGAGTTAGGAGTCCCTCATGTTCTGTCACACTCTGATATTTCCCACTCATTTTCTCTCGTTTCCCCTTTAATCCTTTACACTAATTTTTATATTCCATGAATGAATGAATGAAGCCATATAATGATTGTCCTTCTCTGACTGATGCACTGCACTCAGCATAATACCCTCCAATTCTATCCACATTGAAGCAAATGGTGGGTATTTGTTGTTTCTAATGGCTGAGTAATATTCCATTGTATACATAGACCACATCTTCTTTATCCATTCATCTTTTGATGGACACCAAGGCTCCTTCCACAGTTTGGCTATTGTGGACATTGCTGATATAAACATCGGGGTGCAGATGATTCGGATTTTCACTGCAACTGTATCTTTGAGGTAAATCCCAGCAGTGCAATTGCTGGGTCTAGGGTAGCTCTATTTTTAACTCTTTGAGGAACCTCCACACAGTTTTCCAGAGTGGCTGCACCAGTTCACATTCCCACCAACAGTGCAAGACGGTTCCCCTTTCTACATATCCTCTCCAACACTTGTTGTTTCCTATCTTGTTAATTTTCACCATTCTAACTGGTGTGAGGTGGTATCTCATTGTGGTTTTGATTTGTATTTCCCTGATGGCCAGTGATGCGGAGCATTTTCTCATGTGCCTGTTGGACATGTCTATGTCTTCTTCTGTGAAATTTCTGTTCATGTCTTTGGCCCATAGACTTTAGTCAATAATAATGTACCAGTGTTGGTTTATTAATTACAAAGCAGTATCATATTGATTAATATATTAATAATAGTGGGAACTGAATATGGATATGCAAATTTCTATTATCATATCAATTTTATGTAAATCTGAAATTGACCTAAAAACTTTGGTTTAAAAATTAGTTTTTTGGTTATAATGGTTCTTTGTAATGATAGTCCAAATATCCCTCCTCATTCTCAAAACTCAATAAATTTATTCACTTTGCCATAGTAAAAAACATTAATGTTTAGTCACTGAAATTAGGCTTAAATACGAAATCAGTGATTACATGTTCATTGTGTACAAAATATTTATTAGGTTCATCCTTTAAATTTTTTTAAACATAGCCTCTGCTCTCAAAGGTTTAAAAAGCTAACTATAGGATTAAGAGGTAGACCAGAGTGTTTCAAATTTGGAAATATTGACATTTTGGCCTAGACAATTATTGTAAAGGGCTGTCTTATACATTATATGGTGTTTACTAGTATCTTTGGTCTCTACCTGTTTGCTACCAGTACACTCTTCCATAATTATGACACCCAAGTAAAGAATTATGTACTTCTCATTTTTTTTACAATTCTATAACTGTTCTAAAAAATGTAGTCTATTAATTAATGAATAACAATTCCAGATAAAAACATTTTAAATATATTTATGGAAATAATTACATCTTCGTAGTCAGGATGAACTTAACATAAGATTACAGAAAATTGTTTTCTGTATTATTATTATTCACTAAAGTCCATACTTTAGTCAGATTTCTTCACTTCTTATTTAATGCCATTTTGCTATTCCAAAGTCTATATATCTTGTACTAACTTCTTCATTTGTTCCATTACTGCCTTTATTTCTACTTGTTGATTTTCTTGAATTGAAATGTTTTAATTCCCTCCTCATTTTTAATTGTGAATATTCTATAGATATTTCATTTTTGGTTATCACTAACATTACATATAAAAGCCTAAAGTCATAAAAACTTATTGTAATCATATATACCTGATTATATCACAAATTTACAAAAATGTACAGAAATTTTTATGTACATTTTCTCATATAATCATCTGAAGAACCCTGTGACATAAGCATTACTTTTGGTAGTATTGGTATTAGTATTATTTTTATCTCCATTTTGTAGGAGAAAATTAAAGCTTAGAAAGATATAGTGAGTTGCCCAAGATCGTTCAGCTTGTATGTACAAGAGCAGGAACTAAATCTAGGTATTTTAGTGTTTTTTTTTTCCATTTCAGCATGCTGCCTCTGCTGTCACCATCTATATACCATACAATAATGAAAAGGGAAGAACATTCTCTAATGCATTGGCTTCCATTACAACATCTGACCTGACATTACAGTATCTAAAATGGAGACAAGAGAATTGTAGTTTATGAGCTCTGGGAACTTATTCAGATTGGGTTGTTTTTCAAAAGTTTAGTTTTAATTGTTGGTATGCTTTTTCGCTTGTTTTATTATATTCTGATTAGGTGATGACCAAGAATAGATTTTAATATTTTATAATTTTGGTTACTATGCATGTTATATTTTGGATGCTATAGTTTGATATAGCCATATTTTTTGAATATTAATTTCTTATTTTTATAATATTTTTAAAAAAGATTTTTGTTTGTTTATTCATGAGAGACACAGAGAGAGGCAGAGATTTAGGCAGCAGGAGAAGCAGGCTCCCTTCAGGGAGCCCAATGTGGGACTTGATCCCAAGACCTTGGGATCATGACCTGAGCTGAAGGCAGATGCTCAACCACTGAGCAACCAAGGTGCCCCTAATTTCTTATTTCTTAATGAGACACAAGATGCAGTTGCCTTTGTATTTGGAAACATAACAAAATTATGCATGGTTCATATTGATAGGATTTTTAGATTCTAAAAATCTGTATTTTAATCATAAAAAATACTGCAGATATCTAATAAATTTGCATGCCCAAGTAAATACATCCCCAATAGTTAATAATTAAAGATGACTTTTTGGCCTTAACCAAATTAGGCTGAAGAAATTTCACAGAATAATATTATTTCCTTGCCAGAACTTCCTAAAATATATTCCTGCTTTAGAATATGCTCCTCTGCAATAAATGATGGAATATACATGAGGAATGCTAAGATAATATGGCATTGACATTGAACATTTGATCGACTCAATGTAAACCAAACCATTATTTGAGCAAAGAAAAGATTATGGTAACTGAGTTAAGGGGAACCTGGATGCTTTTTAACCTATGGTGAAAAAGTATTGTTCCTTTCAGAAACAAGCACATTTTGTAGCAGACAATTTCTAAGGATATTCATACCATGCCAACCTAATTATCCATGTAATACTGTGACTGAATGTCCCAAAGAGTCTTTAGAGGTTCAGAAGATTCAGAGACAAAAAAGAAGATTCAGAGATGAATCATTTATTTAAATTAAACAGAGAATAACGTCACCTGGCCCAATTGTCTTCAGAGAAACACAGGCTGAATTGGGGGTGGGGGAACCTAAAACTAATGATTGTAAAATGATGCCTAAAAGAAACAAAGACCATAAGCAAAGTATTTGTGTTCATCCAACCATTAAGGATTTAATCTTCTACTGATCATAAGCTTCTATATGCTTGTGTATTTAAATTCCACCATTGTGTGATGCTGAGAAAACATGAAGACAACTTGCATCATTGTGAATTCAAGTCATCATATTTGCCTAAATAGTCAAGTGGTACAAGCTTCCAGTTAGAAGATGAAAGAGCCAAGATTTCCATCAATAGATGAATGGATAAAGAAGATGTGGCATATATATACAATGGAATATTACTCAGCCATTAGAAAGGATGAATGCCTACTATCTACATCAACGTGGATGGAACTGGAGGGTATTATGCTGAGTGAAAGTGGTCAGAGAAAGACAATTCTCATATGGTTTTACTTATATGTGGAATATAAGAAACAGTGCAGAGGATCATAGGGGAAGAGAGGGAAAACTAAATGGGAATTCATCAGAGAGGGAGAAAAACCATGAGAGACTCTTAACTATAGGCAACTCACTGAGGGTTGCTGCAGGGGAGGTGGGCAGGGGTATGGGGTAATTGGATGATTGGTATTAAGGAGGGTATGTTGATAAGCACTGGGTGTTATATGCAACTGATGAATTATTAAACTCTACATCTGAAACTAATGATGTACTACTATATGTTGGTTAATTGAATTTAAATTAAAATAGGAAAGAAATAAAATAAAATCCATTGGTCTGGGAAAAAAACATGAATAAGCTCTGGAGATCTAATATACAGCCTTGTGACTATTGTTAACAATACTGTATTGTATACTTGAAAGTTGATAAGACTCTAGATCTTAAATGTTCTCACCACACTCATTAAAAATGGTAACTCTGTGAAGTGACAGACGTGTTTACTAACCTTATCATGGTAATAATTTCATAATCTATACATATATGAAATCATTACACTGTACACCTTAAACTCACACAATGTTATGTGTTAATTATGTCTCAATAAATCTGGAAAAAATATATAAAATATGGAAATTATATATTTTCTTGATGGCACTGACCTTGTAAAGAATGTTATGAACTCAAGTTTGAAATTCTTTAGGAAATATTTCTGATGTATAATGAGTATCCCATGGAGAAGCTTCAGGACATAATCAAATTTGAAAAGTTTTTGAATCATCCCTACAATTTTATGCCTAATTACATAACTGTGGTACCAATAAAAATCAAAAAAAGAGGCTGGCATATTTAAGTTTATGTTTATGCATGTAAAAATTACCACTAGTCCTGCAATGGTACTATACACATTTATGATTCCATTCTAAGTATAAATATGAACCATCACATTTCATTTTAATGGGAAGCTAGACAGTAATCATACTGAAATATTTAAGATTGGAGGGCAAATTTATATTTTACTTTAACCCAGTATATTTCTTTTAGAATTTGATGTGCCCAAATTTCTGCTGGACATTTTCACACTCAGCAAATCATATTCTCCCTCTTACTCCCCTTTCAGATTGGATACACAAAATCCTGAAGCTATGAATGTCAGCAGGTCCGAGGAGCAGTTCCATGCTGTAAACCACGCAGAGCAAACTCTTCACAAAATGGAGAACTACCTGAAAGAGGAACAGCTGTGTGATGTATTACTTATTGCTGGACACCTCCGAATCCCAGCCCATCGGTAAGCATCCTTATGCAGACAGATCATTTTGTGAATATAGCACGTGAATGAGAATGAATTGGTCCTTTGAAAACAAATTAGAACACTGAAGAAAATATATTTTTATCTTCCTACATTGAAAAAGTATTAGTATATATGTTCCATTTCCCTGTGTGATATTTAGAAGAACCAAACTTTAGAGAAATTGATTTAAAACAGCACAAATCCTCAAAAGAAAGTCAATTTACTTAATTTACCTTTCTAATTTCACTACACTTTACTGTGAAAAAAATTTATGTGGATAACAAACTCAGCAGTGTTACAAACTTACTGATTGTTTTTGATGAAACTACAGACTAACTTAAGTTCCTATGAAACATTCCTATTTCAAGGTTGGTTCTCAGCGCAGTGTCTGATTATTTCGCTGCAATGTTTACTAATGATGTGCTTGAAGCCAAACAAGAAGAGGTCAGGATGGAAGGAATTGATCCTAATGCACTTAATTCCTTGGTGCAGTATGCTTACACAGGTAAAGTAAAATGTATTAAGTCAATCAATCATCACAAATACCCTATATTAGATAATCTACATTATTATTATTCCTACTCTAGAAATGAGAAAATTGAAGGATCAACTAGTTAAGTAATTTTCCCAAGATAGTAAGGGGCAGAATCAAAATCTAAATTCAGTAGTATAAAAGAATAAGAGGTGAATAATATGCCATAAAATTTTTGACCATGAGAGAATAAAGCTATTTTAACACAAAAATACAGGGACATGTCTGTCTCTCTCCTGAATGGTGTGGGTACATTCCCATTTTTAAAAAAGATTTATTTATTTTTGTGTTTATTTATTTATTAGTTAGTTAGTTAGTTAGTTAGTTAGTTAGTTAGTTAGTTAGAAAGTGTGTGCAAGCGAGAGGAGGGGCAGAGGGAGAAGGAGAGAGAATCTCAAGCAAACTCCATGCTCAGTGCACAGAATCCCATGCAGGGCTTTATCTCAAGACCCAGCAATCATGACCTGATCTGAAATCAAGAGTTGGATGCTTAACTAGCTGAGCCACATATGGCCCCCATTCTCATTTGTAAAACTAGAAGTGTAGTATTCCATGTCTATATTAAAGACTTAGTCTCTTCTTTTGAAATAATAAAGTCATATTTACTCAAACTATAAGGCAAAGGTAACAAGATAAGTTTAGGGGATTAGAAGTATTTATCTATTCCAACTGTCTTGAGGGACAATTGACAAATATATATTTTAAAGTATACTATGTAAAAAAAAAAAAAAATAAAGTATACTATGTGATGATTTGCTATGCATATATAAGTGGAATGTTTACAAAGATGAAGATAATAATGTACATTATCTCAAATAGTTAATTTCCTTTTGTGGTGAAAATGCTTAAGATATATCTCAACAAGTTTCAAGTATACAGTACCCAATATCATGTTATTAACTAAACACAGCATACTATATGTTAGATCACCAGAACTATTATAACTGAAACTTTACACTCTTTGACCTAAACCTCCCCATTTCCCCACTCTCAGCCACTAGCAACCACCAATGTACCTGCCATTTCTGTGAAATCAGAGAAAAAATGTATAAACATTTTCTTTATTCATTCAACCTTTGAAGGACATTTAGGTTGTTTGATTGTTTCCATATCTTAGCTATTGTAAATAATACTGCAACAAATATGGAAGTGCAGATATCTCTTAAGATCCTGATTTCATAGGAATGCCTGGGTGGCCCAGCGGTTGAGTGTTTGCCTTTGGCTCAAGGTGTGATCCTGGGGTCCCGGGATCAAGTCCCACATTGGGCTCCCTGCGTGAAGCCTGTTTCTCCTTCTGCCTATGTCTCTGCCTCTCTCTCTCTCTCTCTCTCTTTGTCTCTCATGAATAAATAAATAAAATCATCTTAAAAATCCTGATTTCATTTCTTTGTATAAATAATTATGATTGCTGGATCATATGGTAGTTTTATTTTCTAATTTTTTCAGGAATGACCATATTATTTTCCATAAAGCTTTATTAATTTACATTCCCACAAATAGTGCATAAAGGTTTCCTTTTCTCCAAAGTCTCACCAACATTGGTTATACCTTATCTTTTTGACAATAGCCATCTTAACAGCTATGCATTTTGATTTACATTTCACTGGTAATTAGTGATATTAAGCACCTTTTCATATCCCTATTGCTAATTTGTATTTTATCTTTGGAAAAAATATATTATTCAGGTTACTTGATCTTTTTTAATTGGATTATTTGCTTTTGTGCTATTAAATTATAGGAGTCCTTTATATATTTCAGATATTAGCCCCTTATCAGATATATGGTTTGCAATATTTTTCTCTCATTCTGCAGATTGCCTTTTCAATACATTTTATATTTCGTTCTCTATGCAGAAGATTTTTAGATTGATGTAGTCCCACTTGTTTATTTTAGCTTTTGTAGCCTGTCTTTTGGTTTATTATCCAATAAATTGTCAAGAACAATGTCAAGGAATTTTTTTACTGTTTTCTTCTAGGAGCTTTATGATTTTGTTCATTAAAAAATGAATATTATTTTTAATAATCAGGCCAAGTTTCAATGTCTGTAGCAGGTGAATCTTTAGGTATGTATCTGAGAATAGTTTATAACTTCTCTGGGTCTCATGAGATACAGGCAGCAGTCTCCCATCAAAATCTATGACAATAAACAAACAAACAAAGAAACAAAAAAAAAACTCAAGAAAGTCTGCTGATGGATGAGACCCTTTTGCACCATATTTTAGAGGTTGAAACAAATACAGAGCATATCACAATCTCTATTTCTCTTTTCTTTATGCATATGAAACCATATAGCATCCATACTAAGACATTTTACAAGGAAAAATATAAGGAAATAGTTTATAGTATATATGTCCCATATGAAATATCATTTTTTAAAATTACATATAGGTTGGCTAAAACAAAAAAGGAATATAACTTATGAAAATAACTTACAACATTTGCAATAAGCCATTAACAATGTTTCCTCTGAAAATTTATATATATGTATATATGTGTGTGTATATATATAATATCTCAATATAAAGGAAACAAATAGCTCTGATCTCATAAAAAAATCTCTTCATAGATATTTTCAAACAGAATCACTTTCTTATATCTAAGAAAATGATCATACAAACATTTATTTGAGGACTGTTGGCAATATTATTTTTCTTAATTGAGACAATGCCAGGGGTTAGTTCCAGGTATAATACCTTAGTAAACTCATCCTTATCAGCTAATAAATGCAGACACACACACAAAAATATAGACATATAATCTTAGTGCTCTACTTATTTATCAAAAAAATTATTGCCCTACAAATGATAGTTACATGTATGGGCAATTGTATGGTTCTTACACAATATGATATAATACTCCCTGAGTCATAGTATTTACAGTTTTTGATATAAGATTTAGAGGCAGGTCTAAGATGACAAATAACATATTACTGTTCTTTGCAATAATGGTATTCACTGTTCCTTTGCTACATTTGATAATCTAGCCTGGCTCCCTGCATCCATTTTATTAGTGTTTTTATGGACTTCCTTGCATATGACGACCTTGAAAGGTATTCCCATAGTGAATGCTATGCCCTAGAAAAGATGGCCCTAGTAATGACAGAAATTGAAAAGTTCACCTAATGAGCACATTTGTGTCTTACTTTATTGGACATATAATCATTCTTTACTTTTTCAAACCATCTAGGTGTCCTGCAGCTAAAAGAAGATACTATTGAAAATTTGCTGGCTGCAGCTTGTCTCTTGCAGCTGACTCAAGTCATTGAAGTCTGCTCCAATTTTCTCATAAAGCAGCTCCATCCTTCAAACTGTTTAGGGATTCGGTCATTTGGAGATGCCCAGGGTTGTACAGAGCTCTTAAGTGTGGCACATAATTACACAATGGTAAAATCAATTGCTTCAAATTAACTTGTAATAATGTTATACTAACCCAATAGCTAACTTACTGATTTCTTTACTAATATATATGTGTACATATGCATATATGTGTATATCAATATATAATGTATGAGTGTGTGTATATATACTATATAAGTATATATATATATATAAAGTAAAGATTCTAATGTTGGTATAAAATTAAAGACCAATAAAAATTTATATAATTATATAATTTGAACCAGACAAAATTTTTATCTAATATCCATTATGTGCAAGTTATTTATAAATTATTCATATAATTCAAGCTGTACTCAAACAATGAGTACAATGAGAAACAATGTTTCTCATTTTGTAAATTGAAAAGTGTAAATCTCAAAGCTTGGAGAAATGAAAATACTACAAAACATAAATCATATAAGTACATATTTCTTTTTTTAAAAGATTTTATTTATTTATTCATTTGAGACCCACAAAGAGAGAGGCAGAGACACAGGCAGCGGGAGAAGCAGGCTCCATGCAGGGAGCCCGATGTGGGACTCAATCCCAGGACTCCAGGATCACACCTTGGGCCGAAGGCAGGCACTAAACCAATGAGCCAAGCACATATTTCAATTTGAATCCACAGTATTAGGAAAATATATTATTCCTGATTTCTTTTAAGTTTTTATTTACATTCCAGTTAGCATACAGAGCACTATCAGTTTCAAGTGTACAATTTAGTGATTCAACATATACATGCAGTACCTGGTGCTCTTCACAGTAAGTGCATTCCTAACCCCCATCACTTATTTAACCTATCCCCCACCCACCTCCTTTCTAGTAATCATCAGTTTGTTCTCTACAGAACAAGAGTCTGTTACATCACTGTAGCTCCATCCACGTTGTTGCAAATGGCAAGATTTCATTCTTTTTGATGGCTGAGTAATATTTCATTGTGCGTGTGTATATATATATAATACATATCGAGTTGTATATATATATATATATAAATTTATTCTTTATCCATTTAACAGCTGATGGACATTTGGGATCTCTCCATGTTTTGGCAGTTGTGATAATGTTGCTATAAACTTTAGGGTACATGTATCCCTTCTAATTGTTATTTTGTATTATTTTTTAATAATAAATTTATTTTTTATTCGTATTCAATTTGCCAACATACAGAATAACACCCAGTGCTCATCCTGTCAAGTGCCCCCCTCAGTGCCTGTCACCCATTCACCCCCACCCCCTGCCCTCCTCCCCTTCCACTACCCCTAGTTCGTTTCTCAGAGTTAGGAGTCTTTATGTTCTGTCTCCCTTTCTGATATTTCCTACCCATTTCTTCTTCTCCCTTCCCTTCTATTCCCTTTCACTATTATTTATATTCCCCAAATGAATGAGAACATATAATGTTTGTCCTTCTCCGATTGACTTATTTCACTCAGCATAATACCCTCCAGTTCCATCCACGTTGAAGCAAATGGTGTGTATTTGTCATTTCTAATGGCTGAGTAATATTCCATTGTATACATAAACCACAAGAAGATGTGGTTTATTTTGAATTCTTTAGGTAAATACATAGTAGTGCAATTGCTGGATGGTGGGGCTGTTATATTTTTAACTATTTGAGTAACTTCCATCCTTTTTTTCCAGAGTGGTTGTACCAGTTTGCATTCCCCCTAACAGTGTAAGAGAGTTCCCCTTTTTCCACATCCTCACCAATATCTTTTGTTTCTTGTGCTATTAGTTTTAGCCATTCTGACAAGTGATATCTCATTGCAGTTTTCATTTGTATTTTTCTTTTTAAAAAATATTGTATTTATTTATTCATGAGACACACACACTCACACACACACACACACACACACACACACACAGAGGCAGAGACACAGGCAGAGGGAGAAACAGGCTCCATGCAGGGCACCTGATGCGGGACTCGATCCCTGGTCTCCAGGATCACATCCTGGGCCAAAGGCGGCGCTAAAGGCGGTGCTAAACCACTGAGACACCGGGGTTGCCCCATTTGTATTTTTCTGATGATGTGTGATGTTGATCATCTTTTCATGTGTATGTTGGCCACCTGTAGGTCTTCTTTGGAAAAATATCTCTTCATGCTTCTGCTCATTGTTAAATCAGTGTATTTGTTTCTTTGTCCCTGACTTTTTGTAATATTAGAACTTAAGTTTCTATAATTGTATACATTATGATTTCTAATGAAAGTTAAATAACTTTCAATAAGAAAAGACTAATTAATATACCAATGTTAACTAGAAGAGCTTAAGTACTATCAAAATCAGCCAATTCTGAATGGATATTTTATGTTGTAACAAAAAATATCTATTTCGGTTAAAAACAGTTTGAAGTTCAATCCTTTAACTTGACTAAACTTAACTTAAAATCCTTGTCAATTCTATCAGTAATTATAATAAATTAACTGAACATGTTTGTATGTGTTAATTCTTTAAAACATGTGGGATCCCTGGGTGGCGCAGCGGTTTAGCACCTGCCTTTGGCCCAGGGCGCGATCCTGGAGACCCGGGATCGAATCCCACGTCGGGCTCCCAGTGTATGGAGCCTGCTTCTCCCTCTGCCTGTGTCTCTGCCTCTCTCTCTCTCTCTCTCTCTCTCTCTATCATAAATACATAAAAATTAAAAAAAAATACTAAAAAACATGCTTGGGATAAGACTATCTGTATTCAGTCAAGTGACAGTGAGGTGAAATATATATTATATATTGTCTGTAGGGAGGCAAGAAAAAGTAGTCAGAGGATATTAAATTACCATTAATGTTAATAATTCCATGATGAAAAGAAAATGAACTTTTGAACATCTGAAGCAGGAAAAATATCAGATGGCTCTTTCTGTGAAACCCAAACAAAAAGTTAAATATTTCAAACTACAAAAATTGCTATAGTTATTTAAGATTTAAAAATAAAAGACGGATATATAAAAGCAAACAATAGAGAATCACATGTAAAACTAAAACTAACCATATGAATTCAGAATTGAGATGCGTATAAACAATATTTTTCTAGAATTTCATACGGATCTTAATTTTTTCAACTTTCTAATATTAGAATTCTTTAAATTTGCTTAGCAAAACTTTCTCCTTCTTGGGATACGTGGGTGGCTCAGCAGTTGAGCGCTTTTGCCTTCTGTTCAAGGCATGATCCTGGGATCAAGTCCGACATCAGGGTCCCCCCAGGGAGCCTACTTTTCCCTCTGCCTGTGTCGCTGCCTCTCTGTGTGTGTGTCTCATGAATAAATCAATAAATTCTTTAAAAATACTTTCTCTTTTTTCCCATCCTTAGTTATTTTTCCAAATTAGAAGTTTTAAACAAAGTCCTGAAACTATGCCATTATGGGGAGAATTATATTATAATGGCCTGGTATTTTAATATATGTAATCTAACTGTGTTACATATACTCCTATGTGCTAAATACAGGTGCCATATAGTCTGTAGGAACATCAGTTGTATAGTTCAAAGATTAATCCTACCACAAAAGCCAAACATTAAAACTACTTGTTAATTTACTTAAATTCTTAAACTAAATATTAAATTTCTTATCTGGTATCTTACTCTCACAGACAGAACCCATTCTGATAAACAGCTTGAATTATGTTTTGTTGCTCAAAGTGACTTGTTTTCCTTTTCTTATTATGTGAGTGAAACTGAGTGTTAAAATAGGATGTGCACAAAAATACTATTGTCTTACTTAGCTCCCTTTCTTTAGTTGTCTTAGTATCTAGTATAAATGAAGCGAGGTAGGCAAAGATCTTGCTATCATAATGCTTTTGTAATACTGTATTGATATTATAAAATACAAATAGTTTTAATGTTTAAGAATAATGTTAATCTCTCAAGACTCAATTACAAACCTTTGAATCATAGACTGAGTATAACAGATCTCCCTCCCTAATGAGAATGGGCTTCATTCAGAAACATCCTCACTGACACACTCAGAATAATGTTTGATCAAAAATCTAGACATTCCGTGGGTAAGTTGACACATTAAATTAACCATCATAATTCTATAAATAGTAGTCTGCATTGATGAAACACTCAGCAAATATGGTACGCTCATTTAGTAAGTTTAACAACAAAGTAAGTGTGAATTAAAAAATAAATATCAAACCTCTTGGGAAGGTACATAAAAGAAAGTGTTTACCTCGAAATTGGAAACGAAATAATTCCAAAATAAAACAATTTAAAATTAATCATTAAGCTTAACTAAATATTTCCCCATAATAGTGGATAATGAAGTATCATATATAGATCATTTAAACCAATATATTAATTTTTTATTTAGACTAAGTTACTATATTGCCAAACAATTTTAATATTCTCATCAGGAAGTTTCTCTGGAGCCATAACAAATTCTATCCTAAACTCTAATTGCTTGCTATAAATGTGATCATCATATCCATCATTTGAGTAATTTCTTTTTTTCAAATGCATAACCAAATTTGATAGATTTTTCTATGATCCACATTAGCTATTGAGTAGGTTTTACAACTGAACCAATCTTTTTCTCTCCTTCACTTTATCTCTCAGTGTCATTTACTATTTTTCTTTTCTTTCATTGGGGAGTAGATAGGAGAATGGAATATAAGGTCTTTTATCATATTGACATAATGATATAAACTCTCAGAGTTTACATACATGGCCTAATAGGCAACCACATTTTTAGACTTTTATATTTTTTTCTTAACCCATCATAAAAATTATGTCACTTATGAAAGGCAGTCACAGTGTTGAACAAAATGGAGTAGACCTGGAGACTTAGGTTTTTGTCTATACTTTGTCATTTATTGCACAGGAAACCAAAAAATTCACATAGCCTGTTTTCTCATCAGAATAATTTGACCTCCCACAAGATCACATTGGTGATGACTTAATGTGGCTGGATTTTTTTGACTTAATGTTTGTGAAAGTATGATGTACTGTATAAATGTAATGTATTATTATTTGTAGTACTGGTTGCATTACATTGCTGTAGGTGAGAGGGTTTTCAACCAGGGACATTGGCTACAATAAAAACACCATCCTCTCTCAATTGTTCATCTTAATCACAAAAGGGCTCTTCATTTAAATAGGCAGTTTAGCTTGGAATTTATGGTATTAGAGCTCCCTGAAGGGGCTGTCAAATAGTGGTTTTTGTATGAATAATTTTACTATTAAGCTAAGGCACTTCCAAAATAACTAAACTCTGAGTGGAGCTGAGGGAGTGATTAGATTCATCCAAGATCCCCCCAACTTATTTAGAGGCTGTTTTAAGCTGATTCAAGATTATCTCTTTATTGTACAAAATAAATTACCAACTAGACAAGTTTATCTCCATTTTGGAAGTATATTTTTTCACATTTAGAACTTGAGCCTTTTTTACTAAGAAAAATGTTGTAAATGATAACTGTGTTGTCATAGAAAAATATGCAACATTATAAATAAGAAAAATATAGTGGTATTTTCATGAAAAAATTGAAATACAGAGGCCTGAAATTTGATACTTCATAAAATATAACCCTGTGACAAAGAGAGAATTAAGTAATAATATATAATAATTGAAAGACAACCCCAACACCTCCCTCTCAAAAATAACTCCATCGGAATCCCTTTTAGATTGTCCTAAATTGGTATATTATCCATTGTAAAATATATATTTGCCTTGGTTAATAAAAGATCATGTTTTTCCATAAGAGAAGAGTTTTTCATTAATCTGTTTATCTCATCTCAAAGGAATTCGGTATGTTGCCCTCTCAAATGCACAAAGCTACCTTTCCCAGGTCTTCAACGTAGCCTCCACCTTGAAAATTTCCAACCTTCCTCTTAAGTTTTTTGGCTAAAGATCAACTCAAAATCAGTCACTTTTGGGGTCATAAGCTGTTGCTACCTACAACAGCTCGGAGAGAAAAAGCACTTGTATCAACTCGAACACTACCCATGTGGCCTGTGAAACAGTTAAGCCATTTTGTTGTGTTCAATAAATAATTCTCAGTGGAAACATTTGGCTCCTCAGCTTCAGAAGGTTCCCCTTACCCTCTTTCACAGGCAGCAATGACATCTATTTGTTATAAATGCATATATCTGTTTCTCTCATATTTTCTTAATTTCAACAATGTGAAATGCTTTCATATGCTTATTTTGTTAAGATATTTCTAAAGTAAAAGTTTCAGTAAAAGATCTTTCTTTTCTAGGAACACTTCATTGAGGTAATAAAGAACCAAGAATTCCTCCTGCTTCCAGCTAATGAAATTTCAAAACTTCTGTGCAGTGATGACATTAATGTGCCTGATGAAGAAACAATATTCCATGCTCTAATGCACTGGGTGGGGCATGATGTGCAGACTAGACAACAGGACCTAGCTATGCTGCTTTCTTATATCAGGCTGCCATTACTTCCACCACAGGTATGAAAATTTACCCAGGTAACATATAATTCTAAGCTACCACTAGGCATTAATCCATTCCTTTTTTGTATTATTTTATTCTGAGAATTTCTGTTAACTGGAATGTACATGGTTTCACAAAAAGACATATCCAGCCTTCAAATAGCACTATTTATGATGAAGAGAGAAAACAAGTATTAAAAAAAGTACAGATATTCCCTACATTTCAGCATACTCTTTAGTTTCAGTTTCCTCTCTCACCAAATAGCACTTGTAAGAAGCAGAAAGAAGAGAAAATGACTAGGTTCTTTTTTTCTTTTCCTGACCACCTTCTAGGTAAGCTGATAATAACCAGTATAGTAGCATCCCAGAGGAGACTTTAGCAAGGAGTTAGTCTAATCTGGTTAATAGTTATTAACATATTAATTAGCTGCTATATTGAAATCATAATATAGTAGCTTCAGATGCACTACAGAATCATTATAATGGCACCCTCATCATACACGCTATAGGATAATAGTATAAACTATTCTAAACACAAACACCCTTGTATATGGTTTGGGATTGACCTATCTCATACTGAGTTTTAGTAAGTGAAGTTTACTGAAGTTGGACTGCAGTCTCACTATATACTTCTACCATTGATGATTTTTTTCTGTAGCAAATTTATCAACAGAAGGTATCGATTGTATTCTATATATATGGATATATTGCACATACGCACGTTTCATATATTATATAGCCTGTGACTGATATCATCAAACATCATCCACATTGTAAGTAGGAGCTTCATCTAGATTTAGTGTATTAGTAGCTTCATAAATGTTAAAATTAATTCACTTTCAACAAACTGCTAATATTAAAAAACAGAATATTAATTTGCTAATGTTTTCTCTACTTTTTTTAACCTTTATGTGTTAATTAAATCCATGGAGCTACATATTTACTTTTAAGAATCTATCCACATGCAGTGAAAGAATCCTGACTGCCTTCTTGGGTATAGCAAATTTATTCAAAGGGCAAGGCAATAGTAACACCAAAAAGAGAAACATTAAAATATATGTGTAATTTTAGACCCAAGGTTCAGAATTTTTGGAAATTTTATGTTTGTGTGAATGTGTATACACTTATATGTGTTATTCTCATGAGAGGTTCTAATATGATTTATTAGATTCTTTAAGGCAGTGCTACTCAAAATGGCCCTGAGCTAGCAGCATAGCATTGCCTGAAAGCTGGTTCTAAACTCTGTTTCCTAGGCCACCACCACAGACCTACTGAAACTATTTATGGCTGTGAGGCCAAGGAATCTGTGTTTTAATATGTTCTCCAGATGATTCTTAGATATGCATAAAAACTGAGACACAATGGTGTAAAGGATCAGAGGTCCTTAATTTTACACTGCTTTGTCTATATGATGTTATTTCAGCAAACTGCTTAGTTTGGCTTCTCTTACTTTATTGGAATAAGAAGAAATTTCCAGCACAAACACACAACCAATGGTCTTTGGCCTCCCACCCCTGAGTATGTCTTAGGTCTAAAGTGTGGACTTCTGTGAACTTTTCCTAATAATGTTAGTGATGGGTAATATCATACAAAAAATAGACCTTCCAATATAATTTTAATAGTGACTTTAACAAATATTCTAGAAATGAAATATATGAAGAGAATGATGGTAAATGCCTGAAGAATATTTTGAAAAAAAGTTACGTAGCCCAGTTTTCAAATAAATTTTCAGCAACATATGCATTAAGGAAATGCCTGGGGTCTCACCAGCCAAGTCAAATAGTAATCCATAAGAGATTACAGGTGGAATGAAAACTAAGCTAGGGTTAAGTACTGCAGAACAGGAAACCTCAGGGAAGTTTTATGTGAAGAGATTAGCATTTCCACTCCAACAAACTGCTTACAATTCCTTTCAGTGTCCTATGATACTGTAGACCCAAAACTCCAATGAACCAATATAAATGGCCCTTGGTAAAATTCTGAAACAGGCTCTTGAGTCTCCTCAGCTCACCTCAGGAAAAATATTTTACTTAGATTTTATCCCATTCAATTGAGGTCTTATTGTCTTCCAGGCAATGATGGTCATAAAGCATTTATCATCTAATATTATCTAATTATTAACACATATTCTTTTCTGATATACACATGTACAAGTATAGATAAAAAACATCCACTTTCAAAATACTTATAAAAGTGACTTAATGATAAAGATGCAGTTCTTTATAGGTGATTTTACTTTATTTTAACTGGTCATGTTTATACCAACTTCTCTTAGTTCACCAATAACTGCTTGATTAGTTACATGCAGTAGACTGAAAGATGCCTACTTTGTGTAGACATAGCCAGTCCCTTGAAGGGGACCCATTTTATGAGTGTCTTTTCACTCTCACTTCTTGTTATTCTATGAGTATCTATTGAAAAAATATATATCAAATAAATATGAACAGATCAGTAGCTACTACCATGAGATCTTTAACCATTTTACATCATAAGTGGACATAAAAATGTTACTAAGCAATTTAAAATGCAAACACTTTTACATTTGGATTAGCTCACGTTTTCTCCAAAGTTATATAAGCAAAAATATGCTCTTTTTAGTGGTGGATTCTTTACTTCATATACCATGAATCATTACTTTTCAGTTACTGGTGGATCTTGAAAATAGCTCCATGTTTACTGGTGATCTTGAATGTCAGAAGCTCCTAATGGAAGCTATGAAGTATCATCTCTTACCTGAGAAAAGACCTATGATGCAAAGCCCTCGGACAAAGCCTAGAAAATCAACTGTAGGGGCACTTTATGCTGTGGGAGGCATGGATTCTATGAAAGGTAACAATAATGATTAGAAAGTAATATTCAAAAAAGAAGACATATTGTCAACACCCCCAAGTTTTGAAGATGGCATTAAAGGCATATTTAAATTTGTGCATGTAAAACTCAATTTCATAAATAGCATACTTTATGAAATTTTGCAAATTTCTTTTTTTACCTTATGGGATATAATCCTTTAATTAATGTTACCTCTTACTAGGTACTTTTATTTTATGGCAGCAATTTTTAAATTTGAGTACGTGCTTTGCAATGTAAGATGTTTTCAGGGAAAACTTACTTCAGGTTTATCATAATTGGAAGGGTTTAGCAAATTTGTATAGAAAGCATATTTGTTGTTAGAAATAGAAGAGGGGCTTTGCTCCAAGTTCCTGTTAGATGCTCAAGGACTCATTACAAAGAATCTTGATGTATTGATGTTACGAAATAAAAAACTAGTTCCAAACTCAGGTTTGGCTGCTTTCCGTGTGAAAATCAATATCCAGAGACAAGTAATGGTGGGAAAAGAAAGAATTGCTTTATTCAGAAAGTTACAATGTAGGAAGATGGTGGACTAATGTCTCCAAGACCACCTTTCCAGTCAAGATGAACCCAGAGGGTTTTAAAGGAGAAGGTTTGGGAAATGGTTGGGACTGAGTGCAGGAGAAGCTGGTGCTCAGGCAGTTAATCATATGTCAACATGACCTTGAACAGACTTGCTGGCATCAGTGGCAGCTATTTTCAAATGTGATCAGGCCTTATCTTTTGGGATAGTCTGGTTCTTCATTCCTTAAGGCCAATGATCTACAAAATCTCAAGGAAAATAGGTTGACTCTATTATAAACAAAGGGACACAGGTCAATAAACAAGGAGTGCATAATCTTGAAGTAATTTAACCCTTAAGACCAGCAGGAGTGCTATTATAAATCCCTGTTGTCAATCCTTCATTCCTTTCTATGGGATATAGGTAGAAGTCCATCTTCTGTAACTGCTCCAAACTGAATTAGGACAGACTATGGCTTTGGAATGGAAAAATTTGATATAGTGCAGGACGTAGTTTTTGCTACCTTGTTCTCATGGAGGGAGTATAGAGGTGGTTTCTTATCCCGTAGCTTGCATATTTTTCTACATTGTTTGACACTACATGGCATCATTAACTTTATCCCATAGTCTAAGGACTAGTAACAATAGAATTAAGTCAAATTTTATCATTCCCTCTAAAATTGATCTGATACCAAAATAATAGATCAGTATAAAAGAAAAAGAGATCAGTAAACCAGTCCCAGCCACCTTGGAAAAATGAAATGTTGTGAGCAAAGGCCTATTGCAGCCAAGTGGCTTGCTGCCTGATTTTGTCCCTCTGGGTTCTTACTTCTAAGGAGGAGTTAATATAGGTACAGAAAGTGGTATTAGCTATTATATAGACTCTGGCTTGTGCAGCAAGCAATTAAGAAATTAATAAGAGGCAATTCTATGGAAACAAAAACAAAGGTTAATTCTTGGAGCAAATTGTAAACCCAATATCAGAGTCCCAAATGCTCCCAATGAGAGGACATTTAGATGTCAGGCTCAAAGCATCCTCAGATGGAGTGGGAGTAAGCACTGGCAATCTGGTAGATTTTTATGGTTTGTAGTCCAAATGTCTCTGGTGGTTTTTTTGAGTGGCCCATAGAGCAACAGGCATGAAGATTGACTATATATGAGCTATTGTGCCAATTTCACTGAAGTTTCTCTTGAGTTGTCTAGCTTCAATTTACAGGGCTTCAAGAAAAAAGGCAGTTTTAGTTCTTAATTAATTTTAAGACAAGAGAATAGGAGAAGATTGGAAACCTTACTTTGGAGAGTCACAGACAAATATTGGAAGAAACCAGAACTTAGTTCCAGCCCAGGTTTATAAGCAAATAACAAACTCTCAAAGATAATTATTCAGACCTAGAATCTACATCTATGAAAGTGTGTTATTGAAATATAATTTTTCTCTCTAAAGTCACCCTCATTCCTGTCAAAGATAGTCAAATGAAGACTGATTTGTTTGTAAGATAAGTTTAGTTTTAATAAATTTAATTAACATTTTACGTGATTATTTACATAAATACAGCAAGAATAGTGATTGACAATAGAGATTTTAAAACCTGCTTTGCCAGAAGTTTTTACAAGGAATTTTAAATTAAACTTCCAATAGCCTCTCAAGGCCAGAAGCCAGGTCAAATATATGCCATCAGATTTGCCTACAATACCTGCAGATTTGGCTGAATTCTTCTCTTCCTGAGGTCTTGGAAATATATTGAGGTTCCTGCATCTTCCGGGAAGTGACATTTCTGACTCACCTGGTATGACTGCTGGGAACTCTTTAAGCAAGGTACCAGGCCAACATCTCCAAGGGACTTTATTGGTTCCATATAGTTCACCTGAGTTCCTTAAAATGATCTAGTTATAACTGAATCTTTGCGTGTCTTTCTTAAATATGGCATTCCACTTAAAGCCTTGGTAAAATAACCGATGTTTCCAATGGTGTCTTGTTAAAAGAGCATCAATTTTCATTGAATATATGCAAATAATGATAATTGCCATGAAAGAAAGAATACTGATTGACAGTTTCCAAATTCCTCAGGGATCAGGTAAGGAAAAATTAAGTATTTCAGTTTGTTTACAAAAGAATATTTTCATCAAATTTCTATAAGTCATAGATATCTTAAGAGAAAAAGCTTTCTTAAATTTGGGAGAGCAAACATTAGAGAAACAGCAATGTTTTAAATAAGAATTATAAAAATATAATCATCTTTTAAAATTTATTTAGTCCCATGTTTTTAATTCTTGTTCTGTTTGGATGCAGTTTTTCCATTAGTTCTGGAAATTGTTAGTTTAGTTTTATGATCTTGAAAGTATCAGACTTGTGTCTGTCAAAAATCCTTTTCATGAATCTCCTTGAAGTTGAAATGTATTTTGCAAGAGCATCAGAATAACTGAAAATGACAAAAGACTCAAAAATCGCCATGTTTGGGGGATCCCTGGGTGGCTCAGCGGATTGGCGCCTGCCTTTGGCCCTGGGGTACAGTCCTGGAGTCCTGGGATCGAGTTCCGCATAGGGCTCCCGGCATGGAGCCTGCTTCTTTTTCTGCCTGTGTCTCTGCTTCTTTCTCTCTCTCTCTCTCTCTCTCTCTGTGTGTGTGTTTGTGTGTGTGTGTCTATCATGAATGAATAAATAAATCTTTAAAAAAATTCTTTAAAAAAATTGCCATGTTTAAAAATCTGATAAGACTTTATTATAATGTGGTTGACAAGGAAATCCAGTTATTTCTGTGGCACACAATGTTTTACTAATTAGAATTACATGTAATGACATTATATCAGGACATATTAAAACTTTAAGAATTTTACATAACTTTTAGAATCATCGTAACATCTACACACATAATATAACCTCATAAAATTAATCATTGTTTGACAATGCTTCCAATGTAACTTAACATACCAAATAAACAAACCTAATTAGTCAAGATTATTTAGAATTTGAATTTTTAGGAAGTTTGTTAAGAACCTCAGAAGATTCTAAATGGTATGCCTAAATAGGATCATAGGTCACTATAAAATTTTAATACTTTATCATGTATTTAACCAAGGTGACAATAAAAGATCCCAAAGGCAAAAACAGAGGGTTACTTGGTTGTTAGCAAAACAGCTTCTTTAAATATTGAGAAGATTTAGTAATCAAAGACCTAATAAAAACAGAGAAACCTTGTTTTTCTGGGCAGATAAAGATAAAATAGCTTGTTTATAATTTCTTATCAAGAACAGACCAAATATAAAAGAAGCTTTTGTCTTTTTAACAAAGTTAAGCCAATTTCCAGAGAAAAAAACAAATTCCAATCTTATATCAGGATATTTTAAAAATTCATTTCTTCCAATCTTAGTGAGTCCTGACCATGCATAGTTTTTCCCAAAGATTCCCCTTTATAACCTTCCTACAATTTCTTTTTTAACTCAAATTATTTCATAAGCCTCACCTCTCTATAAATAGCCAATCTCATTTTGGGAAAAAATACTTTCTTTCCCCCAACAAAAATGCATTTTATTCCTCATACCTTTCTTATACATCTCCTGTTTTCCTATATACAGTTACTTTCCTTATCATTTCCAGCAGTCTCAATTCCATTCATCAGAACTTTAACTCTTAGAAGCCTTTCTCCAGTGAAAACTCAGTAGTAACCAACAAATTGTGAACTATTAGACCAGAATTATTTAGGTTGGTATATTTGTGAATACATTTTATATTTTATAGGAATGTGATTTTTTATAGTACAACTTTTTAATAAAGCATAAGACATAGTTATTAGCAGACCCAAGTATATTTAGTTTTCTGTAATAAGAAGCCCAAATCAGATAAACCTGTATTTAGTAATTAATGTTAAACAATTAACATATTTTTTATTATTTTGTAAAGATTTGAATATCCTAAGAAACTAAGCCAATTTATTATTTAACCTAACAAAACTTCAAAGTTTCAGGTTACTGAATATTTTGGAAGCTATTTAAAATTTTATTTGTACACCCTTTTATCTATTCAACCTACTTATTGTCAACATTTACCCACGTAAACTTCATTAGATAAAAATCAGTCATTATTTTAGGTCATTTTGTCAACAAATTGCAACAATTACAACGTGAATTTAATAAATTCAGGTAGAATAAAAGCTAATTATCTGTATTATATTTGATGATGATAACTCCAAAAGATATGTCTATTTTATTTATTTATTTATTTTTTAAAGATTTTATTTATTTATTCATGAGACACACACAGAGAGAGGCAGAGATATAGGAGATGTTTGGAAATACACAGTCACCATATCTGGGCAAGGTGGATGACTGTTGGGTAGTGGCTGAATGGGAGGTAGAGTTGGACCAGAATTCCAAGGATGTTCCTGTCTTTTTTTTAAGATTTTTTTTTATTTATTCAAAAGAGACACAGAGAGAGGCAGAGACACAGGCAGAGGGAGAAGCAGGCTCTCTGCAGCGGGTCCAATGTGGGACTGGAACCCCAGACCCCAGGATCATGCCCTGAGCCAAAGGCAGACACTCAACCACTGAGTCACCCAGGTGTCCTGATGTGTCTATTTTAATGAAGCCATCAATCTTGATTAGCTTTAATAAAAAAATACATCACACCTTTGTCCAGTAAAAGGTCAATTAATTTTTTCCCCACTGTCAATTTTATCGGGGGTTCTTGTGGGGAAATCTGAATTGGGCAGTTTAAGTCCAGGGGAGCCTTTGGGCCCCTTCCTGCTGATTTAGGAGTTGTTCCAGTTTGAATCTCATAAGAAGGTGGCTGAACAGCTTAGGGTGCTTTTTTTCTTCAATAGTGAGGATAGAAGGAGCAGGAGTCAATGAAGCTGAAGGTACCAAGGATGGTATAGGAGCCACTGAGTGAGAGGTATCCATTGTGGTAGAATAAAAGGAGGAGGGGGAAGGCCGAGGAAGAGACAGTAGGGGTGCTGCTGGCAAGGCCAGAGGCAGATTTTAAGTTTGGACTAACATTTCTCCATCTCTATTTCCTGTCTTTCTCTCCTGTTCTCTGCCTTTCAGCTTTCTGGTGGAGGTGGAGAAGCCGGGAGTGGGTAGGGCATTGGTTTTGATGTTTGTGTTTGGGCAGGTGGAGCTTGGATCTCCAGTATCTGACTGTATTCCTTCTCCTTTTCTTTATTATTCTGATTATTGGAAAAAAGGTCAGGTATCTTAGATTTTTGTCCTCTTTATCTCTCTGCACCATCAATTGGGTCCCTTCCTGTGAGGCATCTTTATTATGAAGTAATATAAAAGCCTGAATGTGGGGAATTTCATCCCATTTATCTGATCTCTGACAAAATAACTCTGATTTACAAAATGATATAATAATTTAGGCATTCACTTAATGGTGTTTTACTTTCAAGCTCAAAACATACATATTCCCAGAAGCATTAACAATAAAATACCATTTTTTAGGATAAGAAATCACTCCAGTGTGTGATTTTTTTAAAAGATTTTATTTATTTATTCATGAGAGACACACAGAGAGAGGAAGAGACACAGGCAGAGGGAGAAGCAAGCTCCATGCAGAAGCCTGAAATGGGACTAGATCCCGGGACCCCAGGATCACACCCTAGGCCAAAGGCAGGCGCTAAACCACTGAGCCACCCAGGTATCCCCACTCCAGTGTGTATTATTCCATCCTAAAACAGACAAAGTACTTCTGAGACAGAGAAATTCCTTTCCTTCAAGGACAGATTGGTATGGAGTCACTTATGAGCCAATTCTCTTACCACTGGTACCAGAGATTGCCCCATAAAGGTTGAAATGGCTAAAAGCCTAGATGGCATAGAAAAAGGACTCCTGGATGCATGCCAGTGAACTGACTTGATCTGATATCTCAGCTCAAACAGATAAACAGATGCATGCTTCCTCTCCACCAACAAAAACCACAGTAGGCAGTCCATACCAGTTTGGAGAAGACAGGGAGCCTCCTTGAAACAAAAGGAGTTTGGGCAGCTGCTTGAGGAAATCTGTCAAAGTCTCCCACCCAAGGCTCACTAACCATGAGCAGATGGCTCCAACTATCATAGCCACTGGCTTGGGAAATAAATGCATACGTCCTGGCACTGTCTGAGCCAACTGCTCCACCCCAGGAATCCCAAGGGGGTGGCGGCTGGACATATTGGAAGCACAAATCTTGACTAGTTCATCAAAATCTCTTACCAGATAAAGAACCATTTCCAAACACTTTTGGCCACTCATCACTTAAAAAAAAAACTATATTTGAGAGAAAAGTAATGGTGGGAAGGGAAAATTGCTTTATTCAGGAAGCTAGAAACTTGGGAAGATAGTGGACTAATGTCCCTAAGACCATCTTCCCAGTCCAGTTGAAGCCACAGAGTTTTAATAAGGAAGTGTGGGAAATAGAGGGCTATGTGCTGGAAAAGCTGGTGCTCAAGCAGTTAATTGCATGTCAACATGAACTTGAACAGACTTGCTGGCATCAGAGGCAGCTGTTTTCAAATGTGGTCAGGCCTTATCTTTTCAGAAAGTATGGCCCTTCAACCCTCAAGGTCAATGGTCTGCAAAAACTCAAGGAAAGTGGGTTGGTTTTAGGACTCAAACTAGCAAACAATAAATGCATAAGCTTGAAATAAGTTAACCATTAAGACCAATTGGAAAGCTATTAATATTGATGAAAGATCGGAAATTTAAACCTGGAATAAGGTAATGATTTCACAAAAGAATTTTTTAATTTATTATTTATTTATTTATTTATTTATTTATTTATTTATTTATTTAATTCTTTTATTGGAGTTCAAATTGCCAACATATACCATATCACCCAATGCTCATCCCATTACGTGCCCCCTCAGTGCCTGTCACCCAGTCACCCCAAGCCCCTGCCCACCTCCCCTTCCTCTAACCTTTGTTTGTTTCCCAGAGTTAAGAGCCTCTCATATTCTGTTACCCTCACTGATATTTTCACTCATTTTCCCTCCTTTCCCTTTATTCCCTTTCACTATTTTTTATATTCCCGAAATGAATGAGACCATATAATGTTTGTCCTTCTCCGACTGACTTATTTCACTCAGCATATTACCCTCCAGTTCCATCCACGTTGAAGCAAATGGTGTGTATTTGTCATTTCTAATGGCTGAGTAATATTACATTCTATACATACACCACACCTTCTTTATCCATTCATCTTTCGAAGGACAATGAGGGTCCTTCCACAGTTTGGCTATTGTGGATATTGCTGCTATAAACATCGGGGTGCAGGTGTCCCGGCGTTTCATTGCATCTGTATCTTTGGGGTAAATCCCCAGCAGTGCAATTGTGGGTCGAAGGGTAGTTCTATTTTTAACTCTTGAGGAGCCTCCACAGGTTTTCCAGAGTGGTTGCACCAGTTCACATTGCCACTGACAGTGCAAGAGGGTTCCCCTTTCTCCACATCCTCTGCAACATGTGTTGTTTCCTGTCTTGTTAATTTTCACCATTCTCAACTAGTGTGAGGTGGTATCTCATTATGGTTTTGATTTGTATTTCCCTGATGGCTAGTGATGCGGATCTGATAGGTCAGTTGCAAATATCTTCTCCCTTTCTGTAGGTTGCAAATATCTTCTTCCTTTCTGTAGGTTGCTGACTGTTTCTTTTGCTTTGCAAAAGCTTTTTATCTTGATGAAGTCCCAATAATTCATTTTTGCTTTTGTTTCCCTTGCCTTCATAGATGTATCTTGCAAGAAGTTGCTGTGGCCAAGTTCAAAAAAGGTGTTACCTTGTGTTCTCCTCTAGAATTTTGATGGATGCTTGTCTCACATTTAGGTCTTTCATCCATTTTGAGTTTATCTTTGTGTATGGTGAAAGAGCATGGTCTAGTTTCATTCTTCTGCATGTGGATGTCCAATTTTCCCAGCACCATTTATTGAAGAGACTGTCTTTCTTCCAGTGGATAGTCTTTCCTGCTTTGTCGAATATCAGTTGGCCATAAACTTGAGGGTCCACTTCTGGACTCTCTATTCTGCTCCATTAATCTATATGTCTGTTTTTGTGCCAGTACCACACTGTCTTGATGATCACAGCTTTGTAGAATAACCTGAAATCTGGCATTGTGATGCTCCCAGCTCTGGCTTTCTTTTTCAATATTCCCCTGGCTTTTCAGTGTCCTTTCTGATTCCACACAAATCTTAAGATGATTTGTTCCAACTCTCAAAGAAAGTCCATGGTATTTTGATAAGGACTGCTTTAAATGTGTAAATTGCCCTGGGTAGCATTGACATTTTCACAATATTAATTCTTCCAATCCATGAGCACGGAATATTTTTCCATCTCTTTGTGTCTTCCTCAATTTCTTTCAGATGTGTTCTGTAGTTTTTAGGGTATAGATCCTTTACCTCTTTGGTTAGGTTTATTCCTAGGTATCTTATGCTTTTGGGTGCAATTGTAAATGGGATTGACTCCTTAATTTCTCTTTCTTCAGTCTCATTGTTAGTGTATAGAAATGCTACTGAAATCTAGGCATTGTTTTTGTATCCTGCCATACTGTCGAATTGCTGTATGAGTTCTAGCAAACTTGGAGTGGAGTCTTTTGGGTCTTCTATGCACAGTCTCATGTCATCGGGGAAGAGGGAGAGTTTGACTTCTTTGCCAACTTGAATGCCTTTTAATTCCTTTTGTTGTCTGATTGCTGAGGCTAGGGAGTCTAGTACTATGTTGAATAGCAGTGGTGAGAGTGAACATCCCTGTCGTGTTCCTGATATAATGGAAAGGCTCCCAGTGTTTCCCATTGAGGACGGTAATAGCTGTGGGCTTTTTGTAGATGGGTTTTAGGATGCTGAGGAATGTTCCCTCTATCCCTACACTCTGAAGAGTTTTGATCAGGAATGGATGCTGTATTTTGCCAAATACTTTTCTGCATCTACTGAGAGGATCATGTGATTCTAGTTTTTTCTCTGGTTGATATGATTTATCACATTGATTGCTTTATGAGTGTTGAACCAGCCTTGCATCCTGGGGATAAATCACACTTGGTCATGGTGAATAATCTTCTTAATATACTGATAAATCCTATTGGCTAGTATCTTGTTGAGAATGTTTGCATCTGTGTTCATCAGGAATATTGGTCTATAATTCTCCTTTTTGGTGGGGTCTTTGTCTGCTTTTGGAATTAAAGTGATGCTGGCCTCATAGAACAAGTTTGGAAGTACTCCATCTCTTTCTATCTTTCTGAACAGCTTTTGCAGAATATATATTGTTTCTTCTTTAAAAATTTCATAGAATTTCCCTGGGAAGCCATCTGGTCCCCGAGTTTTGTGTCTTGGGAGGTTTTTGATGACTACATCAATTTCCTCCCTGGTGATTGGCCTGTTCAGGTCTTCTATTTCTTCCAGTTCCAGTTTTGGTAGTTTGTGGTTTTCCTGAAATGCGTCCATTTCTTCTAGATTGCCTAATTTATTGGCATATTGCTGGTCATATGTTTTTAACATCGTTTGTATTTACTTGGTGTTGGTGTGATCTCTCCTTTTTCATTTGTAATTTTATGAATTAGTGTCCTTTCTCTTTTGTTTTTAATAAGGCTGGCTAATGGTTTATCTATTTATTAATTCTTTCAAAGAACTGACTCCTGGTTTTGTTGATCTGTTCCACAGTTCTTCTGATCGCTATTTCATTGAGTTCTGCTCAAATCTTTCTTAAGTCCCTTCTTCTTCTTGGTGTAGGTTTTATTTGCTGTTCTTTCTCCAGTTCCTTTAGGTGCAAGGTTAGCTTTTTATTTGAGTTTTTTTCCAGTTTTTTGAGGGATGCTTCTATTGAGATGTATTTTCCTCTCAGGACTGGTTTTGCTGTATCCCAAAGATTTTGAACAGTTTTTTCTTCATTCTCATTAGTTTCCATGAATCTTTTTAATTCTTCTCTAATATCTGGTTGACCCATTCATCTTTTGCAGGATGCTCTTTAAGTCTACGTTTTTGAGGTTCTTCCAAATTTCTTCTTGTGATTGAGTTCTAGTTTCAAATCATTATGGGCTGAAAATATGCAAGGGACAATCCCAGTGTTTGGGTATTGTTTGAGACCTGATCTGTGATCCAGGATGTGGTCTATTCTGGAAAAAGTTCCATGTGCACTTGAGAAGAATGTGTATTCAGTTGCATTTGGATGGAAAGTTCTGTAAATATCTGTGAAATCCATCTGGTCGAGTGTATCATTTAAAGCTCTTGTTTTTTGGAGATTTTGTGCTTAGAATATCTGTCATTTACAGAAAGCGCCATGTTGAGGTCTCCCAGTCTTCGTGTATTCTTATCTAAGTATGTCTTAAAATTGGTTATTAATTGTGATATACTTCGCAGGTCCCACATTAGGTGCATTAATATTGATGATTGTTAGGTCCTTTTTTTGGATAGATCCTTTAAATATGATATAGTGTTCCTCTTCATTTCTTATCACAGTCTTTGAGATAAAGTTTAATTTTTCTGATATGAGGATGGCTACCCCTGCTCACTTTTGAGGACCATTTGAATGGTAAATGGTTCTCCAAACTTTCATTTTCAGGGCATAGGTGTCCTTAGTTCTAAAATGAGTGTCTTGTAGATAGCAAATAGGTGGGTATTGCTTTTTTATTCAGTCTGAAACCATTTGCCTTTTGATGGGATCATTTAGCTCATTCATGTTCAGAGTTACTATTGAAAGATATGAGTTTTATGTCATCATGATACCTATTCAGTCCCTGTTTTTGTGGATTATTTCCTTGGGCTTCCTCTTTCTTTTACAGTGTCCCCCTTAATATTTCTTGGAGAGCTGGTTTGGTGGTCACACATTCTTTCAGTTCCTGCCTATCTTGGAAGCTCTTTATCTCTCCTTCTAATCTGAATGAGAGCCTTGCTGGATAGAGTATTCTTGGCTGCATGTTCTTCTCATTTTGAATATATCCTGCCACCCCTTTCTGGTCTGCCAGGTCTCTGTGGAGAGGTCTGCTGTTAACCTAATACTTCTCTGCATATAGTTTTGGGATCTCTTGTCTCTTGCTGCTTTAAGGATTTTCTCTTTATCTTTGCAATTTGCAAGTTTCACTCTTAAATGTCAGGGTGTTGTATGGTTTTTATTGATTTTAGGGGGGGATCTCTCTATTTCCTGGATCTGAACACCTGTTTCCCTTCCCAAGTTAGGGAAATTCTCATGTTTTGTTCAAATACACTTTCTGGTCCTCTCTCCCTTTCGAAGCCCTCTAGAACCCCAGTTAAACGTAGAGTTTTCCTTCTGAGGCTGTAATTTATTTCCCTTAACCTTTACTCGTGATCTTTTAATTTTCTCTTTTTTTCCCCAGCTTCCTTCCTTGCCATCAACTTGTCTTCTATGTCACTCACTCGTTCTTTTACCTCATTAAACCTTGTCTTAGGACCTCCAGGTTGGATTGCATCTCATTTAATTGTTTTTGAATTTTGGCCTGATTAGATCTAAATTCTGCAGTCATGAAGTCTTTTGAATCCTTTATGCTTTTTTCTAGATCCACCAGTAGCTTTATAATTGTGCTTCTGAATTGGTTTTCTCTCCTTGAATTGTAATCCAAATTCTGTAACTCTGTGGTAGAGAGTATGGTTTCTGATTCTTTCTTTTGTGGGGAGTTCTTCTTTCTAGTCATTTTCCTCAGTGCAGAGTGGCTAAAAACAAGTAGTACTGGAAAATGAAGAAAAAAAAAGAGAAAAAGAGGGGAAAAAAAACAAAGAACAAAGAACAAGAATAATAACAACAATAAAAAATAAGGAGGGATATCCTGTGATTCTATATACTGTATGTCCCTCGACTTCCCCTGGAGCTTTCCAGTGCTGCTTGGTCAAGAACTTACTTGTTCCCTGTCCTTCTAGCTGGTCTTCTGGGGAAGGGGCCTGCTGTTCTGATTCTCAGGTGTGTACACCTGGGGGAGCTGCCATGCCCTGTGCCAGGTGCAGGGCTCAGTGGGAGATGCTTATCCTGTGAGGCCCCTGTTCCCAGATGGCCCTGCTCCATCCCAGGCACAGGGTGACATCAGGAGGAACAACCCCACTGGCGGCAGCCAGCTCTCCAGTTCTGGAGTCAGCTTTTGCAGTAACTACCTCAGTCTCCCAGTCTGCACTGGCCTGGATACTCCGGGGGCGGGGGATGCTGATTTGCACAGCTCGGGGCCAACCAGCTGCAGGAGAATCCTCGCTGTCCTGTGCCCTCCCTGCCTCTACCTGTCCCAAGGAGATCACAGGATCATGTTCTGTGTCCCCCAGTGCCTGGGCTCTGGGGCCTGTGCTGCTGCTATCATGCTCCCAGGGCCATGGAGCCCCCTCTGTGTGGAGCCCCTGCTTGAGCCGCTGCCTGAGCTGCTCCCGAGGTCTTGCCAAGCACACGCTCCAGCCCTTTACCACACTCGGCCTGCTGTCTGGAGCTCTCTCCCCCTGGGCATACCTCCTCTGTTAGTGACCCCAGGAACCTGGGGCGTTCCACTGCCCTTCCTGGGGTGTTTCCCGAGTTCCCTGAGAGCATCTTTCCATCCAGAAAGATTGGTAAAGTTCCTGCTTCTCCAGGACTGGGCTTTCCTGTCCTGGAGGCACTCACCACCTGGCCTTAGCCTGGCTCCTCATGGGGCCCCTCCCCCACTGGATTCTATTTATTTATTTATTTGTTTGTTTGTTTATTTATTTATTTATTTATTTATTTATTTATTTATTTATTCCTTCCTTCTTCCTACTTTGTTAGAAGCGTGAAATCTTCTCACTGTAGCATTCCAGCTGTTCTCTCTTTAAATCTCAGGCCGAATTCATAGGTTTTCAGGATGATTTGAAAGTTATCTAGGTAAGTTGGTGGGGGCAGGTGACTTGGGGTCCCTACTCTTCTGCCATCTTGCCTGCCCATTTTACATAAGAATTTCATCAAAGGGAATGAATTTCATCAAAGGGAACAACTTTCTGAAGCCATCGTGTGTACCCTAAACCCTCTGTCTGACAACCTGCTTTTCTACATCTCTGCCTTTTTTGACTTGGTTTTTTAGTTTGTAGACCCACATTTCCAAAACAACAAGGCAAGGATTTTGTAATTAAGACTTGGGCTTGTAGAAATTAAATTCAATGGCTTAAAATCTGCCAAATCATGAATAGAAATGTTATTTGGTACTTTGTAGAAAATAATCCAAAAGTGAAAGTTCTGTGCCACTGGAAACCAATTCTTTCATTTAATATGTGTAACTGGAAGTTGAAAGATGGTATAAGAAATAGCTAATTAATCATAAATCTATAAAACAATGGGATCCGTGGGTGGCGCAGCGGTTTGGCGCCTGCCTTTGGCCCAGGGCGTGATCCTGGAGAGGCGGGATCGAATCCCCCCTCGGGCTCCCGGTGCATGGAGCCTGCTTCTCCCTCTGCCTATGTCTCTGCCTCTTTCTCTCTCTCTCTGTGACTATCATAAAATATAAATAAATAAATAAATAAATAAATAAATAAATAAATAAATCTATAAAACAAGAACTTGCAAATGCAAGTATAAAGTAGCAAAGTAGCTTCACAGAAATAATGCTCTTCAGAAAATAACAAATAGGGACAGCCTCGGTGGCTCAGCAGTTTAGCGCTGACTTCAGCCCAGGGCCTGATCCTGGAGACCCGGGATCAAGTCCCATGACAGGCTCCCTGCATGGAGCCTGCTTCTCCCTCTGCCTGTGTCTCTGCCTGTCTCTCTCTCTCTCTCTCTCTCTCTCTGTGTGTCTCTCATTAATAAATAAATAAATAAATAACCTTTAAGAAAAAAGAATGATTGAAATGTGAACCTATAATCCCCTTTATTCTGTTATCAGTTTCATATGGAAGGAACCAAGTTTCATTTGAGACTTCATTGGTACCTATTGTGTGGAGACATAAAAAGCCCTATGAATAGTTGCAGACAACTACAATAATAGTAAAAAACAACTATTTTTGAGTACCTAATCCTTCATTGGCATTTTGCAAACATAATCTGTAATCCTCACAGTAATGCTGCAAAATAGTATTGTAGTTTTGCAGATGAGGAAACTGAAGCTCTTGAGGTTACATAGCCAACCGAAGAACCAGCATCTAGAAACACTGGAGTTGGAATTTTTACTCAAATTATATGATCCTTTTTGCTCTACTACCACTATTTTAGAGGAAAGAGCAACAACAACAAAACTGACCTCTCTCTCTGAGAGTCTTAGAAACTGTTGAAAAGCCAGATGGAACATTTAAGGAGAAGAAAGAAAGGAAAGAAAGAAAAATAACACTAAGTGTAGCAAAACATTAAAGAAATAATATTATATCTATATAAGTCTATAATAATATATCTATATAAATCAATATTTTAATTAATATTTATTTAATATTATATCTATATAAATCTATAATAATATATATAAATATTTTATTTTAATTCTTTCATAAAGCTTAAAATAGTTTAAATATGTGTGCTTTTTCTTACAGTGCGTTATTTCACTTTTTTATAGAAATTTTCTTAGATTTCACCTTTTGATGTTTGAGGAAGGCAGTACTTCTTCAGTGTTTAATTTTCTTTTTGACTCATACAGTTAACTTGGAATTAGTTGCTAAATACAGGCATCACACAAGTGGCTCGGGTTAACTATAATTCCTGCCATGTATATTAAAGGAATCATCAGAAAGTTGTAATTATAATCACAGAGTCAAAATTTTAAGATGGTCAAATTGTAAACTTTGGGCTTTTGTACATAAAGGTATGCAGTACCTTTTCATTTATTAAAACAATGAATTTTGAGAGTCAGTATGGCATGGTATAAATGAAAGACTAGCATAGTTATATTTAGATCATCTTGAAAATAGATGGAGAAAATCACTGAATCAGATATATTCACAACTAGAGGAACTATCATTTTCCCATCAAGTCTACAAAGTTAAGTTGGTTTTGTTTCCTCTTGACCAGAATATAAATGAAAGTTGAATAGGAACTTAGAGATGAATTGAAAAACAATAGTTGCAATGCTTTAGGGAAGAAGAGCTATATACACAGAAAATTCATAAAAATGAGTCCTAAGGAGAGACATCAGTAAAAAAAAAAATCTAATTTGAGTTTTCCTATCAAATATAGAGCTTATATAGTAGGCCAACTAGGGGATTTACATTTTGAGTAGTTGAAGCAAAAGTGGAGGTAGATAAATGAGCTGAAGAAATCTTCAGAATTCAAGTTAGAGAACTACAAGTCATATATGTTCACAGACAAAAATAAGTGGTGTGGGATATATTTATCTTTTATATTTAATCTAATGTCCAGAAAAAAATTAACTTGGCATAAAACAGACTTCTACATTCTTTTGTGTTAATCTTCTGTATACACTTGATTAATATAGCTTTGTACAATTTCCTGACTAATTACTTCACTATTAGTATTTCTATAATTTTAGTAATAGAGCAGGCTAATCTTCATTTCCTAATCTCTAAATTTGTGTTTTGGTAAATTTCGCTAATGAAAAGAGTTTGAAATAAAAAGTTAAAGTAGGAAGAAAGTGGATAGGAAGACAAATTTGGGAAGATTGGAATGAGAAAGTAGAAAGATATGAAAACATTCAGAAAAAAATGAACTGTTGACAGAGTGAAAGTTGATGTGAGTTTGTAGATATTCCAGTTTTAATAGTATCATCCAGAGTTATTTAGTGTAGAAAAGATATTCTTCTAAGTGATGTTATTTGATCTCTCAGTAATAAATGCAGTCAGTAGAGCAACTGTTGATTTGTAAAACAGTATTCAGCCAAATCCATCTATCATGAAAATCCAAACTCAAGACATAAATACTTACAGTTCACTATTCATCAGAAAAGATAAAAAATTACAGATAAAATTAAACACTCTGTTCACTAATCCAATATACCTAGAAAAACTTTTAGAAATAGCCATTGATACAATATATTTTGCTTAAATTTTGACTTAGTATGATCTCATACCATAGCATTATAATTTACTAGTATATACACTTCAGATGTAAACATATTTTTAGCATAACTAATGCTCCACATATTGCCCAGAAGAATAACAACTGAAAAGTGGTTTCTGCTTATTCCTATGATTGGCTCTATATATTTGTGATGAAATTCCCTAAATCTGGAATCCCTGGGTGGCTCAGCGGTTTGGCACCTGCCTTTGGCCCAGGGCGGGATCCTGGGCTCCCGGGATCGAGTCCCGCATCGGGCTCCCAGCATGGAGCCTGCTTCTCCCTCCCTCCCTCTCTCTCTCTCTCTCTCTCTCTCTCTCATAAATAAATAAATCTTAAAAAAAAGAAGTTCCCTAAATCTGTCTAAAGCTGTCTTAGGTACACTATTTGTGTAAATAATACATCTTTATTTCCAACCTTGGTTATTAGTCAGCAACTTCCTTGTGTAATATCAACTTTTACTAAAAAAAATAGCAACACCTATTGTGAATGACTGGTAAAAAGCATTGCTTACAGAAATGACAATTTATTATGTACTAAAGGAGTTAGAAGAATAACAACGTATGAAACATAAGCCAGCAGAAGGAAGGAAGTAAAAATTAGAGCAGAAATAAATGATATGGAAATTTTAAAAAACGAATAGAACAAATCAGTGAAACCAAGAGCTAGTTCCTTGAAAAAAATAATAAAATTGATAAACCTCTAACCACACTTATCAAAAAGAAAAGAGAAATGACCAAAACAAATAAAATCACAAATGAGAGAGGTGGAATAATAATCAACACCACAGAAATACAATTATAAAGAGTATTATGGGAGACAGAACATAAAGACTCCTAACTCTGGGAAACGAACTAGGGGTGGTGGAAGAGGAGGAGGGCAGGGAGTGGGAGTGAATGGGTAATGGGCACTGAGGGGGGCACTTGATGGGATGAGCACTGGGTGTTATTCTGTATGTTGGTAAATTGAACACCAATAAAAAATTAATTTATTAAAAAAAGAACACCTTATTCAAAACTTTAATAAAAAGAGTATTATAAAATATTATATGCCAACAATTGTACAACCTTGAATAAATGGATAAATTCCTAGAAACATATAAACTACCAAAACCAAAATAAGAAGAAATATAAAACTTGAATGGACTGATAGCAAAGAAATTAAATCAGTAATCAAATTCTTTCAGTAAACAAAGTTCCAGGGTTGGATGGCTTCATGGGTAATTCTACCAAACATTTAAAGAAGAGTTAATACCTATTCTCACACTATTTCAAAAAATAGAAAAGGAAGGAAAACTTCCAAATTCACTGTATGAGTTCAGCATTACTCTGATAACAAAACCAGATAAAGACCCCACTAAAAAGGAAAACTGCAGGCTAATATTGCTGATTAACATTGATGCAAAAATTCTCAATTTTTTATGAAGAAGTGACAATTTGTAAAATTGAACTTGTATAAACACCCAAAGTTGATATCTCAGAACCGCACTATTAATTATAATAATTAATAATCTTAATCTATTTTAATCATAATCCTTCATTTTACCATCATGGAAAATTGTATGAATCAACACCATTTAAAAGGAATTTTCATTCTTGTTTCTTTAGTCACTTGTATTTTAAATGAACACACACGCTCAAAATTGAATAAAATAAAATGATATAAATTCATATATTGAATGACCATAGATAATTAAAATGATAATGGGTGTGTAAAGGGTGGGTAATAGATTCTAAGGTAATTTTTTGTTGAAAAGTATGTTAAACACTTGTGTTAGTAATACTAGAAGTATAGTATAGCCAAGAGACCATTACAAGGATACAAACCATATATATTAAATAAATTGCTTTATTCTGACTTTTCCATTTAGATCCAGTAATAGCAAAATATTACCTTTTCCTTGTTAGCCAGGTTAGAGAATCATTAGGCTACTTTAATTTGAGTTGCAATCACTGATTCTATGCTATAAATTATAGGTATATAAATATAACTTGAATGATGCCAATTAAAATTTTTATACAAGCGATTTTTCCATTGTTCAATATCCCTTTAAAAGGTACCACTACAATTGAAAAGTATGATCTCAGAACCAACAGCTGGCTACATATTGGCACCATGAGTGGCCGTAGGCTTCAGTTTGGAGTTGCAGTTATTGATAATAAACTCTATGTCGTGGGAGGAAGAGATGGTTTAAAAACTTTGAATACTGTGGAATGTTTTAATCCAGTTGGCAAAATCTGGACTGTGATGCCTCCCATGTCAACACATAGGCATGGCTTAGGTAAGAGCTTACGGTTGTATAGTTTCTAAAGAATGTGTCGTTAGTAGAGCTTTTAAAGAATTAAATACAGTTGCGTATTATTGGGATTTTACTTTAATTCCATAATGGTAAAAATACAGTATAATATTAGTTTCAGGTGTACAATCCAGTGATTCAACAATTCCAAACATCACCCAGTGCTCACCTTAGTGCACATTATTGGGATTTAGCCAAACCCTTAGTCAGAATGTCTCCAAAATGCTGAGAAGGTTAAGCAAATGGTAAAAGCTTGTGAAACTTTTTTCTTGTTTCAGATATCATATATGCTAATCTTACATCCCTTCAAATGTATTTTAAAGGGTATCAATTTAGGAAGGATAAAAGTTTTATGAGGAGTACACCAGTGAGGAACATAAAACTACAATAGGGAGTTTTCTTCTAAACTAAATTTGGGGGGGGGGAAGCATTTGATAATGGAGAGACATTGTGTTTCTAATTTGATGAACTGTGTCCCTTCCCATAAGAGGCAAATATGTATTTCAGCAAAAGCCTTGGGATACAGGTCCAAGGCAGGAATATTAAGAAAAAACTACTTTAATTGAGAGCAACTTATACTTGAGCCAGAGATTCCCAAGAAGTTTAAGAAAGATGAAGTGGAGATTTCTCAAACAGTTGGGAACTTTGATTCTCCTGAATATTTGTCAAGGTACATTTTTCTTCATACAAGTCTCCACAAATTTTCAATATCATAGAGTTTGTTGTAAAAGCATAATTTCCTTATTTTTTTAAGAACTGACTTACACACACACACACACACACACACACACACAAAGAACTGACTTACACAGCTAAAAAGTGGCAGATTCAAGACTGGTATTGTTTTTTCCAAAAAAAATATTTAAAAACTGTCTATGTCAAATGATAAACTATATAATTATTCAGCTCAGTTGTGTCAATGTGATTCCTAGACAATGTTTAGAAAAAGAATCTCACAGAGAAATGACAGCAAGTTTTCAAAATCTAATTGATATTACCAAGAAAGTAGAAGTGAAGAATTTATACCACTGTGATGCTGATTGAGATGGTGGAAAAGACGAGTTATGTGAATTCCCAGAGAATCAGTTAGATAGGGGCTACTCATAGTATGTAATGGAACAAATTTCTAATTAAACCTCAAAAAAGTCCCTGTTTATTTTGTTATCTCCTGGGAATATTTTTATTACTATAAAAAAAAGCAGGGATTGGAAAGGCCTACCACAGTTAGTCTGCAATTCTATGAATTATCTAAAGGTCAGTATAGATGTCTCATCTATCCCTTATATTTAAAAAACTGATGTCAAAATGATCCCCCAAAAATTAGTTTTCATTTTCTATTACATCCCCAGAAATGGTGTGTTCCATTACTTCCTTTAACTTCAGCATTACAACAATGATACCCTCCCATGATACAGTAGCTATTTCTGAAAATTTCTTAGGGTTAAGAGACCATGTTTAGTTTCATATCAAGATTAGTCAATTATAATGTATATACAAAATAATTTAAGAAACAAAACAATTTTTAAGCAGCCAGTAGCTTGGAAAATGAAAAAAAAACATTATGTGTGATATATCTAGGTGAGATCTCATGCTATTTTTAATCTTTTAGGTGTAGCCACACTTGAAGGACCAATGTATGCTGTAGGTGGTCATGATGGATGGAGTTATCTAAATACTGTAGAAAGATGGGACCCTGAGGGACATCAGTGGAATTATGTGGCCAGTATGTCAACTCCCAGAAGCACAGTTGGTGTTGTTGCATTAAATAATAAGTGAGTAAACCTAAACATGAATGCTCTTTACTCTGAGGTCATGTGGCACAACACTTCAGTGATATGATCCATTAATCAATAAGCATTCTCAATGACCAGGACATTCTAGTAATCAGTAACAAAAGGCCTTTGTTGGAACTTTTTCTTCAGTATATAGAAAATGCTTGTCTAAATTGAATATTTAGTTAAATATTCTGTATTATCTTGCTACTCAAGCATAGTCCTCGGATGAGCAGCATCAGTATTACCTCAGATCTATTTATAAATGCTGAATTTTAGCCTCAAACTAGACTTCATGAATCAGAATTGGCATTTTAAAAATATCCTCAAGTGACTTGTGAGCATATTAAATCTAAGAAGTGCTTTTATAGGCAAAAAAGTTCCAATTTTACCCTTGAGAAGTTACCATTTTTTTACATCATGACTTACTAAATTTTGGTTAGTCTTATATTAAGGCAAGTCTTTTTATTATTCTTTAAAGAGTTAATTTATTTATTCATGAGAGACATAGAGAGAGATAGAGGCAGAAACACAGGCAGTGGGAGAAGCAGGCTCCATTCCATGCAGGGAGCCTGATGTGGAATTCGATCTCAGGTCTCCAGGATCACGCCCTGGGCTGGAGGTGGCGCTAAACCGCTGAGCCACCCGGGCTACCCTTATTCTTTATCATTCACTGTCCTGAGTGTTCAGAGTTCCCAACTTTATAATTACACCAAGGCCTATCTTTTTGAAACTTTCCCCTTCTTGAGCACTTGCCTATGAAAGCAAGGTAATATATTAAAATCCAATGACATTAAAGGTTGCTATGATCATGAATTGCTGCTTATTCAAGGTAATTATGCCCTTTCTGAAAAGGTACCTTTGGAAACAATGACCAGCATATAAGAGGAACTTGAATGATGACAATTTCAGATGCTAGGATGGATCAGTGGCAGGAGACAGCTTTGTTTGTCTATACTGACTGTATACAAAGTCAATATCTCATCATGTAATTGGGCCCAGTAGAAATTTCAACACAGATGGTTTATAGTATCTTGTGCATGAAGTAGGAAATATCTATACTTAAGAAGTTACCCACGCTTACAGTGTCTTAGAGCTTAAAATACTCCAAAATTTGATTATCTTTGGCCTGACCTCAATGTAAGGTTACTTAGGAACAATCTCCTACTTATTACAGAAAAGACTGAAATCATCAAATTTAACTAACTTAATTTTTTTAATGACTTGTTATTATTGACAACTGAGCATGAAGGACAGTTACAAACATATGGTTTAGTAAATGTTTATTTTCTTTATTGATGCAGGACTACATTTAGATTAAAAATATTGCTCATCATAAGAATTGGCATTCTAAAATTTATGGGAGAAATGTGATAGCTAATATATCTTCTTAGGGAAAAGTCCAGTTTGTTGATTCTTTTTCCCTTAGTTGTTTATTAAGTTAGTCTTCTTAATGACAAATGTTTTTGATACTAAGTAAACCAGTTCATAAAAATAAGAGAGATTCTAATGCTAAGCAGTTGAACCAAGCCAAAATTATAAGGTTGCTGGAGTTAGTCTTTGGAAACATTCTACCTACCCTTTTCCTACTTTAATTTCCAGATTTATGGAGGTATAATTTACAAATACTGCCAGTGCTTTTGATAACTCCTTTCTTTTTCTGTATTCATTTCTCATGAGATGTTTTAATCTATTTTTGTGAAACTTTCACAAAAATTATGAAGCCTGGGTGGTTCATAGACCTTGAAAAGTGCCTTTAGGTAACTATCCATTCGCAAACTGAGACCATCCACTACAAAATACCAAAGGAGTAATAAACTTGAAGTGCTTTGTACAGTATTTTTTTCACTTTTATTTTATGCACAAATTGAAAATGTCTTAAACACACACACACACACACATTTCTGTTCTTTTTTTCCTAGGCTATATGCTATTGGTGGTCGTGATGGAAGTTCCTGCCTCAGATCAATGGAATACTTTGACCCACACACTAATAAGTGGAGTTTATGTGCTTCAATGTCCAAAAGACGTGGAGGTGTGGGAGTTGCAGCATACAATGGATTCTTATATGTTGCTGGGGGTCATGATGCCCCTGTCTCTAGCCATTGCTCCAGACTTTCTGGCTGTGTGGAACGGTAAAATGCTTCCACTTATGTATGTATGTATGTATTTGGTTATGTTTTTCAGAAATGAGAAAGACTTTTATGCGACCAGAAATTAGTCTTCCAGATAAGTGTTAATCCTCTCAGAGTTTTGTTTTGTTTTGTTTTGTTTTTTTTGTAAAATTGCACACTTACCCCCAGGCTCAAAATATTTTGAAGAGGTTCTTCTGTTGTGTTTTAGGTTCACCATAAGAAATATATTCTAAATGTTCTTTTATTGGTTGATAATCACCCTATAAAATAATGAGATAAAAGAGATTCTAGAATAAATAAATTTAATGCCAAATTATATCACTCAAACTATCCACATCTTAAATCCATATGAGTTTACTATTTCAAAAATTATATTGGTCCCCCAAAGGATGAAGAGTATACAGAAAGAATTCCCCAAAAGAGATGATAATTATATTTTGAACAATAACTCTATTTTATTAAGCATTTAATTTTCCAAAGGCAACTTTTTTGAATGGAAGACACTCATTTACATAAAGTGTGATAAATTTGTTCAATAACACAGTCATATGATTTGTAGCTATAACACTCACATTCCCTTCAAGATAGAGTGTGTGTGTGCACATAATAGTTAAAAGATATTAACCTAAGGCCAAGTGACAAATTTATTATCAGTAAGGTTATTATAATTCAGAAAATGGAGATAAGTATGAGTTGATGTTCTTAAAAAAATTCATGATGGAAGTAGAATTCATACTTTGTACCTACACAATATAATGAAGGGAATTCCAGGTCTAAAAAAATTCACAACCAAAACCATGGATAGAAAGAAGAATGATTTGTAGATGAAAGCATACACTTCAGGTTGAAATGTGATTTGGGAGGACAATTCAAAACACAAATAAGTACCAGAACATTTACTAGCCTGAGTGTCAAAGTGGAAGCTTTTGGATTTTAACTTGTAGTTAAGGAACAATTAAATTTGAGGGGAGCGGAATATAACAAAGAAAACAGATTAGGGGAAATTGATCTAACAGTGATACAAAGCATAGAATTTAGGGAGAACAGACTAAAGGGGGGAATATGGATATTACATATTCTTCTAAGAAACATATTACAGGGGATCCCTGGGTGGCGCAGCGGTTTGGCACCTGCCTTTGGCCCAAGGCGTGATCCTGGAGACACGGGATCGAATCCCACCTTGGGCTCCCGGTGCATGGAGCCTGCTTCTCCCTCTGCCTATGTCTCTGCCTCTCTCTCTCTCTCTCTCTCTGTGACTATCATAAATAAATAAAAATTAGAGAATAAAAGGAAACATATTACAGGAAGGCAGGGCAAGATGGCGGAAGAGTAGGATCCCCGTCACCTGTCCCCACCAACTTACCTAGATAACTTTCAAATCATCCTGAAAACCTAGGAATTCAGCCAGAGATTTAAAGAGAGAACATCTGGAATGCTACAGGGAGAAGAGTTCGTGCTTCTATCAAGGTAGGAAGACGGAAAAAAAATGAAAAAGCATCCAAGGGGGAGGGCCCCCCCGCCCCAGGCGAGGAGCTGGGCTAAGGCCCCGCTGCGAGTGCCCCCAGAGAAGCAGGACTTTACCAATCTTCCTGGACAGAAAGGCACTCTCAGGGAACTCGGACAGGATCCCAAGAGGTGAAGTGGAGGCCCCAAGTTCCCGTGGTCACTAACAGAGGACCTGCGCCCAGGGGGACAGCGTGCCACACACCATGGGCTGAGCTCCATAAAGGGCTGGAGCGCGTGCCCTACAGGGCCCCGGGAGCGGCTCAGGCGGCAGCTCAGGTGGCAGCTCTGTGCGGAGGGGGCTGCGCGTCCCAGGAGCGCGATTCCAGCGGCATAGGCACCGGAGCACAAGGCGCCAGGGGACACAGCCGAGGATCCTGCGCTCTCCCTGGGACAGGCGGAGGCCCGGAGGGCACAAGACAGTGAATGCTCCTGCAACCAGGTGGCCCCGAGCTGTGCAGATCAGCGACCCCCAACCCCCGGACCATCCAGGCCTCTGCGGACTGAGAGACTATGGTAGTTACTGCTGGAGCTGCCTCCAGGGCTGAAGAGCTAGCCGCCGTCACTGTTGTTCCTCCTGGGGTCACCTTGTGCCTGGGACTGAGTGGGCCACCAGGGAGCAGGGGCCTCACAGGATAAACAGCTCCCACTGAACCCTGCACCTGGCAGGAGGTGGGGAAGCTCCCCCAGGTGGACACACCTGAGAATCAGCACAGCAGGCCCCTCCCCTAGAAGACCACCTGGAAGGACAGGGGAAGAGCAAGTTCTTGACCAAGCAGCACGGGAAAGCTCCAGGTGAAGTCCAGAGACTTACAGTATATAGAATCAGAGGATACCCCTCCTTGGTTTTGTTTGGTTTTGTTTTGTTTTGTTTCCCTCTCCTTTTTTTCTTCCATTTTCCTTCCTTTTTCCAGTACAATTTGTTTTTAGCCACTCTGCACTAAGCAAAATGACTAGAAGGTTGAAAAAAACCACACACAAAAAAAGATCTAGAAACAGTAATCTCTCCCACAGCATTACAGAATTTGGATTACAATTCAATGTCAGAAAGCCAATTCAGAAGCACAATTATAAAGCTACTGGTGGCTCTGGAGGAAAAAAAGCATAAAGGAATCAAGATCAATAGATGCAGAGAAAGCATTTGACAAATGCAGCATCCATTCCTGATCAAAACTCTTCAGAGTGTAGGGATAGAGGAAATGTTCCTCAGCCTCTTAAAAGCCATCTACGAAAAGCCCACAGCAAATATCATTCTCAGTGGGGAAACACTGGGAGCCTTTCCCCTAAGATCAGGAACATGACAGGGATGTCCACTCTCACCACTACTATTCAACATAGTACTAGAAGTGCTCACCTCAGTAATCAGGCAACAAGAAGAAATGAAAGGCATTCAAATTGGCAAAGAATAAGTCAAACTCTCCCTCTTTGCAGATGACATGATACTGTACATAGAAAACCCAAAAGACTCAACCCCGAGATGGCTAGAACTCATACAGCAATTTGGCAGGGTGGCAGGATACAAAATCAATGCCCCCAAATCAGTGGCATTTCTATACACTAACAATGAGACTGAAGAAAGAGAAATTAAGGAGTCAATCCCATTTACAATTGCACCCAAAAGCATAAGATACCTAGGAATAAACCTAACCAAAGAGGTAAAGGATCTATACCCTAAAAACTATAGAACACGTCTGAAAGAAATTGAGGAAGACACAAAGAGATGGAAAAATATTCCATGCTCATGGATTGGCAGAATTAATATTGTGAAAATGTCAATGTTACCCAGGGCAATTTACACATTTAATGCAATCCCCATCAAGATACCATGGAGTTTCTTCAGAGAGTTGGAACAAATCATCTTAAGATTTGTGTGGAATTAGAAAAGACCCCGAATAGCCAGGGGAATATTTAAAAAAGAAAACTAAAGCATCACAAGGCAGGATTTCAGGTTGTACTACAAACCTGTGGTCATCAAGATAGTGTGGTACTGGCACAAAAACAGACACACAGATCAATGGAACAGAATAGAGAATCCAGAAGTGGACCCTCAACTTTATAGCCAACTGTTATTTGACAAAGTAGGAAAGAATATCCACTGGAAAAAAAGACAGTCTCTTCAATAAATGGTGCTGGGAAAATTGGCCAGTCACATGCAGAAGAATGAAACTAGATTACTCTCTTACACCATACACAAAGATAAACTCAAAATGGATGAAAGATCTAAATGTGAGACAAGAATCCATCAAAATCCTTGAGAACACAGGCAACACCCTTTTTGAACTTGGCCACAGCAACTTCTTGCAAGATACATCCATGAAGGCAAGGGAAACAAAAGCAAAAATGAATTATTGGGACTTCATTCAGATAAAAAGCTTCTGCACAGCAAAAGAAACAGTCAACAAAACTCAAAGACAACCTACAGAATGGGAGAAGATATTTGCAAATGACACATCAGATAGAGGGCTAGTATCCATGATCTATAAAGAACTTATGAAACTCAACAGCAAAAAAACAAAAAAAAAAACAAAAAACAAATAAATCATGAAATGGGCAAAAGTCATGAACAGAAATCTCACAGAGGAAGACATAGACATGGCCAACAAGCACATGAGAAAATGCTCCGCATCACTGGCCATCAGGGAAATACAAATCAAAACCACAATGAGATATCACCTCACACCAGTGAGAATGGTGAAAATTAATAACACGGGAAACAACAAATGTTGGAGAGGATGTGGAGAAAGGGGAACCCTCTTTCACTCTTGGTGGGAATGTGAACTGGTGCAGCCACTCTGGAAAACTGTGTGGAGGTTCCTCAAAGAGTTGAAAATAGATCTGCCCTATGACCCAGCAATTGCACTGCTGGGGATTTACCCCAAAGATACAGATGCGGTGAATTGCCAGAATACCTGTACCCCAATGTTTATAGCAGCAATGTCCACAATAGCCAAACTGTGGAAGGAGCCTCAATGTCTATCAAAATATGAATCGATAAAGATGTAGTATATGTATACAATGGAATATTCCTCAGCCATTAGAAAAGACAAACACCCACCATTTCTTCAACATCGATGGAACTAGAGGGTATTATGCTAAGTGAAATAAGTCAGTCAGAGAAAGACAAACATTATATGGTCTCATTCATTTGGGGAATATAAAAATTAGTGAAAGGGAATAAAGGGGAAAGGAGAGAAAATGAGTGAAAATATCAGTGAGGGTGACAAAACATGAGAGACACCTAACTCTGGGAAATGAATAAGGGGTAGTGGAAGGGGAGGTGGGCGGGGGGTTTGGGTGACTGGATGATGGGCACCGAGGGGGGCACTTGGCGGGATGAGCACTGGGTGTTATTCTATATGTTTGCAAATTGAACTCCAATAAAAAAAATGTAAAAAAATAAACATATCACTGAATCAAATTGATAACACTAATACTCTGTTTCTTTATGGTAATAACTAGTCTGTCAATTTTTATTATAAAGGTTAATCTTATAAAACCATATTAACATTTCAATTAATGAAGAAAAAATACAATATCCATTTTGATAAAAAAAAACTTCAAAAAGGAGTTTTGGAGGGAATATGCTTCAACATAATAAATGTCATATATATATGAAAAGCCAGCAGCCGACATCATGCTCAATGGGGAAAACTGAGTTTTTCCTCTAACAAGATGAGGATATCCACTCTCACCAATTTTATTCAACATATTATGAGAAATCTAAGCCACACCAATTGGACAACAAAAAACAAATAAAAGGTATCCAAATCAGCAAGGAAGAAGGAAACTTTCACTATTTGTAGATGACATGATACTATATATAAAAAATCCTAACGACGCCAGCAAAAAACTACTAGACTTGATAATTTAGTAAAATCTTGGGATACAAAATCAATGTACAGAAATCTGTTGTATTTCTACATACTAACAATGAGACAGCAGAAAGAGAAGAAAACAATTCCATTTACAACTTTACCAAAAACAATAAAGTATCTAGAATGAAACTTAACCAAAGTTCTGACTTGTTCTCTGAAAACACTATAACACTGATGAAAGAATTGAAAATGACACCAATAATGTAAATACATACCATGCTGAAAGATTGGAAGAAAAAAATTGTTATAATGTGTATACTACACATTTAATGCAATCCTTATCAAGATACCAACTACATTTTTCACAGAGCTAGAACAAACTGTCCAAAAATTCATATGGAACCAGAAAAGACCCCAAATAACCAAAGCAATCTTGAAAAAGAGAAGCAAAGCTGGAAGCATCACGACTCCAGTCTTCAAGTTATATCACAGAGCTGTAGTGATTTTTTAAAAAAGTATGTTACTGGTAGAAAAATAGACTCATAGATCAATACAACCATATAGAAAACTCAGAAATGAACCCCCAACTCTAAGGTCAACTAATCTTTGGCAAAGCAGGAAAGAATATCCAATAGAAATAAGACAATCTCTTCAAAAATGGTTCTAGAAGAACTGGACAGCAACATACAAAAGAATGTAACTGGACCACCTTCTTACACCATACACAAAAATAAACTGAAAATGGATTAAAAACCTAAATGTTAGGCATGAAACCATAAAAAAATTCTAGAAATGAACACAGGCAGTAATTTCTCTGACATCAGCCTTAGCAAAATTTTGGTAGATAAATCTCCTGAAGCAAGGGAAACAAAAGCAAAAATAAACGATTGGGACTACATCAAAATAAAAATCTTCTGCATAGCAAAGAAATTAATCAACAAAACTTCAAGGCAACCTACTGAAGAAAGAACATATTTGCAAACACCATATCCCACAAAAAGTTAGTATCTGGGACACCGGGGTCGCTTAGTGGTTGAGCGTATGCCTTTGGCTCAGATTGTGATCCTGGGGCCCTGGGATCAAGTCCCACATCGGGCTCCCTGCAGGGAGCCTGCTTCTCCCTCTGTCTATGCCTCTGCCTCTCTCCCTGTGTCTCTCATGAATAGATGAATAAAATCTTTTAAAAATATCTTTTAAAATGTTAGTATCCAAAATATATAAAGAACTCATACAACTCAACAGAAATAAAAAGCCCAAATAATCCAATTAAAAATTGGTAGAAGGCATGAACAGACAGTTCTGCAAAGAAAACATACAGATAAATAGACTGTTTTCAGAACAAAAACAAAAACATTTAGATGGCCAACAGATACAAGAAAAGATACTCAACATCACTCATTGTCTGGGAAATGCAAGTTAAAACTACAATGAGATATCATCTTACACCTATCTGAATGGCTAAAAGCAACAATGCATGAAAGTCTTGAAGAGGATGGGATGGAAAAGGAATCTGTTTGCACTGTCATTGGGAATACAAACTGGTGCCACTAGAGTGGAAGACAGTATGGAAGTTCCTCTAAAATTTATTTATTTATTTATTTATTTATTTATTTATTTATTTATTTATTTTCAATTTTTCATTTTTTTAAATTTATTTTTTTTAATTTTTTATTGGTGTTCAATTTACTAACATGCAGAATAACCCCCAGTGCCCGTCACCCATTCACTCCCACCCCCCACCCTCCTCCCCTTCTACCACCCCTAGTTCGTTTCCCAGAGTTAGCAGTCTTTATGTTCTGTCTCCCTTTCTGATATTTCCCACACATTTCTTCTCCCTTCCCTTATATTCCCTTTCACTATTATTTATATTCCCCAAATGAATGAGAACATATAATGTTTGTCCTTCTCCGACTGACTTACTTCACTCAGCATAATACCCTCCAGTTCCATCCACGTCGAAGCAAATGGTGGGTATTTGTCATTTCTAATAGCTGAGTAATATTCCATTGTATACATAAACCACATCTTCTTTATCCATTCATCTTTCATTGGACACCGAGGCTCCTTCCACAGTTTGGCTATCGTGGCCATTGCTGCTAGAAATTACCTTATGATCCAGTAATTGCAGTACTGGGTATTGACTCAAAATGATACCAAAAAATTGAAAGGAATAGATGTACATGCTTATTGTAATATTATTTACAGTAACCAAATTATTGAAGCAGTCTAAGTGTCCATCACCAGGTGAATAGATATATAATATGTAGTATATATGTGCACTACTAGCTATTTACCCACAGGATACAAAATACTGATTTGAAGGGACGCATACACCACAGTATTTATAGTAGCATTGCCAAATTATGGAAAAAGCTCAAGTGACCATTGTCAGATGATTGGATAAAGAAAATTTATAAATATATAATGGAATATTATGCAGCTATAAAGACAGATGATATCTGGCCATTTGCAACAACTTGGATGGAGTTAGAAAGTATTATGCTAAGTGAAATAAGTCAGAGAAAGACAAATACCATATAATTTCACTCACATGTGGAATTTAAGAAATAAAACAAAGAAGCAAACAGAAAAAGAGAGAGACCCAAAATCATACTCTTAACTATAGAGAACAAACTGATGATTACCAGAGGGTAGGTGGGTAGTGGAATGAGTGAATTAGGTGATGGGGACTAAAGAGTAAATTTTTCATGTTGGGCACTGAGTATATAGAGTGTATAGATGTATATAATGTATAGAGTTGTTGAATCACTATATTTTATATCTGAAACTAATATACCAGTGCATGTTAATTTTACTAGGATTAAAACAAAAAACTTACAAAGTTTAATACTAAGTGACTAGCTTCCTGATATTCAGTGTATATCTGAAATGCTTCTCCTGAGATTGGTTATTAAGTAATACGAACAAATTTTATTTTAACACTATGCAAAATATAAACATCTGCCTCAAATACTTAATGTATTATAGCCAAATATATGTGATCCTAGGATTATACACACCAGTTTTCCCCATAATTAGCAATGTAATTATTGATCATCTTTTCATTATGCCAGGTTTTTTTAGCCAAAATATACATAACATAAAATTTATCATATAACCACTTTCAAATGTGAAATTCAGTGGCATTAAGTACATTCACATTGCTGTGAAAACATTACCGTCATTCATCTTCAGATCTTCTTTTGTCTCCTCAAACTGAAACTCTGTATTCATTAAAAAAAATCACATTCCTCACTCACTTCAGCCACTGGCAAATACCATTTATTTTATTTTATTTTCCTATGAATCTGTCATTTCTAGGTACTTGTGGAATCATAAAGTAGTTACCCTTTTGTGACTGGTATATTTTACTTAGACCATAATTTTTCAAAGTTCATCCATGTTAATACCATCTGTCAGAATTTCCTTTCCTTTTAAAGCTGAACAATTTACATTATATGTACACATCATGTTTAATTATTCATTCATTCATCAGTGAACAATTGAGTTGCTTCTACCTTTTGGCTACTGTGAATATTGCTGCTATGAACATATGTGTACAAATATGTGGTTGAAACTGCTTTCAATTCTTTTAGCTAAATACTAAGCAGCGAAATGATTAAATGTTAATGGTATTTTTAATTTTTTGAAGAGCATCCATACTGTTTCCCATAATAACTGCAATATTTTTAATTCCAATCAACAAAGTGAAAGTGTTCCAATTTCTGCAAATCATCACCAATGCTTGTTATTTTCTTTTTTGTTTTGTTTTCTTTGGTTTTGTTTTTAATAGTTATCCCAATGTATTTTAAGTGGTATCTCTTTGTGGATGTAATATGAGTTTCCCTAATAATTAGTCAAGTAATGAGATTGTATTTGTGCGTGGGTGTGTGTGTGTGTATATATATATATATATATATATACACACACATATATATATACATTATATATTATATGTAATATAATACATATAATACATTATATAATTTACACCAGAGTATATAGTATATATATAATCTCAATCTCCCATTATATAATTATGATTATTTTTTATAATCTCCCATTATGTAAATATGATTATATAATTATATAATCAATATATATAATAAATGACTTATATAATTCACACATACTTAGTCTCTCATTACTTGTCTTGACCAATAAAACTATATATATATTGTTTTATGTTTATGCTAGTACAACATTTTCATTTCTGTAACATTGTAGTAAGCATTATAATAAGTTTTGAAAACAGGAAGTGTCAGACCTCAAACCTTGTTCATCTTTTTCAAAATTATTTTGGCTATTCTGGGTCCCTGAGATTACATATGGATTTATAATAGATTTTTTATCACTGCAAAAAATGTTGTTGGTGTTTTGTTAGAGATTGCACTGAATCTGTAGATGAATTGGTTGATATTGCCATCCTAACAATATTGAGTCTTCTAATCCAGGAACATAAAGTATCTTTCTATTTATTGAAGTCTAGTTTCTTCATTCCACTGCAGATGCCTTTGATCTATTTTTCTTGCCTAATTGCTCTGACTTGAAGTTCTAGTACTATATTGTATAGAAGTAGTAAAATTGTCATCCTTAATATGTCCTTATCTTAAAGGAAAAATCTTCAGTTTTTCACCACTGAGTATGATGTTAGCCCTGTTTTTTTTCCATATAAGGCCATTATTAGGTTAATGTAGTTTCTTTTTTCTATTCCTTATTTTGTTAGTATTTTCATCATAAAAATATGATGGATTATGTCAGATTTTTTTCTACATCAGTTGACATGCTCATGTGTTTTATTTTCTGCTTCATTCTGTCAGGGTTTCAATCGATTGGTTTTGATGAGATCCCCTTGTATTCCAGGAATAAATCCAACTTTACTATAGTCTTATCATTTTGATAATGCTGGTGAATTGTTTGCTAGTGTTATGTTGACATTTTTTGCATCAGTATTCATTAAGGATATTAGTCTGCAGTTTTCTTATTGTGTCTTTGGCTTTGATGTCAGTGTAATTTTTACCTTATAGAATAAGTTTAGAAGTATTTTTCAGTATTTTGAAGATGAGAGGGATTGGTGTTAACTAAATGTTAGGAAATAATTCACCAATAAAACCAGCTTTCCTTTGTTGGTTACTTTTGATTACTTTGTGAGAAGACTTGCTCTTCTTAAAATTACAGTTCTGTTCAGGTTTTCTGTTTCCTGATGGTTCAAGATTGGTAGGTTCGGTGTTTCTAATAATGTGTCCATTTAATCAAAGTTATGGAAATTGTTGATGTACAATTGTCTATAACACTCTCTTTAAATCCTCTTTTTTTTGCTGTAAAGTTGGTACTGATGCTCTTTTTTCATTTGTTTTTGGATTAAGGAATTCATTACATGTGGAATTGTAGTTACTTGGGTATTTGATATTTTTTAAATTATTTTTTTGAGTGTTGTTGGCACACATTACATTGTTTTCAGGTATACAGCATGGTGATTAAACAAGTTTATATATCATGCTATGCTAACCACAAGTGTAGATCTCATTACTATTACAATACTAATGCTATTTAATATTATTGATTATATTCGTTATGCTGGTACTTTTATTCCCATGACAGTCCATAAGTGGATATATTTACAGATATGATTCTGCTTTTTGTTTATTCATTTTATTCTAGATTCCACATTTGAGTGAAATCATATCGTATTGGTCTTTCACAGTTTGACTTATTTCACTTAGTATAACACATAGTCTAAGTCCATCCTTGTTTTCACAAATGGCACAATCTTAGTCTGACCTTTCTTTCTTTCTTTCTTTCTTTCTTTCTTTCTTTCTTTCTTTCTTTCTTTCTTTCTTTCTCTTTCTTCCTTCTTCGGACTGAGTCAGGAGTCGGGATGAGGTGAGGGATGGCGGTGTAGTGAGGGCTGGCGGGTTTGGGTGCTGTCTTTTTCTTTTTTGCTGTAGGTAGTTTTCTTTTTCTTTCTTTCTTTTCTCTTCTTTCTTTCTTTCTTCTTTCTTTTCTTTCTTTCTTCTTTCTTCTTTCTTTCTTTTCTTTCTTTCTTCTTTCTTTCTTTCTTTCTTTCTTTCTTTCTTTCTTTCTTTCTTTTTTTTTTCTTTCTTTCTTTCTTCTTTCTCCACAATATTCATGTGTGTGTTTCTGTGTGTGTGTGTATCTTCTTTATCTTTTCATCTATTGGTGGACACTGAGGGTGCTTCCATATATGGGTATTGTAAATAATTCAATAAACGTAGGGGTACATATATCTTTTTGAATTAAGATTTCAAATTTCTGGGGGACCTGGGTGGCTTAGTGGTTGAGCATCTGTCTTTGGCTCAGGTCATGATTCCAGAGTCTTGGGATCGAGTCCTGCATTTGGCTCCCTACAGGGTGCCTACTTCTCCCTCTGCCTGTGTCTGTCTCTCTGTGTGTGTGTCTCTCATGAATAAATAAACACAGTCTTAAAAAAACAAAGATTTCAAATATCTTTGTGTAATTCCACCCAGTACTGGAATTACTGAATCATATGATCTTGATATTTTTACTTGTTGAGGAACTCCCATACTGTTTTCTGCAGTGGCTGCATCAATTTACATTCACAACAATAGTGTATCAGGTTCCTTTTCCTCCACATCCTCATCTACAGTTACTACTTCTTGTCTTTATATTTTAGCTATTCTGACAGGTGTAAGGTGATACCTGATTATGTTTTATTTATTTTCATTTCCTTAATAATTACTGATGTTGAGCATCTTTGCAAGTCTCTATTGAATATCTGAATGTCTTTTTTGGAAAAGTGTCTATCCAGGTACTCCACCCATGTATAAATCAGATTGCTTACCATTTGTATTGAGTTATATAAGTCATTGTTATATTTTGGGTATTAACCCCTTATCACTTACATCAATTGCAAATATCTTTTACTATTCAATAGTAGATTGTTTTTAGTTTTGTCGATGGTTTCCTTAGCTATGAAAAAGCTTTTTAACTTGATGTAGTCCCATAGTTCATTTTTGCCTTGGCATCTCTTGCCTTTGGAATCTTATCTAGAAAAATGTTGCTAAGGCTTATGTTCAAGAAATTATTTCTGTGTTCTTTTATAGGATTTTTATGGCTTCAGGTCTCACATTTAGGTCTTTAGTACTATTTGAGGTGTTTGTTTTGTTTTGTTTTGTATATGATTTTAGTAGGTGGTCAGTTACATTCATTTAAAATTGTCTATGCAAAAAAAGTACCTGCACAGTTTTCACACCATTTCTTAAATAGACTGTCTTTCCAGCATTGTACATTCATGCTTTCATTGTCATAGATTAATTGACCACATAATAATGGATTTATTTCTGATCTCTCTTTCTTGTTATATTGCTCCATGTGTCTATATCTGTGTCACTACTATACAGTCTTTATGACTATAGCTTTGCAGTATATCTTGAATATCAACTTTGATATCTGAATCAATCAGATATCAATATCTGAATAACAACTTTGTTATTCTTTCTCAAAATTGCTTTGGCTATTCAAGGTCTTTTGTGGTTCCATACAGATTTTATGATTGTTCATTCTAGTTCTGTAAAAATGATATGGGTGCTTTTTTTTTTTTTTAAAGATTTTATTTATTTATTCATGATAGTCACAGAGAGAGAGAGAGAGAGAGAGAGGCAGAGACACAGGCAGAGGGAGAAGCAGGCTCCATGCACCGGGAGCCCGACGTGGGATTCGATCCCGGGTCTCCAGGATCGCGCCCTGGGCCAAAGGCAGGCGCCAAACCGCTGCGCCACCCAGGGATCCCTGATATTGGTGCTTTTACAGAGATTGCAAAGGCTTTGTATATCACTTTGGAGAATATGGGAATTTTAACAATATTAATTTTTCCAATCCATGAGCATGAAATATATTTCCATTTGTGGTGTAGTTTTCAACTTCTTTCATCAGTGTTTTATAGTTTTCAGAGTATAGTTTTTTCATCTCTTTGGTGAAGTTTATTCCTAGGTATTTTATTCTTTTTGGTGCAGTTGTAAATGGAGTTTTTTTTCTTAATTTCTTTTACTGCTACTTCATTATTAGTTTATGGAAATGCTACCAATTTGGGGTGTTAAATTTCTATTCTGCAACTTTACTGAATTCATTTATTACTGTTAGTATTTTTTGGTTGGATATCTAAAGTATCATGTGATCAGAAAATAGTGACAGTTTAGCTTCTTCTTTTTCCAATGTGGATTCCTCTAATTTCTTTTCCTTGTCTTATTGCTATAGCCAGGACTCCCTGTACTATGTTGAATAAAAATGGTGGAAATGGACATCTATATCTTATTCCTTACAATAGACGAAAAGCTCTAGGTTTTTCACCATTGAGTAAATGTTATCACCATTCAGTAAGATGCTAGCTCTGAGTTTTTCATAGAGTTTAGTACACTGAGGTATGGTCCCTCCAAATTAACTTTGTTGAAAGTTTTTTTGTCATGAGCAAAGGTTGAATCATATTACTTTTTCTGCATCAATTCAGATGATTTTCTTTTAAATTCCTATACAGATAACATTAATTATATTAGTTTCAGGTGTACAATATAGTGATTCAAAAATTTTATACCTTACTCAGCCCTCATCATGATAAGTGTACTTGTACTCCCCATCACTTATTTCACACACCATCTACACACACCCACTCTGTTGACCATCAGTTTGTTCTTAGTTTATAGTTAAAAGTATGTGTTTGGGGGGGGGGGTTCTCTTTGATCATTTGTTTTGTTTCTTAAATTTCACATATGGATGAAATCCTATGATATTTGTCTTTCTCTTACTGACTTATGTCACTTAGCACTATATTCTCTACATCCATCTATGTATTGCAAATGACAAGATTTTTTGTTATGGCTGGAAATATCTATCTATCTTCTTTGTCCACTCTTCTATTGATGGACTCGGGCTTCTTCCATAATTTGGTTATTGAAAATAATGCTGCAATAAACATAGGGGGAATATGTATGTTTGAATTGGGTGGGGTTTTTTGGTATTCTTTGGGTAAATATTTAATAGTGGAATTTAATAGTAGCTTTATTATTTGTTTTCCATAGTAGCTGCACCAGTTTGCATCTCCACCACCAGTACACAGTTCTCCACATCCTTGCCAACACAGTTATTCCTTGTGTTTTTTATTTTAGCCATTCTTACAGGTGTGAGGTGATATCTCATTGTGGGTTCACATTTCTCTGAGCATGAGTGATGTTGAGCATCTTTTCATGAGTCTGTTGGACATCTGTATTTCTTCTTTGGAAAAATATCTATTCATGTCTTCTGCTCATTTTTTATTTGAAGTCATATCTAGAAAAATGTTGCTATAGCCCATGTTAAAGAAATCAATGCCTGTGTTCTCTTCTAGGAATTTTCTATTTTCAGGTCTCATATTTAGATCCTTAATCCATTTTGACCTTATTTTTATATATAAGGAAGTTGTCCAGTTTATTTTTTTTTTAGCACGTAGCTCTCAGTTTTCTCAACCGTTTGTTGAAGGGCCTTTTTCCCATTCATATTCCTGCTTCCTTTATTGAAGATTAATTGACCACGTAATTGTGGTTTTATTTTTGGACTCTCTATTGTTCTATTGATCTATGTGTCCATTTTTGTGCCAATGCCATATTGTTTTTATTACCATAGCTTTGTAATATATCTTGAAGTCTGGGATCATGAAACCCCCAGATTAAGTTTTCTTTTTCAAGATTTCTTTGCCTATTTGTGTTCTATTTTGGTTTCTTACAAATTGAGGATTATTTGTTCAGTATTATGGATATGGAAGACAATATTTGATCCTCCAATCCATGAGCATGGAAAACATTTTCATTTGTTTGTGTTGCCCTTAATTTCTTTATTTTTTTTATAGTTTTCAGAATACAGGTCTTTTACAACTTTGAGTAAGTTTACTTCAAGTTATTTTATTGTTCTTGGTACAATTGTAAATAGGATTTTTTCTTAATTTCTTTTTTCCCTATTTCATTATTAATGTGTATAAATGGAATGGATTTGTATATATTTATTTTAAATCCTGAAACTATTGAATTCACTTTTCCATTCTAGCAGTTTTGTGGTGGAGTCTTCAGTGCTTTCTATATGTAGTATCAGGTCATTTGCAAATAGTGAAAACTTTACTTCTTCTTTACTAGTTTAATGTATTTTATTTTATTTTAGTCTGCTGTGGCCAGGACTTCCACTACTGTGTTAAATAAAAGTAGTGAGAGTGGACATCTTTGTCTTGTTCCTGATCTTAAGGGAAATGCTATCAGTTTTTCCTATTGAATAATGTTAGCTGTGAGTTTTTCATATATGGCCTTTATTATGTTAATAATGTATGTTCACTCTATTTACAAAATATTTGCAAACCAAATCTACAACATAATTTAAAAAAAAATCATTCACCATAATAAATTGGGACTTATTCCCAGGATGCAAATGTGGCTCAATATTCACTAATCAACTGATGTGATACATCACATCAACAAGAGAAATGAGAAAAAAAAAACATGATTATTTCAATAGAAGCAGAAAAAGCTTCTGACAAATACAACATCCATTCATAATAAACACCCTTAACAAAGTAAATGTAAATGGAATTTTATAGGCTCCATCTTTATATCTTGTTAGTCTTTGTTTTAAAATCTATTTTGTCTAATATAAGTATTATTACCCCAGCTTTTTTTTAACATCAAATTGCATGATAAATTGTTCTCCATCCCTTCACTTACAATTTGCATTTGTCTTTGGGTCTGAAATCAATCTGTTTTAGGCAGCATATTGATGAGTCTTGCTTTTTTATCCATTTCATCACACTATGTCTTTAGAGTGTTTCATCCATTTACATTCAAAGTAATTACTGATAGGTTTATAGCTACTACATTTTGTTACTTGTTTTATGGTTGCTTTTGTAGTTCTTTGATGTTCTCTTTTATCATGGTTAGTTGGCTTTTTTAGTGCCATAGTTAGATTCTTTTCTCTTTATTTTTTCTATAACCCTGGTTTCTGATTTGTGGTTGCCATTAGGTTTTTATATAACATCTTATGCATATACCAGTGTAGATTAAGTTGATTGTGGCTTAAATTTGAACCCATTCTTTACTTCTCTTCCCTCATGCTTTAATCTTTTCATTGATTTTTTTTATTTTACTGCTTTCATGTTTCCTACTATTTTTAGTACTACTTATGAACTTTCCATTCCACTCAAAGAGAGCCATGTAACATTTCTTGTAAGGCTGGTTTAGTGGCTATGAATTCCTTTAACTTTAATCTCCTGTTGCCTGACCCATTTTGGTTCTTCTAATCTACTATTTACTCCAATCACTATAGGTTTAATTTTATTTATTGAGTTTTTTCCTCTAATTGGTTCTTACTAATATTTTCTATCTCTTTTTTAAAGGTCCTGTTGATGTTCTCCACTCTTTTCTCAAGTTCATGAGTACCTTTAAGAACATTACTTTATATTGTATATCAGGCATATTACTTATCTCTGTTTCATTTAGCACCCTTGCTGTGATTTTGTCTGTTCTCTCATTTAAGACATATTCCTCTATCATCTCATTTTTTTTCTTTTTTATAGATTATATTTATTTATTCATGAGAGACACATAGACAGGGAGAGAAGCAGACTCCTCACAGGGAGCCCTATGGGGGACTGGATCCCTGGACCTTGGATCATGCCCCAAGCCAAAGGCAGATACTCAACTGCTGGGCTGCCCAAGCGTCCTTCATTGTTTTCCCTAACTCTGTGTGTCTATCTCTAACTGTTGGGAAAATCAGCTACATTTTCTCCTTGTAAAAGAAGTGGCCTTGTGGAAAGTTCCTGTAGTGCTATGCAGTGCAATGTCCTCTGTGAACCAGAACCTGGTTCTTCAAGGATGCCTCCTATGTGTATTGTTTGCACCCTGCTATTGTGGCTGAGCTATTTTTGCCTTCAGTCCAGGAATTTGCAATGGCTCTTTTGGCCTTTGGTGGGCAGGGTTTGGTCCCTGTGTTGTTAGCAGCTCCACCTGGATCCTCCTTGGGCTTGAGTCAGACCAGGAATTTGCCAGAAGTGAATTATCACTGAGCTACAAACCACGTTTCCTATGTTATGCCATGAGAAGCTTTCATTCGTGGATAGATTCTGCAGTCAGAACAGATATCTGCCACCCGCTCACTGCTGAGCAGAGTTGAACTGGTGTATGTGGTGTTATATTCCCCTCCTCCTGGGGTAAGAGTCACCTTGGAGTGGTACTGGCCCCTATTATTGCTGTTTGCACACTGCCATGCTTGTAGCACTCCTTTGCATGGCCTCTGGCAAGTACATACTGGAGGTAGCAGGTCCTCAGGAGAACCTGAGTGTGGGATCCACAGTGTTAGAAAAGTTTGCACAGATCTGCTGTGGAAGGGGACCTGGAACCACTTTAGAAAGCTCTTGCAGCAGGGCAGGAGGCGACAGGTCCCCATGAGTATTTGGAGATGGGAAATGCTGTTGGCAAATTCGGTAGCCATTTTTGGCAGTGTGCTGGTTTGCACAGTTTCCATGTCTCTAGACTGGGTTCTAGGGCAGGGAAATGGCACCTGCTAGTTCCTTTGTTCCTCAGAAGTCTCCTAAGGATCCCTGTACCTCCAGCACATGCTCTGAGACTAGTAAAGAAATCTCCCTCCTGTATATCCCAGCTGTTTTTCAAACTACTGCTTCTATGCTGTATCTCAGTAGAGCTTTCTTTAAGGTCAGGAACTCAGTTTCCTCTTGACCTCCTATTTCTCCCTTACCTAATCTTGTGAATTTTTAAAGTTCCAGGTGTTAAGACCTGCTGATTATAAAAACTTGTGAAATGTCACCCCTCTGGTTTTCAAAACCAAATATTATGGGGATTCATCTTCCCCATACAGGGTTCCTATGTCTGGGGTGCCTGGTGTGCGGGTGTTTTTTCCCCTCTCTATGTCTGTGGCAACTTTTCTTCCCATGGACAGTACCATGGGCCCCTTTATTTCCAAACCACATCACTGTCCTTTCTAACCAATTTGATGTGGCCTCTTCTCTTCATTTAACTGTGGAGATTGTGTGTTCTAGCAGTCTTTGGGTCATTTTCTGGGGGTTTTGGGGGTACTAGCTAGTTGTATCCATAGGACAAGGTGAGCATAGGGTCCTCCCACTATCCCATCTTCCCAGAAGTCCTCAATCACAAGATCTTTATCCTTTGCTTTTTTTAATGTGATGTATCATTTTGATTGATGTGTGAATATTAAACAATCTTGCATCTCTGGAATATATCCAATTTGATCATGGCGAATGATCCTTTTAACATATTGCTGAATGTTGTTTGCTAATATTCTATTGAGGATTTTGCATCTGTATTCCGGGTCATTGGCTTGTAGGATAAGGTGTTTTGTTTTTGTTTTGTTTTGTTTTTGTTTCTTTTATTTTTATTTTTTTGTGGTGCCTTTGTCTGATTTTGATATCATAATAGTATTGGCTTCATATAATATATTTGGAAGCATCCTTTCCCCTTATATTTTTCAGAATACTTTGAGGACTGTAGATATCAACTCTTTTAAATGTTTGGTTGAAGGACACCTGGGTGGCTTGGGGGTTGAGCATCTGCCTTTGGCTCAGGTCGTGATCCTGGAGTCCTGGGATCCAGTCTGGCAACAGGCTCCCTACTGGGAACCTGCTTCTCCCTCTGCCTAAGTCTCTGCCTCTCTCTCTCTCTCTCGTGCCTCCTATGAATAAACAAATAAAATATTTTTTAAAAAATAAATGTTTGGTAGAATTTACTAAGCTATCTGGTTCTGAATAGTTATTTCTTAATATTTTTTTGGTTACTGATTCAATTTTATTACTAACAATTGGACTGTTCAAATCTTATATACCTTCTCATTCTGTTTTAAAAGATTGTATGCTACTAGGAATTTATGCATTTCTTCTAGGTTGTCCAATTTGCTGACACATAATTTTTCATAGTATTTTCTCTTTTTTTAAAGGTTTTATTTGTTTATTCATGAGAGACACAGAGAGAGACAGACAGACAGACAGACACAGGCAGAGGGAGAAAGCAGGCTCGAGCATGCAGGGAACCTGACATGGGATTTGATCCCTTGTCTCCAGGATCACACACTAAGCTGAAGGCAGTGCTAAACCGCTAAGCCACCCAGGCTGCCCTAGTATTTTCATATATATATATATTTTATTTCTGTGGTGTCACATAACTTCTCTCTCATTTCTGATTTTATTTATTTGAGTCCTTTCTCTTTTTCTTTTGATGAATCTGGCTAAGGGTTTATCAACTCTGCTATTCTTTTCAAAGAACCAATTCTTGGTTTCATTCATTCTTTTCTTTTTTTTTTTTTCCCAGTCTCTATGTCATTTATGTCTGCTCTGATCTTTACTATTTTCCTTTTATTCAACTTGCAATTTTTTTGTTGTTATTGGTTTTTTTCTAGCTCATTTAGGTATAAGGTTATATTGTTTGAGGGTTTATTTTCTTATTTCTTGATGCAGGCCTGTATTGCTATATGTTTTCCTCTTTGAACTACTTTCACTACATCTGAAATATTTTAACACATTGTGTTTTTATTTTTATTTGTCCCCATTTATTTTTGCTTTATTTCTTCTTTGATTTCTTCCTTGATGCCCTGGTTGTGTCGTATCATGTTTTTAACCTCCATGCATTTGTGGGTTTGTTTGTTTTTTTACTTTTTTTTTCTTTTGAAACATTTCTAGTTTCATAATTTTGTGGTCAGAAAAGATTCATGGTATGAATTCAGTCTTCTGAAATTTATTGAGGCTTGTTTTGTGGCCTAGCATGTTATCTATTCAGGAGAAAATCCCAAGTATACTTGTAAACAATGTGTACTTTGTTGTTTTTGGATGGAATGTTCTGTGTATATCTGTTATGTTTATCTTGTCTAATGTATCATTGAAAGACACTGTTTCTTTATTGATTTCATGTCTGGATATTCTCTCCATTAATGCAAATTGGATGATAAGCTCCCTATTATTGTATTACCATGAATTTCTCTATGCCCCATAATATTTGCCTTATGTATTTAGGTGCTCCAGTGTTGGGTACATGGATATTTACAGTTGATTTTATTGATCCTCTTATCATTAATAGCCTTCTTTTTTTTCTTGTTACACTCTGTTTTACCATCTACTTTTTTGTGATAGTGTTGCTACCTCAGCTGTTTTTTTTTTTTTCTCACTTCCACATGAATGGTAAATATTATTCCATCCCTTCACTTTAAATCTGAAACTAACTTTAGGTATGAAGTGAGTCTCTTATAGGCAGCAAAGAAGTGAATCTTTTAAAAAATTATTCTGCCATCCTATGGCTTTTGATAGGAGCATTTAGGACATTTATATTTAAAGAAAATATTAATAAGTATATATTTATGGGCATTTTGTTATTTGTTTTCTGGTTGTTTCTGTATTTCTTCTCTGGTTCTTCTTGTCTTGGTCTCTTTCTTTGTGAATGACAAAATTCTGTAGTGTTTTAATTGGCTTTCCTTTTATTTTTTAGAATATAGTATAGATTTTGGGTTACAATGAAGTTCTTATATAACATCCTAGGTATATAGCAATCTATATTAATTTGATGGCCTTTTAAGTTCAAACACATCCTTTAGGGAGAAAAAAAGAACTTTTTCCCCTCTTTCTTCTTCTTTTTTTAGTCCTTCATACATGTTTTATGTATATGTTGTCATCTTTTATCATCATCATCTTTTATTCATAATATTCTTACATTTAATTATGGCCATTTCTTTTCCATTTATAGAAGTCCCTTCATTTGTTGTAAGGCTGGTTTAGTATTGATGAACTCTTATTTCTGATTGTCTTTGAAAACTCTTTATCACTCTTTCAAATCTGAAAGATAAACTTGCTGAATAGGGTATCTGTAGTCACATTTTTTTTTCTTTCAGCACTTTGCATACATCATGCCACTTACTTCCTGCTTGCAAAGTTTCTGCTGAAAAATCAGCTGATAGTCTTATAAGTTTTCCTTTGTATCTAACATTTTGCTTTCATCTTACAGCTTTTAACTTTTTCTCTTCATTATTAACCTTTCACATTTTAATTATTGTCACTTTGTAGACTTCTTTAGGTTCATCTTGTTTGGAACTCTCTGTGCTTCATTTACCTAAATGTTTATTTCCTTCCCTCTATTAGGGAAGATTTCAGCTAATATTTCTTCATAGAAGTTTTATACTTCCTTCTCTGTCTATTCTTCTGAAATCTTTATTTATTTATATATTTTAAAATATTTTATTTATTTATGCATGAAAGACACAGAGAGAGAGGCAGAGACACAGTCAGAGGGAGAAGCAGGCTCTTCACAGGGTGCCTGATGTGGGATTAGATCCCTGATCCTGGGATCACACCCTGAGCCAAAGGCAGACACTTAAGCACTGAGCCACCCAGGCATCCCTGAAATCTTTATTTCTTTTTTTAAAAAGATGTTATTTATTTATTCTTGACAGACACAGAGACAGAGAGAGAGGCAGAGACACAGGCAGAGGGAGAAGCAGGCTCCACCCTGGGATCCCAACACCGGACTTGATCCCGGGACTCCAGGACCACGCCCTGGGCCAAAGGCAGGCACCAAACCACTGAGTCACCCAGGGATCCCCTCTTTATTTCTTTTTTAAAGACACAATTATTCAGCCTGATCAATCAGACTATTACCTTTCGTGATGAACAGCATAGATGCAAAAAGAAACAAACAAAATGACTACGTTAAAACCCTTTGTTGAATCCTTTACACTTTCCACAGAACAGAAACAAAATAACCTGCTACAGAGTTAGTCACAAATACAGCTCTCGAGATTTTTTTGCCCATAAATATGAGTATTGTTTACAAATGTCTACTTTGTAGCAGCCAGGCCCTGACACCACACTGCTTGTCTGAGTTCACAAATCTGTTGTAACCTGGAGCTTCCCTGTCACTTCTCTGGCTCTCCTCTCCTGCTAAGCTTTGTTTCCTGGCAGTAATTAAAACCTTCTGCCACTGCCTTAGCTGCTGCTGTTGCTAGAACTTCCATAGCCACCTTGGTTTTGTGGTTTGGCAAAGTATTGGTCTCCACTACTATAGGGCCCGGAGCTTTTGCCTCCAAAATTTCTTCCTTTCAAGGGTCCAAAATTTGAGATTTGATTGTTGTAATTGCCAAAATCACATAGATTCTGCCACTTCCAAAGTTGCTTCCATTATTACCAAATCTATTACAACCATCTCCACTGCCACCATATCCACCACCACCTTTACTGCCACCAAAAGCCATCTCTCCCACTGAAGTTATCTCCACAACTAAAGTTGCCATTCCCAACAGAACCCCCTCCATGACCACCATCGAAGTTTCCAGAGCCACTTCGACCTCTTTGGCTGGATGCAACACTATTCATCTTTTGTTTTGATAGGGTTTTCCTTACTTCACAGTTGTGGCCATTCACATTATGGTATGTTTGAATGACAATCTTGTCTACAGACTCATGATCATCAAATGTTACAAAAGCAAAGCCTTTCTTTCTGTCTGTGCCTTGGTCAGTTAGGATTGCAATCATTTCCATTTTCCCACTGTTCAAAATAATCTCTTAGATGATGTTTTTCAGTGTCTTCTGTAATGCCACCAACAGAAATCTTTTTCACAGTTAAATGGGAACCAGGTCTTGAGAATCTTCTCTTGAGGACAACCCTCTTTGGTTCCACAACTCTTCCATCCACCTCATGTGGCCTTGCATTCATGGCTGCATCGACTTCCTCCACAGTGGCATATGTCACAAACTCAAAGCCTCTGAAACACTTGGGTTTTGAATCTCTCATTACCACACAGTCCATAAGCATTCCCCATTGCTCAAAATAGCTCCTCAGACTTTTCTCAGTTATTTCAAAGCTCAAACGTCCAAAGAAGAGCTTCCACAACTGTTCAGGTTCTTTGAGAGTCTCTGACCTAGGCATGATGATGGTGGGAAGGGAGATTTTAATGATGCTTATTCAGCGGTATCAGTAGGAAAAAAACCTGAAATCTTTATTATGTGAATATTTGTTTGCTTGATGTTGACCAGGGGATCCTTTAACTTATGCTTATTTTTGAAAATTGGTTTTTCTTTGTCATTGTTCAGGCTGAGAGCCTTCCATTATTCTGTCTCTTAATATAGTTATATGTTCTTTTGCATCTGCTAGTCTACTGCTGATTCCCTCTAATGCATTTTTATTTCAGTTATTATATTATTCAAATCTGGTTCTTTTTTATATTTTTCTATCTCTTTATTGAATATCTCACCGAATTCTTCCACTCTTCTCTCCAGACCAATGAGTTACTTTATGATCATTACTTTAAATTCTGTATAAGATATATCACTTATCTCCAGGTAATTTAATTCTTTCTCAAAAGTTTGTCTTGTTCTTTCTTTGGGAGAATATTGCTCTGTCTTCCCATTTTGCTTGCCTTTCTCCATTTGTTTCTATGGATTAGGTAGAACAGCTATCTCTCCTAAACTTGAAGGGATGATCTTGTTTATCGTTATCCACTATGTAGATTGCGTGTGCATGGTGACTTTTGGTGATTGGCTGGGACTGTGTCTGGCATCAGCTGTGGGTACAGAGGGTTTCCACACAGCAAGTGCCCTTTCAGGACAAGTAAAGCTAAACTATATGCAGGCTGGGATGTCCCAGGGTTCTATGTGTTCGGGCACCCTGGAATTACGGCTTAATCTGGAATTTGTGCAAGGGTGGCCCAGGGCACTCTGTGCAGGGTGTACTTTGGCATAGCTCAGGTGGTGTATGGGAAAAGATCATCCTGACCTCTCTGCACAAAGGGTGCCCTGGCAGGGTAGTTAAAACTAAAGGGATGCAGTCTGAGGGTACCCTGGCTCTGTGCACAGAGGGAAACTGCAGGATAGCTGAAGCTGAAATGGTTGCAAAACAGGGTGTTTCAGGACTCTCCATAGAAACAGTCTACTGAAGGGGCACCTAGAGCCAAGGCAAGGGACATGCTGGAAGGTCCTGGTGACTCCATGCAGGGGGTACCATGGAAGGGCAGAGAAAGCTAAAATGAGTGCAGTGGCCCCTGGTCCTTCACACAAAATGTACCCTGAAAATACAACTGAAGGTGAATTGGGTGCAAACTGAGATGTCCCAGGGTACTCAGCACAGGGGCACTGTGCACCAGAGGTATCCTAGCAAGCCAACTGAATGAAGCTGAAGTGATATGGTCCTGGAGTTTTCCAGGTTGCTTTTCACCTTTGTCACATTGTCACAAAGGCTAGGGCTGAAGTTAGTACTAACCAGGGTATCCTGGTGTATACCACCATGTGGCCTCCTTAGTGGGACCATTGTTGCTGGTGTGAGCTATGGACCCAATGCTGCAGGCCAGTTACAATGCACAGACTGTGCATTGGTCTATGCTTTCAAGGTGAAGAGGGGAGCATAGATTATGTCTGTCAGCCCCTCCCACTCAGAGAGCATTTCAGCAGCTCCCCTAGCCATCTGGTGGAATTCTAGGGCTGGTTGATTTGTGTGCTAGTTGCTCTTCTTTTTTTTTTTTTTTTTTTGTATATTTTTTTATTGGAGTTCGATTTGCCAACATATAGTGTAACACCCAGTACTCATCCTGTCAAGTGCATCCCTCAGTGCCCATTACCTAGTTACCCCATCTCCCCGCCCACCTCCCCTTCCACTATAGTTGCTCTTTCTTTTTTTATAATCAATATGCCAAAGAGACATATTTTATTTTTTTAAAGATGTATTTATTTATTCATGAGATACACACAGAGAGAGAAAGGCAGAGGGAAAAGCAGGCTCCATGCAGGGACCCCAATGTAGGACTGGATCCCGGGTCTCCAGGATCAGGCCCTGGGCGGAAGGCGGCGCTAAACCACTGAGCCACCCGGGCCGCCCTATAGTTGCTCTTCTAAAACGAAGCTTTTAAAGAAAGAAAAGAAAAAAACATGTAAGGAAGGAAAGAGGGAAAAAAATAAAAAAAAAGAAAGTTAGAAAAAAAAAAACTTTGCCATTTATATGCTTATTTTTTTTCTTTGCACTGGCATGATCATTGTTCTTATGGGCTTCTGGACCCAGGGCTCACTAAGGCAGCAAACAAGTCCCTTGACTCAGAGAGCATCCCCAAGATCATCAGCCTTTGTAAACTGTGGTGTTTCTTTCTGTGCTCCAGACTGAGCAGGGAGCCTGATGTGGGCATCGGTCCCAGGACCCCAGGATCATGACCTGAGCTGAAGGCAGCTGCGGAACTGAGCCAGCCATCCAAGCGCCCCAATGTTCAAGTCTTCTATGTATTTATTTATCTTGTATCTGGTTATTCAATCCATTATGAAAAGTAAAGAATTGAATTCCCCTATTACTGTAGAACTATTTCTCCCTCTAATTCTGTCAATTTCCTTCATATATTTAGGAGATTTGGTGTTTGCTCCCTTTATGTTTATAATTTTTATATGTTCTTTTTGAATTGATCATTTATCATTATATAATGTGTTTCATGTCTCTTATAATAGCATTTGTCTTAAATTCTATTTTGTATAATATTAGTATATTCATCCTTGCTGTCTTTTGGTTACCATTTGCCTGGATTTTTTCCCCCATTCTTTCATATTTGACCTATGTGCTTCCTTAAATCTAAAATGAGTCTCTTGTAGACAGCATACAGTTGGATTGCTTTCTTTTTTTAAAATTCTCTACCAAGGTATGCCTTTTATTATTATTATTTTTATTTATTCAGAGAGAGAGAGAGGCAGAGACACAGGCAGAGGGAGAAGCAGGCTCCATGCAGGGAGCCGGATGTGGGACTCGATCCCTGGTTTCCAGGATCACGCCCTGGACTGAAGGTGACACTAAACCACTGAGCCACCCAGGCTGCCTGGCAATAATATTTTAAATAGGCATTTACACATGCAAGTAGAAAAATATAAAACTTCTGGGATGCCTGGGTGGCTCAGTGGTTAAGTGCCTGCCTTCAGCTCACAGTGTGATCCTGGAGTCCTAGGATCAAGTCCCACATTGGGGTCCCTGCATGGAGCCTACTTCTCCCTCTGCCTATGTCTCTGCCTTTCTCTCTCTGTGTCTCTCATGAATAAATAAATAAAATATTTTAAAAATATATAAAATTTCACATTTTTGATATAGAAAGTTCATAGTGCAGACTAAAAAATTAAATATGTACAGTCATATCCTAATAATTAAATGTTTAACATTATTTATTGACATAATTACTTTTCCAAGTTTACTGGTTATTTCAAAATTCAGATAATTTTTTTTTAAAAATGGAAAAAAGAACAATTAACATGTACTAAAAATATGTAGCATACTAGTAAAAAGTATTGGTCTCAGAAACAGACAAATCTCAGTTAAAAATCCCAGTTTTTAAAATATTTTAAATTCAATTTGCCAACATATAGTATAACATCAGTGTTCATCTCACCAAGTGCCCTCCTTAATGCTCATCAGTTTTACTATTTACAAGTTATGTGACCTCAACACAGTTATTTCACATCCATAAATGACAGTTTCCTCATGTGAAAATAAAGGAATAATCATAGTATCAATCTCAGAGTACAATATAATAAATGATAAAGAACTTATACATTGCCTCTCACCTGTTAAGTACTCAGTAGAAGTTGGTTGATGATATTGTTTTTTGTTTGTATTATTTTTCCAATGATTAATATTGTCTATAATTATTATCCTCCTTTTTAGCATTTTCCTTGAAAAGACATTAAGAAAATGGCTAATGTTAAAGTATAATTTTCAAAAAAATATAATTATGATTTTCACACAAATATAAAATTAACATGGGTCAAGGATTTTATGATTCATTAATTAATGTGGTAACTCTTACAATGTTAAAACTAGTTCAAAGGAGTCTTTCAGGAAAAGACATACAATTAGGAATACCAGAAAAAATGTTAATAGATGCAAAAGTAGTTAATATCTTATAGAGAGTAAAAATTATTTATTTATTTTTAAAGATTTTATTTATTTATTCATAAGAGACAGAGAGAGAGAGAGAGAGAGAGAGGCAGAGACACAGGCAAAAGGAGAAGCAGGCTCCCTGCAGGGATCCTGATGAGACTGGATTCCAGGAACCCAGGATCACTCCCTGGGCCAAAGGCAGATGCTCAACCACTGAGCCACCCAGGTATCCCTAGAGAGTAAAATTTAATCCTTGGGGCCATTTCTACATGGTAGAAATTCATTCTATCTCTATTACGCAAAATTCCTTTGTACAAGAAAACTCAGTTTTCTACAAGTTGACACATACAGAGTTGTAAAATTGTCTTGTTAGTAGAAAGTCAATCAAAAGTTCATATTCTAGGGAAATCATATAATCCTCATTTCTTAAAGTGTCAATACTATTTATTTATTTATTTATTTATTCATTCATTCATTCATTCATTCATTGATTTATTGCTGAATTTCCTGTATTGGTTAGCAGAGCTTATAAATTTTGGGGGGTGGATAGCTCTATAAAAATTTTTTGTATATATTTTTTATTGGAGTTTGATTTGCCAACATATAGTGGGTGTTATACTTTATGTTGGTAATACTATTTTAAACAGACACTTACACGTGCAAGTAGAAAAATATAAAATTTCACGGTTGCCTGGGTGGCCCAGTGGTTAAGCACCTGCCTTCAGCTCAGGGTGTGATCCTGGGGTTCCAGGATCAAGTCCCACATCGGGCTCCATACATGGAGCCTGCTACTCCCTCTGCCTATGCCTCTGTCCTGGAGCAGACTATATTATTATACTAACTAAAGTTAACTATATAATTAACTTTTTCTTTAATAACTTCCGCTGTGTGTCTTAACAGATAGTACACAGATAGATATAGCCACTTTTTTTTAATAAATTTATTTTTTATTGGTGTTGAATTTACCAACATACAGAATAACACCCAGTGCTCATCCCGTCAAGTGCCTCCCTCAGTGCCCGTCACCCATTCACCCCCACCCCCGTCCTCCTCCCCTTCCACCACCCCTAGTTCGTTTCCCAGAGTTAGGAGTCTTTCATGTTCTGTCTCCCTTTCTGATATTTCCCATCATTTCTTCTCCCTTCCCTTATATTCCCTTTCACTATTATTTATATTCCCCAAATGAATGAGAACATATAATGTTTGTACTTCGATTGACTTACTTCACTCAGCATAATACCCTCCAGTTCCATCCATGTTGAAGCAAATGGTGGGTATTTGTCGTTTCTAATGGCTGAGTAATATTCCATTGTATACATAAGCCACATCTTCTTTATCCATTCATCTTTCGAAGGACACCGAGGCTCTTTCCACAGTGGCTATTGTGGACATTGCTGCTATAAACATTGGGGGGCAAGTGTCCCAGCGTTTCATTGCATCTGTATCTTTGGGGTAAATCCCCAACAGTGCAATAGCTGGGTCGTAAGGCAGGTCTATTTTTAACTCTTTGAGGAACCTCCACACAGTTTTCCAGAGTGGCTGCACCAGTTCACATTCCCACCAACAGTGTAAGAGGGTTCCCTTTACTCTGAATCCTCTCCAACATTTGTGGTTTCCTGTCTTGTTAATTTTCCCCATTCTCACTGGTGTGAGGTGGTATCTCATTGTGGTTTTGATTTGTATTTCCCTGATGGCAAGTGTTGCAGAGCATTTTCTCATGTGCATGTTGGCCATGTCGATGTCTTCCTCTGTGAGATTTCTGTTCATGTCTTTTGCCCATTTCAGGATTGAATTGTTTGTTTCTTTGGTGTTAAGATTAATAAGTTCTTTATAGATCTTGGAAACTAGCCCTTTATCTGATACGTGATTTGCAAATATCTTCTCCCATTCTGTAGGTTGTCTTTTAGGTTTCTTGACTGCATCCTTTTGCCGTGGAAAAGTTTCTTATCTTGATGAAGTCCCAATAGTTCATTTTTGCTTTTGTTTCTTTTGCCTTGGTGGATGTATCTTGCAAGAAGTTACTGTGGCTGAGATCAAAAAGGGTGTTGCCTTTGTTCTCCTCTAGGATTTTGATGGAATCTTGTCTCACATTTAGATCTTTCATCCATTTTGAGTTTATCTTTGTGTATGGTGAAAGAGAGTGGTTTAGTTTCATTCTTCTGCATGTTGATGTCCAATTTTCCCAGCACCATTTATTGCAGAGACTGTCTTTCTTCCAATGGATAGTCTTTCCTCCTTATCGAATATTAGTTGACCATAAAGTTGAGGGTCCACTTCTGGGTTCTCTCTTTTTTTTTTAATTTTTATTTATTTATGATAGTCACAGAGAGAGAGAGAGGTTCAGAGACACAGGCAGAGGAAGAAGCAGGCTCCATGCACCGGGAGCCCGACGTGGGACTCGATCCCGGGTCTACCAGGATCGCGCCCTGGGCCAAAGGCAGGCGCCAAACCACTGCGCCACCCAGGGATCCCTCACTTCTGGGTTCTCCATTATGTTCCATTGATCTATGTGTCTGTTTTTGTGCCAGTACCACACTGTCTTGATGACCACAGCTTTGTAGTACAACCTGAAATCTCTTGTGATGCCCCCAGCTATGGTTTTCTTTTTTAAAATTCCCCTGGCTATTCGAGGTCTTTTCTGATTCCACACAAATCTTCAGATAATTTGTTCTAACTCTCTGAAGAAAGTCCATGATATTTTGATAGGGATTGCATTAAACATGTAAATTGCCCTGGGTAACATTGACATTTTCACAATATTAATTCTGCCAATCCATGAGCATGGAATATTTTTCCATCTCTTTGTGTCTTCCTCCATTTCTTTCACAAGTGTTCTATAGCTTTTAGGGTATAGATCCTTTACTTCTTTGGTTAGGTTTATTCCTAGGTATCTTCTGCTTTTGGGTGCAATTGTCAATGGGATTGACTCCTTAATTTCTCTTTCTTCAGTCTCATTGTTAGTGTATAGAAATGCCACTGATTTCTGGGCATTGATTTTGTATCCTGCCACGTGACAAAATTGCTGTATGAGTTCTAGCAATCTTGGAGTGGAGGCTTTTGTGTTTTCCATGTAGTGTATCATGTCATCGGCGAAGAGGGAGAGTTTTATTCTTTGCCAATTTGAATGCCTTTAATGTCTTTTTGTTTGATTGCTGAGGCTAGGACTTCCAATACTATGTTGAATAGTAGTGGTGAGAGTGGACATCCCTGTCTTGTTCCTGATCTTAGGGGAAAGGCTCCCAGTGCTTCCCCATTGAGAATGATATTTGCTGTGGCTTTTCATAGATGGCTTTCAAGATGTTGAGGAATGTTCCCTCTATCCATACACTCTGAAGAGTTTTGATCAGTAATGGATGCTGTATTTTGTCAAATGCTTTCTCTGCATCTAATGAGAGGATCATATAGTTCTTGGTTTTTCTCTTGCTGATACGATGAATCACATTGATTGTTTTACGAGTGTTGAACAAGCCTTGTGTCCCGGGGTTAAATCCTACTTGGTCATGGTGAATAATTTTCTTAATGTACTGTTGGATCTTACTGGCTAGTATCTTGTTGAGAATTTTTGCATCCATGTTCATCAGGGATATTGGTCTGTAATTCTCCTTTTTGGTGGGGTCTTTGTCTGGTTTTAGAATTATGGTGAGGCTGGCCTCATAGAACTAATTTGGAAGTACTCCATCTCTTTCTATCTTTCCAAACAGCTTCAGGAGAATAGGTATGATTTCTTCTTTAAACGTTTGATAGAATTCCCCTGGGAAGCCATCTGGCCCTGGACTCTTGTGTCTTGGGAGGTTTTTGATGACTGCTTCAATTTCCTCCCTGGTTATTGGCCTGTTCAGGTTTTCTATTTCTTCCTGTTCCAGTTTTGGTAATTTGTGGCTTTCCAGGAATGCGTCCATTTCTTCTAGAGTGCCTAATTTATTGGCGTATAGCTGTTCATATGTTTTTAAAATCGTTTGCATTTCCTTGGTGTTGGCAGTGATCTCTCCTTTCTCATTCATGATTTTATTAATTTGAGTCTTCTCTCTCTTCTTTAATAAGGCTGGCTAATGGTTTATCTATCTTATTAATTCTTTCAAAGAACCAACTCCTGGTTCTGTTGATCTGTTCCACAGTTCTTCTGGTCTCGATTTCGTTGAGTTCTGCTCGAATCTTTATTAACTCTCTTCTTCTGCTGGGTGTAGAATCTATTTGCTGTTTTTTCTCTAGCTCCTTTAGGTGTAAGGTTAGCTTTTGTATTTGAGTTCTTTCCAGTTTTTGAATGGCTGCTTGTATTGTGATGTATTTCCCCCTTAGGACTGCTTTTGCTGCATCCCAAAGATTTTGAACGGTTGTATCTTCATTCTCATTAGTTTCCATGAATCTTTTTAATTCTTTCTTAATTTCATGGTTGACCCTTTCATCTTTTAACAGAATGGTCCTTAACCTCCACATGTTTGAGGTCCTTCCAAACTTCTTGTGGTGATTTAGTTCTAATTTCAAGGCATTATGGTCTGAGAATATGCAGGCGACAATCCCAATCTTTTGGTATCAGTTAAGACCCGATTTGTGACCCAGTATGTGGTCTATTCTGGAGAAAGTTCCATGTGCACTTGAGAAGAATGTGTATTCAGTTGAGTTTGGATGTAAAGTTCTGTAGATATCTGTGAAATCCATCTGGTTCAGGGTATCATTTAAAGCTCTCGTTTCTTTGGAGATGTTGTGTTTAGAAGACCTATCGAGTATAGAAAGCGCTAGATTGAAGTCACCAACTATAAGTGTATTATTATCTAAGTATTTCTTCACTTTGGTTATTAATTGATTGATATATTTAGCAGCTCCCACATTCGGGGCATATATATTGAGGATTGTTAAGTCCTCTTGTTGGATAGATCCTTTATGATATAGTGTCCCTCTTCATCTCTCACTACAATCTTTGGGGTAAATTTTAGTTTATCTGATATAAGGATGGCTACCCCTGCTTTCTTTTGAGGACCATTTGAATTGTAAATAGTTCTCCAACCTTTTATTTTCAGGCTGTAGGTGTCCTTCTGTCTAAAATGAGTCTCTTGTAGACAGCAAATAGATGGGTCCTGCTTTTTTATCCAGTCTGAAACCCTGCGCCTTTTGATGGGGTCATTAAGCCCATTCACGTTCAGAGTTACTATAGACAGATATGAGTTTAGTGTCACCATGATATCTATTCAGTCCTTGTTTTTGTGGATTGTTCTTCTTCCTAAAGGGGAATTTTAAGAGTCCCCCTTAAAATTTCTTGCAGAGCTGGTTTGGAGGTCACATATTCTTTCAGGTCCTGCCTGTCTTGGAAGCTCTTTATCTCTCCTTCCATTCTGAATTATAGCCTAGCTGGTAAAGTATTCTTGGTTGCATATTCTTCTCATTTAGGACCCTGAATATATCTTGCCAGCCCTTTCTGGCCTGCCAGGTCTCTGTGGAGAGGTCTGCTGTTACCCTAATACTCCTCCCCATAAAAGTCAGGGATTTATTGTCTCTTGCTGCTTTAAGGATCTTCTCTTTATTGTTGAAATTTGCAAGCTTAACTATTAATGTCGAGGTGTTGAACGGTTTTTAATGATTTGGGGGGGGGATCTCTTTATTTCCTGGATCTGAATGCCTGTTTCCCTTCCCTGATTAGGAAAGTTTTCATCTAGGATTTGTTCAAATACATATTCTGGCCCTCTGTCCCTTTCGGCGCCCTCAGGAACCCCAATTAAACGTAGGTTTTTCTTCCTCAGGCCGTCGTTTATTTGCCTTAATCTATCTTCATGGTCTTTTAATTGTTTGTCTCTTTTTTCCTCAGTTTCCCTCTTTGTCATCAACTTGTCTTCTATGTCACTTACTCTTCTTCCACCTCGTTAACCCTCGTTGTTAGGACTTCTAGTTTGGATTGTACCTCATTCAATTGATTTTTAATTTCTGCCTCATTGGATCTAAATTCTACAGTCATGAAGTCTCTTGAGTCCTTTATGCTTTTTTCTAGAGCCACCAGTAGCTTTATAATAGTGCTTCTGAATTGGCTTTCTGACACTGAATTGCAATCCAGATTTTGTAACTCTGTGGGAGAGAGGACTGTTTCTGATTTTCTTTTGAGGTGAGGTTTTCCTTCTAGTCATTTTGCTCAGTGCAGTGTGGCCAAAACAATTTGTATTGGGAAAAGGAGAAAAAGAAAGGAGAGAAAGAAGGAAAGAAAAGAGAAAAAGAAAATATTAAAAGGAAGAAAAAAGAGAAAAAGAGAAAGAAAAAGAAAGAAAGGGAAAAAAGGGTGGGGGAAGCAAACAAATCAAAAAGAAAAAAAAACACAGGGGGTATCTTCTGATTCTGTATATTTTAAGTCCCTTGATCTCCCCTGGAACTTGTCCGTCTAGCTGGTCTTCTGGGCGAAGGGCCTGTTGTGCTTATTTGCAGGTGTTAGCGCTTGGGTAGCTGCTCTGCCCCCTTCCTGGTGCAGGGCTCAGTGGGGGTTGTTTACCCTGTGAGGCCTCATGAGGAACAACCACATTGGCGGAGGACAGCTCTGGAGCCCTGGAGTCAGCTCCTGCAGTAACTACAGAGCTCTCTCTCTGCAGGAGCCTGGATGCTCCGGGGGCAGGGCCTCTGATCTGCTCAGCTTGGGGCAGGAGCGCCCTTGTGGTCCTGGGCCCTCCCGGCCACTGCCTGTCCCAGGGGGAGGCCGGATCCTGGGCTGTGTCCCCGGCGCCCTGTGCTCCTGGGCCTGCGCTGGTGGATTTGCACTCCCGGTGGCGCAGCCCCCTCCGGAGCCTCCCCCGCAGCCCCTCCGAGCTGCTCCCGGGTCCAGCTGTGTGCGCTGCAGCCCTTTAGGTAGCTCGGTGCACTCTCCCTGGTGCGCAGTTGCTCTGTTAGTGTCCCAGGGAGCCCGAGGGCATCCCCGCCCTCCTGGGATCCTGCTCTAACTCTCTGCAAGCTCCTTTCCTCCCGGGAAGGTTGGTGCAGCTCCTGCTTCTCCGGGACGGGGCTCTCCTGTCCTGGGGACACTCGACCCGGCCTTAGCCCGGCTCCTCACGGGGCCCCTCCCCCTTGAATGCCTTTTGTTTCTTTATTTCTTTTTCCCCGTCTTCCTACCTTGATAGAAGCACAAACTCTTCTCTCTGTAGCATTCCAGCTGTTCTTTCTTTAAATCTCAGGCCGAATTCGTAGATTTTCAGGATAATTTGAAGGTTATCTAGGTAATTTGGTGGGGACAGGTGATTTGGAGACCCTACTCTTCTGCCATCTTGCCCCTCCTCTGCAATATTGCCACTTTTTTCTTCAAAAGATTCAGTGTTACCCAAATACCTCTCATTAATGAAATAGTAGCCAGATAATAGTAACATTAGACAGCTTTTTTTAAAAAATATTTTATTTATTTATTCATGACAGACACAGACAGCGAGGGACAGGCAAAAACACAGGCAGAGGGAGAAGCAGGCTCCATGCAGGAGCCCAAAGTAAGACTCGGGGTCTCCAGGACCACACCCCAGGCTGAAGGTGGCGCTAAACCGCTGGGCCACGGGGGCTGCCCTAGACAGATTTTGAACCTTAATTATCATGCACATACAGGAAAGTTAGGTTTGGATACAAATCTATAAAGAAATTCTTCTGTTCACCATTAATTTATGTGTGTAATCTGTTAGTCAAGGGCAGCATCAATTAACAATACCAAATATTTTGAAAATTCAGCTTAACTAAGCATGCAGTTATGGATTTTTTGGTCCTGGGTTTTCTGGTTCTGGGTTTTATTATACCAGCAGAATTGAAGATGATATGCTGTATGACAATCAACAATATGTATCGGACATTGAGGTTATTTTAATTATCGCTGATTTCAGATATTATTAAAAATATTACTGGATGTAAGTCCATGTTCAAATGGAAGCTGAGATCAGATAATTTAGAATATAACTAAAGAGATGAAAACAGGAATAAGAGATGTAATAAAATATAGGAAAATTAGTAATAGGTAATAAATAAAAATCTTCTCTGTAAAATAAACGTTTTTCATTGGGTTTTACAAATAGGCCAAAATAAAATCAGAAAACATATCCATGTATAATTAGATTAGTTTTCTTTTATTGTCCACCTCTTTTAGATTTTAGTGTTATGCCTTTTTTAAAAGCTTCAAATTTTAGGAAAAAAATTCCTGGAGAAGATTTTATTACTTAATGAATTCTCTTTCATTTTGCTTACAGAAAAGATATGGAAATAAGGAGTTAACGTCAGATGAAATGGAAAAAAAAAGTTCTCTTGTGAAGATAAATTGCAATACTCATGGGGAGAAAGGATAAGATTATGGTCATTCTAATCACAAATAATAGTAAAACCAGGGTACTATATTCTACAAAATAAGAAGGCAATTATATTCAGATTTACTTGAAATATGTGCTCTCACATGAATAAGACAAGGCATCTTGCATAAAACTTTTGATAAGAATAAAAGAAAACTTAAGATCTCCAACCAGCATACGAAATGAGAGAGGGGGCATTTTTCTCATAATGTTAAGATGCTAATATGTGAAATATCCTCAAATTTTTGATATGCTTTGAATGATGTGGTTGAGAAGAATTTTGTCATGTACTTGTTTTTAACATTTATTAGTCACACTAAACTTGATATTGATAAGGTGTTTTTAATTCTTCACATTTGGATAAGTTTATATTTTATTAATACCTATTATTTTAACACTTTTGGACTTCTTTTAATTGTCTTCCTAAACTTCTTAAGGTATGATCCAAAAAATAATTCATGGTCAACTGTGGCACCTCTGAGTGTTCCTCGAGATGCTGTTGCTGTATGTTCCCTTGGAGACAAACTCTATGTGGTTGGAGGATATGATGGACATACTTATTTGAACACTGTTGAGTCATATGATGTACAGAACGATGAATGGAAAGAGGTACTGTTATTGAAAGTATTGAAATTAGTACATTTCAGGTTTTAATAAAAGTCCTTACAATATTTGTCCTGAATTAATTTCATTCTCTTCTCTAGGGCCCAATATTTTAGTTAAGTTTGCAGTATTTTCCTTATCTATACCATACTGAAGTACGAATTAGTTGATCTAATTTGTCATTGGCAGGATCCATTAGTACTTAGGTAACAGAACATTGTCCTGAATTTATGGACTCATTCCTTTCATAGTATAGTGAATCTGATTCAATAATGTAAATGTTTCTCTCTGGCCAACTTTCTAAGGATGTATTATGACTTGAGAACCAAAAAGCAATGTCCTTATCAACAAATATCTGCCCCTTCTTATTGGTTGTTGCCCCAGGGGAAATTTTTTCAGTCCCTTTTTTATATTTTTAAAATTGCAACACTCTAGATTCTTAACCAGTCACTCAAGGAATTTAGTGAACAATGATAGACTGGAATTAAACCCTCTCAAGAATGCTGGGCATCTAACAGAAGAAATTCTAAGTAGAGTACAAGAAGAAATTCTGAAAGGACATCCTAAAGATGCTAAAGGCAAAAGTGATGCTTTTGATATTTTTTCTAGTGGTAAATCTGGATTTATTCCAAAATATCTAATAGCGTTCTGTTAATTAAATGATAGCTCAATAAAAAATAAAGTATGATTAACTCTTCATCATTTCCACAAACATGCAAACATTGTATTTTGTATCTAACTCCACCTTCCCTTATGATACTGAGAGCCTTCATACTGCTCTATATTCTACACAGTAAGTTGGTTACTGTTCTAAATAAATATGTTAATATGACAGCTGAAAATGGCTTTCTATCTCTTTCCTCCAACAATTTGATTCATTAAGACCCTTAGAAACACTCAAATTCTGCCATGTAGGTAACTCCTTATTTTATCAATGCTTAGCACCAGCAAGAAATGGAAGAAAAATTTTTAGCCAACAAGGAGTTGTTAAGCCAAATACAAAAATCAAAAAGTCTAAGCTTGAGGAATTTACTTTTCTGAAAATCCAGACCAGTAGCTAAAAGACCTAGATTCTATTCCTGACTTTTCACTGTTTCATTGTGTGACCTTGGAAAGAGTGAAAGAGAACTAATAAATAATAGAATTATAACCACTATCTGCCAAATTATTTTTATTCATTATCTCAGTTCATCCTAACAAAAATCTTGAAGGTTGAGTATTATTACCTGTAATTTTTCAAATGAGAAAATCATTGACCAAAATCATCTGTTTTTCAGACTCAGCTCTACATGATTTAAATAATATGTTCTTTCCACCACACTGGACAATTATCCAGGCTGCATTTTCCATCTTTATAACAGGTGAAGGTTGGACCCGGATAGCCTTAGTTATTTAACTCCAACATGGTATATTATATATCTTATGCTGAAGATAGAGTTCATTAAGACAGTATTTCTTTCCTTGTTTTTGTTTTCTGTGTTAGGAAGTTCCCATCAACATTGGAAGAGCTGGTGCATGTGTTGTGGTGGTGAAGCTGCCATAAAGCTATATTTATCGATAGGAAGGAAACTGGTCATTTCAAGAAATGGATTAGGAAGAAGAAAAGAAGAAACACTTTTTCCCCTTCAATTATTAATCAAACATGAACATTGTTGTATCATTTTAATATGTAGTTATAATTGCTTTCATTTCTGAAGTCAAAGGAACTTTTCTTTTTTTTTCAAAGCAAGTTTTCAAACATGAATTACATATACCTGTTAAATGTATGTGTTGTTGCAGCTGATATTATAAGTGGAAATCCAATAGTCTAGTTTAGCCTCATTATTAAAATGTTTAGGGTAAGTCAATAGTGACCAAGGCATGAAAGTTTGTAAAATCATTGGTAATTTTTAGGTTAAGAATATGAGAATTTAAAAACATTTTCTATTTCAAAAATCAAAAGGTACTCTATTTTCTGAAATACAGTATAAATGAGAACATCTCAAGCTTAAAACGTGAAGTCCAATTTTCAGTAAGACATCATTCTCTTAATCAAAAATATCACAAATAGCTAAATTTGTACCATATGTACCAACAGGAAGGCTTTTACTGGGTTAGGGCTAAAAAATAATTCATTTACATAATATGTTATGCTGATCATAGTATGTTAAAATTTTTACAGACTTACTCTTTTACACTGCCATCTTGCAAAGCACACATATAGATTTAGAATTCTTTAACATATTGGCTTATTAAATTTTTTACTTCATATATACAACCCATATAATAAAATAGTAAATATTTATCATATTGATACAAACTGTGACCTCAGATTCAGAGTGTCAGGGCCTCACTTGTATAAAAAGTAGTATTCTCAGGGCACCTGGGTGCCTCAGTTAAGCACCTGCCTTCAGCTCAGGTCATGATCCTGGAGTCCTGGGATCCAGCCCCTTGTGGGGCTACCTGCTCAGCAGGAAGCCTGTTTCTCCCACTCCCCCTGCCATGCTCTCTGTCTCTGTGTCAAATAAATAAATAAATAAAATCTTTAAAAAAAGAAAGTAGTATTCTCAAACATTTCTTTGAACTCTGTAAGGAACCATCATTAAACAATTTTTAAAAACAATTGGTGCTATACTATATGCTGGCAAATTGAATTTATTTATTTTTTTATAAATTTATTTTTTATTGGTGTTCAATTTGCCAACATAGAATAACACCCAGTGCTCATCCCATCAAGTGCCCACCTCAGTGCCCGTCACTCAGTCACCCCCACTCCCCGCCCTATGAAGACAGGAGTCTTCATGTTCTGTCTCCCTTTCTGATATTTCCTACCCATTTCTTCTCCCTTCCCTTCTATTCCCTTTCACTATTATTTATATTCCCCAAATAAATGAGACCATATATTGTTTGTCCTTCTCCAATTGACTTATTTCACTCAGCATAATACTCTACAGTTCCATCCACGTCGATGCAAAGGGTGGGTATTTGTCATTTCTAATGGCTGAGTAATATTCCATTATATACATATACCATATCTTCCTTAGACATTCATCTTTCTATGGACACCAAGGCTCCTTCCACAGTTTGGCTATTATGGACATTGCTGCTAGAAACATCGGGGTGCAGGTGTCCCGGCGTTTCATTGCATCTGTCTCTTTGGGGTAAATCCCCAGCAGTGCAATTGCTCACTCGTAGGGCAGGTCTATTTTCAACTCTTTGAGGAACCTCCACACAGTTTTCCAGAGTGGCTGCACCGTTTCACATTCCCACCAACAGTGTAAGAGGGTTCCCTTTTCTCCGCATCCTCTCCAACATTTGTGGTTTCCTGCCTTGTTTCATTCTTTTGCATGTAGCTTTCCAGTTTTCCTAGCATCACTTGTTTTTTTTTAAAAATAAATATATTTTTTATTGGTGTTCAATTTGCCAGCATACAGAATAACACCCAGTGCTCATCCCCTCAAGTGCCCACCTTAGTGCCCATCACCCAGTCACCCCCACTCCCCGCCCCCTCCCCTTCCACCACCCCTAGTTAGTTTCCCAGAGTTAGCAGTCTCTCATGTTCTGTCTCCCTTTCTGATATTTCCCACTCATTTTTCTCCTTTCCCCTTTATTCCCTTTCACTATTTTTTATATTCTCCAAATGAATGAGACCATATAATGTTTGTCCTTCTCCGATTGACTTATTTCACTCAGCATAATACCCTCCAGTTCCATCCACGTTGAAGCAAATGGTGGGTATTTGTCATTTCTAATGGCTGAGTAATATTCCATTGTATACATAAACCACATCTTCTTTATCCATTCATCTTTCGATGGACACCGAGTCTCCTTCCACAGTTTGGCTATTGTGGACATTGCTGTTAGAAACATCGGGGTACAGGTGTCCCAGCGTTCCATTGGCAAATTGAATTTAAATAAAAAATGTAGGGATGCCTGGGTGGCTCAGTGGTGGTGTGCCCACCTTCAACCCAAGGCATTATCCTGGAGTCTGGGGATCGAGTCCTGCATCCAGCTCCCTGCATGGAGCCTGCTCCTCCCTCTGCCTGTGTCTCTGCTTCTCTTTCTCTCTCTCTGTCTCTCATGAATAAATAATTAAAATATTTTTAAAAATTTAAATGTAACAAAAACACAATTTTTAAAGAACAAGAAAGTGAGAAGATGTTCTACAATATTAACATGTGGCAACATCAAAATGTTCAATATTCATGGTTGATTCTATAATTATATTTTATGTAACTAATACATGGTTTCTGTTGATATTATATTCATCCAGAAGAAAGTGTTAAGGACATATGCACTACTTTTTTTTTCAATTTAAAGAAACAACAAAATAGCTAGTTTGATAGTATTTTACCTTTAATTCCCTACTTCCGGGCTGCCCGGGTGGCTCAGTGGTTTAGCACCGCCTTCAGCCCAGGGCATGATCCTGCAGACCCAGAATCGACTCATGTCTGATCAGGCAAGCAGAAATTGAATAGCATCTTCTTGATGGTCCATTTGGTTTGCTTCATTTTGATTAGATTTTGATTAATATCACCCAGGGCTACTGTATTTGAAAATTGGGCTTAGGCCAATATGGCTTAGGTGGATTGCCAAAGTCTAAGTAAATCTGAGCATTTAGAATGGAAATATACAGAGGCTCAAGGCAATAAAACATAACTGTGCTAGCCTCAGTCAAACCTAGTTGGGAAAGGAGTTAGATAGTAATCCCCTTGGTGCTTTGTTGTAGTAGAGATTATCTATCAGGCTGGTTTAAGCTAACAAGGATAAGAAATGGAGTTATTTTTATATATTTTCTCAACCAATTTAAGGGCTGATGCATTTAGACACTGTACTCATATTGGAAAGACAATGTTAGCTTTTTACATTTTTCTGTAATGACTATGACCTTGCTCAGGATCACCTCCTCTGTGCACTCAGCCTGTATCATGATGACTTTCTAGACAACACCATCAGCTACTTTACCTGTATTTTCATAGGGCATGCAGGAAACATCTAAATACCACACCGGAGCTTAACGAGACTAAGACACTAAACTTGACTCCTTCCTTTGCTTATGTCATCCATCAACTTGACTCACATGTGGTTGGTGACTCATTTTGATGTGGAGGGAACACTGAAAAGAGGTCACTGCCTAGAGTCCCAAATAGGGTATAAAAAAAAATTCCTCTGATTTCAGATTTTCCCTTAAGCTCTCTAATAAGACTTGTACCCTGAAGTTGTAGTCCAGGAAAAGAAAGAAGACCATAAAACATATATCTCATCACCTGTTGTCATCCTGTCCTCTTCCTCTTACCATGGTCATCTGAGGGAGAGGGATAAGTTTTTCCAATTACTTTTCCTCTGATAATGACCTCCTTTTGCATCATATTCCTCTTCCTCTTGCTGGAGACAGTAAACCCCAACCTGATGATGGAAAGAATATCTCCTCTCTTGCCCATGGAAGATACACATGAACTTCCTATTATACCAACCTGGCTTTCTATATGTCAAAGGAAACTTTTTAAAAGTTATGATTTTTTTCCTTTCTTGACAATATTCATTTTTCAAGATTGTTGCCTACTACAGATTAGGGGGAAAAGCCTATTTTACAAGTGTAATATTGACATCCTCTTTTTTTTTTGCATTCCTGTTACAATCCTAACACACATATGCACATAACATAAACAATGAGGGAAGGGGGCACATGTAACAAAATATGAAAAATCTCATACATGAGTAAATGTTAAAAGGTAAAAGCACATTACTAAAATGAAAATTAGTATCTCACTATCACATTTATTAAGAATCTGTGCTTTAGATTCCAGTGGTATATATATAAGTTAGGGTTAAGTTTACGAAATCTTTACCAGATCTAGGTCTATATACTTTATATTTTATTCCAAGTGGTGGAGAACAGGATTTGTTTACCTCTCCTCTACTATGGCCAACTGAATTTCTAAGTTCTTGTTTCATCTAAATTCATGGAGACCCTTATACAAACGTCCCAGAGTCATATGCTAAATTTAGCACTGAGAGATTAAATCTTTGTTTCCAGGTCATAACTGATTAAACCTACCAGAATTGGAACACACAGAGGTTCTGGCCGTCACAGAACAGCCAGTCTTATTTTAAAATATGCCTAAAAAGACAAAATCAGAAAGAGATCTTTGGGAAAAGTAATATAAGCAAAATGGTAACATAGGAATTTCTATGGCTTGTTCCTCCCCCTTCCCCTAACATCAATTTGAACAACTATCCATATGTGAAAATACCTTCACAAGAGCAAAGATTTGAGGTGAGTGATCACAGCACCTGGGTAAAGTACAGAAATAAGAAAAGGCACACTGAGAAGGGAAGGAAAGATAGATTCACATTATCATATGAGCCCTCCACCAAGCCCAGGCATTCCAAAATTGAGAGGAACAACTTACCCCATGGGACAAGGAGAATAACGTGAGCATCCAATTTTACCATGGATACCAGAGTGGACCCACCCCAGTACCAGGCCAGCTCCTGCAGCTCTCAGTTTCTCCCCACAGGCTCTTGCAAACACAGGTCACTCATTTACCCTTACGCTTTTCGGCTCCAGTAGCTGCAGGCAATTCCAGTAGCCCGAAATGTTGTCTTTGGCATCAGGTTCTCAACAGGCTCCAGTGAACACAGACCCCAGCTCATCCCCATGCCTGCCTATTATTCTGGTGGCCTCAGACAGCTCACACAGCCCTAGAGAGCTTTCATAGGAGGACTCCTGGTGGGATCCCACAAACTGAGCACTGCTCGCCTCTTCTCATATGCTAATTCCAGCAGCCCCAGGAGGATCCCTTGGCACCAGAATCATCAGGGCTCCCAAGAACACAGGCCCCCATCTCACCCTAGTGCCTACTGGCTCTGACAGCTCCAAATGGTGTCCTTGGCACAAAGTTCCTGGTGAGTTCCCATGAACACAGTTCCAGGATCACTTCAGCACCTTCCTATTCCATTGTCCCAAAGCATTTCACATGACAAGGCTTCCAACAGGCTACCACAAGTCCAGGTCTCTGACTTACTCTGGTTACTGTCTAGTCTAGCAGCCACAAGTATTTCCCATGACTCCAGGTGTCTTACACTGCAGGGCTTCCAACAGGCTCTTGGTAACCCAGGCTCTTGTTGTACCCAGGATCCTGATAGCTCTGGTGACCTTTGCTGGCTCCTGTAACACCTAGGCTCCCAGGGATCTCTGAGAAACCCAGATCCCAAACTCACCCCAAGCACCTACCAGCTCTGGTGAACTCAGATAGCTTTTGATGCACTAGGTGGTCTCTCTGACACCTGGATCCCAGCAGGACCCCAGAAATCTAAGCCTCCAGATCATCCTGGCACCTGCTGCCACTGGTAGCCCCATGTAACTCCCATGGATCCAGGTGGCTTCTATTAACAGCAGGCTCCCAGCAGGTTCCCATGAAGCCAAGCTCCCATCTCACACTGGTGCCTTTTAGCTTCAGCAGCCACAGGCAACACAAAAATGAACAAACATAAAAGAAAATCAAGAAAATAATTCAATTCACAATAGCACCACAAACAATAATCAGGATTAGACTTAACAAAGGAAGCAGAAGACTTGTACACCAAAATCTACAAAACATGGCTGAAATAAATTAAACACACATAAACAAAAAATACATGTTTTGTTTATGGATTGGAAAACTTAATTTTGTTAAGATACCAATACTAACCAAAACAATCTACAGATGTAATGAAATTGGATTTTCTTAATCCAAATGACATTTCAGCATGAATAGTAAAATCTATCCTAAAATTTGTACAGAATGTCAAGGACCCTGAATAACCAAAACAATGCTGAAAATGTTGGACAAAATTTGAAGTCTCTACACTTCTATATTTCAATATTTACTACAAGCTACAATAATCAAAATACTATGGAGTTCTGGTCCAAGATGGTGCTGTAGGAAGACTCTGAACTCATCTATTCCAGGGAACACACCAAAATACATCTATTGGTAAAATTATTCCTCCTGATAAAGAAATGAAGTCTGACTGAACAACTTCTGAACAACCAAAGATGGAATGGCAAGAAAATAGCTGGAGTGATGGAGACTGTAACAAAGGAAACTACCATCCCCAAAACTGGGAACAGCAGTGGGGAGGGATAGTATTTAGGGACCTAGAACAGATGCCTCTCTCTTTGGGTACAGGAAAAAATATCATTGGTTTTAAAAAGCAGTTTGCATATAAAGAAATAGTGCCAGATCTCTACCAAGCAGCAGAGGAGCTTCAGGAACGTTGTCCAGACCAGAGGGACTGGAGAATGACACAGTTTACATTCCCACTGCACCTTAAAATCCTAGACCAGTGAAGAACTCAGGCCACATAAGTGCTGAGTCCAGTTGCTACAGGGAGCTTGGGACCTCAGAGATCCCTGGATCCACAAGTACACTCCAGCTTCACTCATTCTGGTGCACAGGAAAAAGCAAACAAAAAAAGAAAGAAACAGACAGGGTTTAAAAGATCTAAGGAGCTGCAGGGATGGTCTCTCCCTATCCACATTAAAAGCCAAAACTGGAATACATTCCTTCTCACACTGAGCTTGGGACTTTAGGGATCCCAGGGACTGCAAATTCACCACAGCACTTGAGGTGCTGGGGTACAGAAAATAAGCTGTTTTTTTAATAAAAAAAATTTATTATTTTTATTTAATTAATTATTTAAGTTAGTCTTCTCTTGTTTTTGTTATGTTCTTTTTCTTTTGTTTTCTTCTTCTTCTTCTTCTTCTTCTTATTATTATTATTATTATTAATTATTATTTCTGTAAAAAGCCACAGTTAAAAGAGTAACTAGGGATACCTGGATGATTCAGTCAGCGAGTATCTGGATCTTGATATCAGCTCTTGTCTCCACCTCATAGGTCATGGGATGGAGGCCCACATTGTACTCCCAGCTCAGTGAGGAGTCTGCTTGATATTCTATCCCTCTCCCTCTGCTCCTCCCCCTGATCGCCCTTTCTCTGTTTCTCTCATAAACAAACAGATAGATAGATAGATAGATAGATAGATAGATAGATAGATAGGTAGATACTTTCTTTTTTGGTATTTTTTTAAGGGAGTTCGATTTACCAACATATAACACCCAGTGCTCATCCTGCCAAGTGCTGGAATCAGTGCCCGTCACCCAGTCACCCCAACCCCTCACACACCTCCCTTTCCACTACCCTTATTTGTTTCCCAAGTTTAGAAGTCTCTCATGTTCTGTCACTCTCACTGATATTTCCAACTCATTTAGGATTTTGCTTTTATTTCCCTTGCCTATATAGATGCATCTTGCAAGAAGTTGTTGTGGCCAAGTACAAAAAGGGTGTTGCATGTATTCTCCTCTAGGATTTTGATGGATTCTTGTCTCACATTTAGATCTTTCATCCATTTTGAGATTATCGTTGTATATGGTGTAAGAGAATAGTCTAGTTTCATTCTTCTGCACGTGGCTGCCCAATTTTCCCAGCACTGTCCTTTTTCCAGTAGATAGTCTTTCCTGCTTTGTCAATTATTAGTTGACCACAGAGTTGAGGGCACATTCCTGGGTTCTCTACTCTGTTACATTGAACTTAGTGTCTGTTTCTGTGCCAATACCAAACTGACTTGATGATCACAGCTTTGTAGTACAACCTGAAAGCCGACATTGTGATGCCCCCGGCTCTGATTTTCTTTTTCAATATTACCCTGGCTATTCGGGGTCTTTTCTGGTTCCACACAAATCTTAAGATGATTTGTTCCAACTCTCTGAAGAAAGTCCATGGTATTTTGATAGGGATTCCATTGAATGTGTAAATTGCCCTGAGTAGCATTCATATTTTCACAATATTAATTCTTCCAATGCACGAGCATAGAATATTTTTCCATTTCTTTGTGTCTTCCTCAATTTCTTTCAGAAGGGTTGTGTAGTTTTTAGGATACAGATTCTTTACCTCTTTGGATAGGTTTATTCCTAGGTATCTTATGCTTTTGGGTGCAATTGTAAATGGGATTGAATCCTTAATTTCACTTTATTTCATTGTTAGTGTACAGAAATGCCACTGATTTTGGGGCATTGATTTTGTATCCTGCCACACTGCCAAATTGCTGTATGAGTTCTACCAATCTTGGGGTAGAGTCTTTTGGGTTTTCTACGTACAGTATCATGTCATCTGCAAATAAGGAGAGTTTGACTTCTTCTTTGCCAATTTTAATGCCTCTTATTTCTTTTTGTTGCCTGATTGCTGAGGCTAGGACTTCTAGTACTATGTTGAAGACCAGTGGTAAGAATGGACATCTCTGGCATGTTCCTGATCTTAGGGGAAAGGCTCCCAGTGTTTCTCCATTGAGAATGATAGTTGCTGTGGGCTTTTCATCGAATGCTTTTAAGGTGCCGAGGAACGGGGGCAGCCCAGGTGGCTCAGTAGTTTAGAACTGCCTTCACCCCAGAGCCTCACCCTGGAGACCTGGGATCAAGTCCCATGTTGGGCTCCCTGCATGGAACCTGCTTCTCCCTCTGCCTGTGTCTCTGCCTCTCTCTCTCTCTCGAGTAAGTAAAATCTTTTAAAAAAAGATGCTGAGGAATGTTCCCTCTATCCTTGCACTGTGAAGAGTTTGATCAGGAATGGATGCTGTATTTTGTCAAATGCTTTCCCTGCATCTATTGAGAGGATCATATGGTTCTTGCTTTTTCTCTTGTTGATATGATCTATCACATTGATTGCTATATGAGTGTTGAACCAGCCTTGCATCCCAGGGATAAATCACAATTGGTCATGGTGAATAATCTTCTTCATGCACTGTTGGATCCTATGGGCTAGTATCTTGTTGAGAATGTTTGCATCTGTGTTCATCAGGGATATTGGTCTATAATTCTCCTTTCTGGTGGGGTCTCTGACTGGTTTTGGAATTAAGGTAATGTTGGCCTCATAAAATGAGTTTGGAAGTATTTCTTCTCTTTCTATCTTTCGGAACAGCTTTAATAGAAGAGGTATTGTTTCTTCTTAATCATTTGATAGAATTCCCCTGGAAAGCCATCTGGCCCTGGACTTTTGTGTCTTGGGAGGTTTTTGGTGACTGCTTCAATTTCCTCCCTGGTTATTGGCCTGTTCAGGTTTTCTATTTCTTCCAGTTCCAGTTTTGGTAGTTTGTGGTTTTCTAGAAATGTGTCCATTTCTTCTAGATTGCATAATTTATTGGTGTATAGATGCTCATAATAAGTTTTTTAAATTGTTTGTATTTCCTTGGTATTGGTGGTGACCTCTCCTTTTTATTTGTGATTTTATTAATTAGAGTCTTTTCTCTTTTGTTTTTAATAAGGTTGGCTAATGATTTATCTATCTTTTTAATTCTTTTAAGGAACCAACTCCTGGTTTTGTTGATCTGTTCCACAGTTCTTCTGGTCTCTATTTCATTGAGTTCTGCTCAAATCTTTATTAATTCTCTTCTGCAGGGTGTAGGTTTTATTTGCTGTTCTTTCTCCAGTTCCTTTAGGTGCAAGGTTAGCTTGTGTATTTGAGTTTTTCCAATTTTTTGATGACTCTTGTATTGCCATGTATTTCCATCTTAGTACTGATTTTGTTGTACTCCACAGATTTTGAATGGTTGTATCTTCATTTTCAGTAGTTTCCATGAATCTTTTTAGTTCTTTAATTTCCTGGTTGTCCCTTTCATCTTTTAGCATGATGATCTTTAATCTCCACGTGTTTGAATTTCTTCCAAATTTCTTCTTGTAATTGAATTTAAGCTTCAAAGTTTTATGGTCTGAAAATATGCAGGGGACAATTCCAATCTTTTGTTATCGGTTTAGACCTGATTTGTGACCCAGTATGTGGTCTATTCTGGAGAAAGTTCCATGTGCACTTGAGATGAATGTGTATTCAGTTGCAATTGGATGGAAAGTTCTGTAATTATGCTCCCACATTAGCAGCATAATTATTCATCATTTTAGGTCTTCTTGTTGGGTAGACTCTTTAATTATGTTATAGTGACCCTCTTCATATCTTAGTATAGTCTTTAGTTTAAAACCTAATTTACCTGTTATGAGGATTGCTAACCCAGCTTTCTTTTGAGGACTGTTTGCCTGGTAAATGGTTCTCCACCACCTCACCTCCTCTGAAGGTGTCCTTAGGTCTAAAATGAGTCTTTTGTAGATATCATAAGATGAGTCTTGTTTTTTATCCAGTCTGACACCCTGTGTCTTTTGATTGGCTCATTTAACCCATTCACATTCAAAGTAACTGTTGAAACATATGAATTTAGTGTCATAGTATTACCTATACAGTCCCTGTTCCTGCAGATTGTTCCTTTGTGCTCCCTCTTTACTTACAGAAACCTCCTTAATATTTCTTGCAAAGCTGGTCTGGTGGTCACATATTATCTTAGTTTCTGTCTATCCTGGTTGCTCTTAATGTCCCTTTCTCTTCTGAATAGCAGCCTTACTGAATAAAGTATTCTTGGCTGCATTTTTGTTCGTTTGTTTATTACCCTGAATATTTCATACAGACCTTTCCAGCCTGCCAGGTCTCTGGGATAGTTCTGCTATTAATCTGACATTTCTCCCCATATAAGTTTGGAATAGTTTATCTCAAGCTGCTTTTAGGATTTTCTCTTTATCTCTAATATTGCAAGCTTCACTATTATATGCCTGGGGGTTGATTGTTTTTTTTTTTGGGGGGGGGGCAGGGTCCTCTCTAACTCTTGGATATGAACGCCTGTTTCCTTCCCCACATTAGGGAAGTTCTCAACTATGATTTGTTCAAACATTTTTTTCTGGTCCTCTCTCTCTCTTCACACCCTCTGGAATCCCAATAAGATGAATATTATTCTTTCTCAAACTATTACTAAAATCTCAGTCTCTCGTCATGGGCTTTTATTTGTTTCTATCTTTTTCTCAGCTTCCTTCCTTTCCATCAACTTGTCTTCTTTGTCACTCACTAAATCTTCTACCTCATTAACCCTAGATGTTAGAGCATCCAGTTTAGACTGAATATTAGTTAAAATATTTTTTAATTTCCATCAGATTAAATCTCAATTCTGCAGTGAGAGTTTCTCTAGAATCTTTTATGATTTTTTTAAGAACCACCAGTAATTTTATCATTGTAATCCTGAATTGTATCTCTTACATCTTACTTAAATCCATATCCATTAGATCTGTGGCAGAGAGGATTACCTCTGGTTCTTTTGTGAATTCTTCCTTTTCATTATTTTGTTCAGTGCAGAATTGCTGTATGAGTGAACAGAGTCCAAACTATCAAGACTATTCCCTTGCAGTACAGTGGCCAAGAATTCATGTTGCAGTTGTTGCAGCTGGGGGCATGTGGCTTGTGTGTGAGTGGTGGCTGCACAAGGCATGCAGATATGTGCAGCAAAATTTTCCCTGAGTCCAGGGCTAAGGCCAGTAGGCTTGGAGTGGGTGAGTCCTGAGGAGAACTCATGGGTGAGGCACACTGCTGGCAGTTTAAGGATCAAGTGTCTCTGCCACTTTGCTTCTCACAGGTAACCGTGTGTTTATGCTGGAGGGCAGGGAAGATAAATGGTTCTTCAAGATCCTTTGTTCCCAGAGAAACTCCTCAACACTTTCCAAAATCAGTATAAACAGATATCCCTCCCATTTTTCCAATGCACTATGCAAACCACAGCTTCTATGCTGCCTCTTTGTGGGTTGCTGAAACAGCTTTAGTAGCATATGTGTTATTTCTTCTTTAAATGTTTGATACAATTCCCCTGGAAAGCCATCTGTCCCTGGACTTTTGTGTCTTGGGGGTTTTTTGATGACTGCTTTAGTTTTCTCACTGGTTATTGGTCTGTTCATGTTTTCTATTTCTTCCTGTTCAGTTTTGTTAATTTGTAAGCTTTGAGGAATACATCCATTTCTTCCATACTGCCTAATTTGTTGGCCTATAGTTGCTCATAATACTTTTTTATTTTTTTATTTTTTTAACGATTTTATTTATTCATGAGAGAGAGAGAGAGAGAGAGAGAGAGAGAGAGAGAGAGAGAGAGAGAAGGAGAAGCAGGCTTAATGCAGGGAGCCTGATGTGGGACTGGATCCCAGGACTTCAGGATCACGCCCTAAACTGAAGGCAGATGCTTAACCGCTGAGCCACCCAGGCACTCATAATAGCTGTTTCAAAGGTGAAATGGAGGGAATACTTCCAAACTCATTCTATTAGACCAACAGTGCCTTGATGCCAAAACCAGGTAAGACCTCACCAAAAAAGAGAATTACAGACCAATATCCCTGAGGAACATAGACGCAAAAATTCTCTCCAACAGACTCCAACAGTACATTAAGGGGATTATTCACCACCTTCAAGAGGAATTTACCTCTGTGATGCAAGGGTGGTTCAACATTTGTAAAAAATCAACAAGATAGATCACACCAATAAAAGAAAAGATAAGAACCATATGATCATCTCAATAGATGCAGGAAAGCATTTGACAAAATACAGCATCCATTCCTGATTAAAATTCTTCAAAATGTAGGGATAGAGGGAACATATCTCAATACCTTAAAAGGCATGTAAGAAAAGCCCACAGCGAATATCATTCTCAATGGGAAAAAACTGACAGCCTTTCCCCTAAGAACAGGAACACAACAGGGGTGCCCAGTCTCACCACTTTTGTTCAACATAGTACTAGAAATCCTAGCCTCAGCAATCATAAAACAAAAAGAAATAAAATGCATTCAAATTGGAAAAAAAGAATTCAACTCTCCCTCTTTACAGATGACATGACACTCTATATAGAAAACCCAAAAGACTCCATCCCAATATTGCTAGAACTCATACAGCAATTTAACAACGTGACACAATAAAAAATCAATGCTCAGAAATCAGTTGCATTTATATACACCAACAATGAAACTGAAAGAAAGAGAAATTAAGGAGGTAATTCCATTTACAATTGCACCAAAAACCATAAGATATCTAGGAGTAAACCTTACCAAAGAGGCAAAGGATATATACTGTAGAAACTATAGAAAACTTAAGAATGAAATCGAGAAAGACATAAAGAGATGGAAAAACATTCTATGTTCATTGACTGGAAGAAAAAATATGGTGAAAATGTCTATGCTACCCAGAGCAATTTACACATTCAAAGCAATCCCTATCAAAATACTTTGGACTTTCTTCACAGAGTTGGAACAAATAATCCTAAGATTTGTATGGAACCACAAAAGACCCCGAATAGCCAGAGGAATATTGAAAAAGGAAACCAAAGCTGGGAGCATCACAATGCCTAATTTTAAGTTGTATTACAACACTGTGATCATCAAGACAGTATGACACTGGCAGAAAAACAGACACATAGATCACTGGACCAGAATAAAGAACCAAGAAATAGGCCCTCAACTCTATGGTCAACTCATCTTTGACAAAGCAGGAAAGAATATCCAAGGGATCAGAGACAGTCTCTTCCACAAATGGTGTTGGGAAAATTAGACAGCCACATGCAGAAAAATGAAATCAGACCATTCTCTTAGAGCACATGCAAAGATAAATTTAAGTGGTTGAATGATCTAAATGTGGGATGCCTGGGTGGCTCAGGTGGTTGAGCATCTGCCTTTGGCTCAGAGTGTTGTCCCTGGATGCTGGGATCAAGTCTTGCATCAGGCTCCCCTCAAGGAGCCTGCTTCTCCCTCTGCCTATGTCTTTGCCTCTTTCTCTCTTTGTCATGAATAAATAAATAAGATCTTTAAAAAAAAAAAAAAGAAAGAAAGATTTAAATGTGAGACAAGAATCCACCAAAGGCACCTGGGTGGCTAATTTGGTTGAACATCTGCCTTCAGGTCAGTTCATTATCCCAGAGTCCTGGGATCAATCCACACATCAGGCTCCCTGCTCAACGGGGAGCCTGTTTCTCCCTCTCCTGTTCCCTCTTCTTGTGCTCTCTGTATATATATCAAATACATAAAATACTTAAAAAAAAGAATCCATCAAAACCCTTCTTGACATTGGCCACAGCAACTTCTTGTAAGACACATCTATGAAGACAAGGGAAACAAAAGCAAAAATGAACTATTGGGACTTTGTCAAGATAAAAAGCTGCTTCACAACAAAGGAAATTGTCAACAAAAATAAAATACAACCTACAGAATGGGAGAAGATATTTGCAAATTAAATATCAGATAAATTGTTAGTATCCAAGATTTATAAACACACTCAACACTCAAGAAACAAATAATCCAGTAATGAGTTGGGCAGAAGACTTGAACATACCTTTCTGCAAAGAAGAGTTACACATGGCCAATAAGCACATGACAAAATGTTCCAAATCATTTGCCATCAGGGAAATTCAAATCAAAACTACAATGAGATACCACCTTACACCAGTGAGAATGGGTTAAATGAACAAGACAAGGAAGAACAAATTTGGGGGAAGATGTGTAGAAAGGGGAACAGTCTTGTATTGTTGGTGGGAATGACAAGCTGGTGTAGCCACTCTGGAAAACAGGAAAACTTATTTTTCCTCAAGAAGTTAAAAATAGAGCTACCCTATGACCCAGCAATTGCACTACTAGGTATTTACCCCAAGGATACAGATGTAGGGAAATGGCAGGACATCTGCACCCCAATGTTCATAGTAGCAATATCCATAATAGTCAAACTGTGGAAAAAGCCCCAATGTCCTTCAACAGATGATAAAGAAGATGTGGTATATATTTACAATGTAATATTACTTTCCCATCAGAAAAGTTGAATACCTACCATTTACATCAACATGAATGGGTATTATGCTGAGTGAAGTCAATCGGAGAAGGACAATCATCATACGGTTTCACTCATACAGGGAATATAAGAAATAGTGAAAGGGATTATAAGGAAAAGGAGGGAAAGTGAGTGGGGAAAAATTAGAGAGGAAGATGAACCATGATAACCTCCTAAGTTTGGGAAACAAACAAAGGGTTGCAGAAGGGGCGGTTGGTGGGGGATGGGGTTACTGGGTGATGGGCATTAAGGAGGGCACATGATGAGATGAGCACTGGGTGTTATACTATATATTGGCAAATTGTATTTAAATAAAATATATATAAAAAGGCAAAGCACACAGTAAAATACAGTATAATTTCAGTCATTTAAATTTCTAAAAATACTGGCTAAACAATGCTATTTTTCTTAGTGATGTATGAAGTGATAAGAAATTATAAAGAAACATGGAAATGATTATCAGACAGGATTGTGGATATTTCATCCATAATTAATCAAAAATGGAAGTTATAAAGTACACTTAATTAATTCAGGGAAGTCCACATATATGGTAGCAAAAAACAGACTCTACAGCAAAAATGGATGGTATATACCCCAGCTGTCTGACCTTGGGAAAATTTTGCGATTTCTTTTTGCCTCTCAGCCTCCTCATCTGTAAAATAGGGAAAATAATGGTAGCTATCAATCAGAAAGCACCCAGAAAATTTTGAGCACATTGGAAGCGCTCAATAAATGGTAGTTATTGTGTTATTGATTTTAGACTCCCCATTTACTCAATATTTATTAAGCATCTACAATCTGCCAAAAACTGCACAGCATTATGTTTACCCTCAAGAAGGTTATAATATATCAGAGGAAGTGGTCATCTAGACAATAATTTTCTTGAGAGCTTCTGTGACACTGCATTCTAAATGTTTTACAAAAATAAAATGGGTTGTAACTGAATGTACAAAGTTTGGTGTAAAGACCAAGCCATTAATTTATCACTAACCGCTCAGTTTAATCCAGTTACTAAAAGTAAACAGATGCAGTTTTGTTTTTTTAATTGGTTTTAAACTCTATCATCTACTAGCTCATCAACTATCAATAAATCTCTAAACATGACCAGAATTCAAGATCTTACAATATTCTGTATTTCCAATTAAATATCACATTCTTATGCATTCATTCGTTTTAACTTTAATTATATGTAAAGTCCTGGGATTAAGACAAGCATGTAAATTAGTCCTCCTCAAAAAAATTACCTCAGCCCAATGTGAAAACAGACATTTAAAAACCAGACAATATGATCTAATATGGCAAATGTGTAAAAATAGATTATAATGAGTTACTACAGGAGCATTTAGGAGGAAGGAGTGATTGTTCAGTTCCCCAAGAGGTAAGGCAAGGGCTTTCTGGCAATGTCATATGTGAACTAAAATTTAGGAGATGAGTAGAATGTAAACAAATGGATGTAATGAAGTGAGGCACAAGGATAATAAAGGCAGTATTAGAATCATGTGGGAAGATTGTGTGACACACCATGGCATGTTCTGGAATTTAAAGTGGTATGGAAAGACTGGAGATTAAGGTGCACTGATTGGTGTGGTGTGAAGTTGGAGATGGAAGCAAGTCAGATGAAGCCAGAGCATGAAAATACTTATATGCTAAAATACAGATGCAGTGAAACGGCAGGACACCTGCACCCCGATGTTTCTAGCAGCAATGTCCACAATAACCAAACTGTGGAAGGAGCCTTGGTGTCCATCGAAAGATGAATGGATAAAGAAGATGTGGTATATGTATACAATGGAATATTACTCAGCCATTAGAAGCGACAAATACCCACCATTTGCTTTGAGGTGGATGGAACTGGACGGTATTATGCTGAGTGAAATAAGTCAATCGGAGAAGGACAAACATTTTATGGTCTCATTCATTTGGGGAATATAAAAAATAGTGAAAGGGAATAAAAGGGAAAGGAGAAAAAATGAGTCGGAAATATCAGAAAGGGAGACAGAACATGACAGATTCCTAACTCTGGGAAATGAACAAGGGGTGGTGGAAAGGGGGTGGGTGGAGGGGTTGGAGGTGACTGGGTGACGGGCACTGAGGGGGGCACTTGATGGGATGAGCACTGGGTGTTATGCTATATTTTGGCAAATTGAACTCCAATAAAAATAAATAAATAAATAAATAAATACTTGTATGCTAAACTAAGATATTCAATTTTCATTTCAAATATGGTGAAAAAAAGATGATGAGAAACAATTGAAGCAAAAAACTTCAAGCACAAAAGCAAATTGTCTTTCTGAACAACCTCTAATCATTTGTATATAATGTTTCCTTTATACCCAATCTAATCTCCTGCTTTTGCTAAACAAATATGGAACTCAAATCTGGCTTATTTAAGAAATTGACCTTGATAAATGTTTTCTACTATGGCTCAAGTGCTTTGCTCTTCCTCAAACTTACACTCATTGCTGCTAGAATGCCAAACTGCAAGCAGTCTGTGAGGGTGAATGAGAGACATAAGGAGTCCTGTGGAGTGTAAAGTGCCTAAACGGGGGAGGGGATCTAGAAGAGGATTTACTCTGCTTTCATTGTGGTAGTTGGGGAAGATAAATATTTTTACCCCACTTCTCCTCCAGGTGTATCTAGCAAGTGCTGACTTGCCTCAATATCTCCTCTTGCCTCCATGACTAAATGTGTATAAAGCCAAAGGACCTATGGAAAAGGAAATGCCTGAATTCACCTCCCCACACCTTAGGAGCAATGCAGTTGATCTTGTACTTAGAAATGTGCTCACTCACAGCTCATATTCCAGGTCCTGAAGTCCAAAGAAGGCATTTTTGACAACAGGATATTTTTAGCTCTTTTGAAGCACTTTTCCCCAACTTGTGTCTCCCAATAAAAAGTAAGTCTAGATGTTTAACAGTCTATTTCAAAGACTAAATTGTATGGGAAGGAGGGGCTGCCTTTAAAGTGGGGGGAAAAAAAACACTAAACTTGAAGAGGCCAGGATATTTTCCTATGACAGTAAACAAAAAATTATTTAAAAAAAATAACTTCAAAAGATGAGAAATCCACTTAGTCTACACCAAAGAATTATAGAAGCCAAAGGGCTACCTCTGTAACTTGCAAGGAAAACATTAAATTTATCTTTCTATTTGAAGTGAGCAAATATGTGTGTGTTATAGGAATCATGCTGAGAAGAAAGTGAAGGAGACTGAGAAATACCTTTCTCTAGACTCAACCTTAATCACATAGAATAAAAATATTATTGCATTAACTGTGCAAATATTGTAAAAGGAATAAAAAACTATAGTTCTTCAACAATAAAAAAAAGGAACCAAATTCAAGCAACTAGACAGAGAAGAATACGTTCAGGAGAAAAGAGAAACAAAACCTGTGCTCTTAGAGAAATGTAGTTAAATATAAAGCTGTTCACAGACAATTTCCCAATCTTCTAGGGAATAAACAATAACCTTTGATATATAGCCAACTATGAAGAGACTGGAAGAGATTCTAAATTAAAAGTTAAGTGGACAGAATCTAGGAACTTGAGACATGAGGATGGAGAGAAATAAAAGAAATGAGAAAAAAATTGCTAAAATGAACATTATTCTGACAAGAATTGAGCATTGATTTTATTTTACTTTTTTAAAGATTTTTTTTATTTGGGAGCATGTGCGCGCACGAAAGAGAGAGAGAGAGAGAGAGAGAGAGAGAAAGTGAGCACAAGTGGGATGAGTGGCAGAGGGAGAGAGATAGACAGGACGCTGAGATCATTACCTGAGCCACCCAGGCACCCCGAGCATTGATTTTAAAGTGAGATTTCATAAGTCTGAATTTGCTTTAGATGTTTTTTGTGTGTGGTTTATTTCATTTCTCATATATTACCTCACGAACATTTAAGCATCTTTTTTGCTGAATTAATTGGAAAAAATATATGCCACTAGCAGTGATCATCACCACAAAAATATACAAATGCATTTGTTTACAGTTTTTCTTATACAAAGCATTGCTTACACAAAATATTTTCAGACTCATAATTGTCCACCAGTTTTTTCTCTGCCTTCTGCTTTGACTATAGAACAGAATTGTTGCTTTCTGTATACTACTGCGAGCAACTAAATTTGAATCATGTAAAGAAAAATATTTAGATAATATTATTTCAATAAGGCAGCATCAGTGATGCTTTGTGTAGCAGAGGATCCGAAAATTAAGGTTCCTTCCATCCAAACTAGAAACCTCTGGTACTATTTTAATGAAGTGGTGAATTCCAGAGATTAGAATACTGTTTATATCTTCTTCATTTCTCAACAATTAGCTCTGCTTGTTTTTTAGAGAGGAACCAACCTTTCTAAATCATATACCCTGCATACATATAACTTGGCTAGTGAACTCTCATTATCTCTACATCCTCCCTCCCCTGCGAGTTCCTTACAAAGTCCCCTTGGTGGCTTCTAGGTTTACATTCATTAAAATTGTGATTTGCCTAAAGGTATTGGAACTGAATTTAGGTGAGGATAAAAAAAGACTTAAAAGCATAGCAACCACTACCATTTATCTGTGAAATAACATCAGTAATTAGAAAACTAGCTGAACAGTAGTGATAGAATCTGCTGCCCCCTATTGTGGTGGTGGAGTTCTGAGGATGCGACTCCCATGATAATAAAGTTGGATATTTTACTAATACATAACCAGGACAGAAAGCAGTGGCCAATGAGGGAATTTGGAGTCACTTTCATCTTCTTATCATTTGCTGCTTTTTACTACCATTTGTAAACCAGAGTGTGTGCTAGGAGGGGGCAGGCAGCAGGACACTACATTTTTGAAATTCGTACCAGTTATCCCAAGGTTCTTTCTATGTATTTTTTTTCCCGAGGGACTCCCAATATGTATCTCTATATCATGCTTATCTATATATTACAAATAGTCATCTCTGTCAATTCCTCCTTCCCCAGGCCCATTGTTAATAGTTATAAAGGCAGTCAAATTGCTGCTTCTTCCTTGCCCAGTGCCTGAGGCATCATTGACTTATCCTAGAACTACATTAAGAAACCTCTCCTTCAGTTTGACTGTTTCAAACTGCCCAGTATGATGTAAGAATACTCCCTGGGCACTTCCGTGTCCACTAAATTCCTGTTATTCCTGCTCTAAACAATTATCAATTCCTTAGTTAAGGTGGTGAATTAAATTCCATTTCCCATTTGAGAGCTAATTTCCTGTCCTAAATTTGAGTCAGCTTAGTTTTTGGGTGCCTGAATGCCTTGCTTTTAGCTCTTGTGATGTTGTGCCCAAGATTGTGAATCCGAGAAACCACCAAGGAGCAGACACCAATGCAAGTACAGGAGGGTTTATTTACAAGCTCGAGCTTGGGTCCAAGTATACCCGACACAGCGGAGCAGGGGCTTGGACCTCAACGTGGGTTACAGCTGGTTTTTTAATGGGCTGGTCTAGGGGATTTTCAGAAGGGGTGGAGGAATTTTTTTTTCCCCCATTCCAACAAGTGGGGGGGAAGGGGGGAGTTTCTTAAGATCTGATTCGGGATTCTCTGAGCTCCATTGTCTTTCTGATATGGGATTCCCTGCCGAGGGCATTCTGAGGTCTGTCGTCCTTTTGATATGGGATTTCCTGCCTAGGGCATTCTGAGCTTTGTTCTCATTCTAATATGGGGCCTAACTGAAGTAAGGTAAAGTTCAGCTCTTATTCACAGAGGCCTAAGATGGCTGTACTTGTGCTAATGCTAAACTTGAGGTGGAATGGCCTTAATTTTTTCTCGGCCTCCACAGTGAGGTCTCTCACTCAAAGGCTAGATTATTTAATGTACCCTGAGTAACTGACTGGAAGCATGGTTTCATTTTTTATTTTATTTTTTTTCTTTAGTGGTTTTATTATGAAATATACTTGGATTTACAGAAGAGTTGCAAAGATAGGACAAAGAGCTCCCTGGGACCCTTTACTCAATTTCCCCCATGTTAACATCTTATGTAGCCTTGGCACAATGATCAAAACTAGTACATTAATATCGATACAATACTATTTACTAAACTATATATTTTATTCAGATTTTCCCCACTAATGTCCCCTTTCTGGGCCAGGCTCTGAGGATTGAATTATTTTTATTTAAGATTTTTTTTTGCATTTTTTAAATTTATGTTCGATTTGCCAAAGATAGTATAACACTCAGTGCTCATCCCATCACGTGCCCTCCTCAGTGCCTGTCACCCAGTTACCCCAACCCGCCAACTACCCCCCTTTCTGCAACCCTTTGTTTCTCAGAGTTAGGATTCTTTCATGGTTTGTCTCCCTCTAATTTTTCCTACTCTTTCCCCCTCTTTTCCCTTATAATCTCTTTATTTCTTATATTCCACATATGAGTGAAACCATATGATGATTTTAAATGTCCATAGATTCTTTGGTCTCCCTCTCTTTATGAGGAAGAATTTATTCCCCTTTCCTGAGTGCATGCAGACTTAGAGACTTGCTGCTAATAAATAGAATAAAGCAGAAAAGACAGTGTGTGACCTCAGAGGCTAGGTCATAAGAGCACTTTCACTTTTCCCTTTTTCCTTGATCACTCAATTTAGGCTAAGCCAGCTGCCGTGTCAGGAGAAAAGTCCATGTGAGAAAGAACTGTGTCTCTTTTTTTAAGATTTTATTTATTTTTTCATGAGAGACACACAGAGAGAGGCAGAGACATAGGCAGAGAGAGAAGCAGACTTTCCGTGGGGACCCTGATGCAGGACTCAATCCCAGTGCCCCAGGATCACGAACTGAGCCAAAGGCAGATGCTCAACCACTGCGACACACCAGGGCCCCTAGAACTGAGTCTTTTAACAGCCATATGAAAGAGGCATTTTGGAATTTGATCTTATTGTCCTAGTCAAGTCTTCAAATAACTACAACCCAGACTGAATCGTTTTTTTTCTTCTATTTTTATTTAAATTCCAGTTACTTAACATACAGTGTAGTGTTAGCTTTAGTTGTAGAATTCAGTGATTGATCACTTATGTACAACACCCATGTGCTCATCTCAACAAGTGCCCTCTTTAATACCCACCAACTATTTAACACATCCCCATGCCTATCTCTCCTCCAGTAACCTAAATACTAAGAGTCTATTTCCTGGATTGTTCCCTGCCCCCCCCCACCATGTTCATTTGTTTTATTTCTTATATTCCACATATGAGTGAAATCATGGGGTATTTGTCTTTCTCTGACTGACTTATTTCACTTATCATAATACTCTAGCTCCATGCCCCTGTAAATGGTAAGATTTCATTCTTTTTTTCTGGCTGAGTAAATGTCCTATATATGTCTTCTTTATCCATTCATCAGTCAATGGACATTTGGGCTTTTTCCATAATTTGATTATTGTTGATAATGATGCTATAAACATCGGTGTGCATGTGTCCCTTCAAATCAGTATTTTTGCAACCTTTGGGGTAAATATCTAGTAGTGAAATTTCTAGATCATAGGGTAGTTTGTTTTTTGTTTTGTTTTGCCTTGTTTTTTTAAATATTTATTTATTTTATTTATTTATGATAGACATAGAGAGAGAGAGAGGCAGAGACACGGGAGGAGGGAGAAGCAGGCTCCATGCCGGGAGCCCGACATGGGACTCGATCCCGGGACTCCAGGATCATGCCCTGGGCCAAAGGCAGGCGCTAAACCGCTGAGCCACGGAGGGATCCCCCTTGTTTTTGTTTTGAGAGAGAGAAAGAAAGAGTGCATGTTTTTGTGTGTGAGTGGCAGGAGGAGAGAGAGAGAGAGAGAGAGAGAGAGAGAATCTTAAGCAGGCTTCGTGCTGAGCAGGGGTCTCTATATCTCACATCACTGAGATCGTGACCTGAGCCAAAATTGAATCAGATGCTTAACCTACTGAGCCACCCAGGCACCCCAGAATAGTTCTATTTTTATTTTTTTGAGGAACCTTAATACTGTTTTCCAGAGTGGCTGCACCAGTCTGCATTCCCACCACTACAGCTTTGTATAAAACTTGAAGTCTAGAATTCTGATGCCTCCAGCTTTGCTTTTCTTTTTCAAGGTTGCTTTGGCTATTTGGGATCTTTTGTGTGCCATACAAATTTTAGGATTGTTTCTTCCAGCTCTATGAAAGATGATCGTGGTATTCTGATAAGTATTGTATTATTTTTTTAAAGATTTTATTTATTTATATATTTATTTATTTGATCATTTATTTATTCATTCATTCATTCATGAGAGACACAGAAAGAGAGGCAGAGACATAGGCAGAGGGAGAGGCAGTCTCCCTTGGGGAGCTGGATGCAGGAATCGATCCCAGGACCCTGGATCATGACCTGAGTCAAAGGCAGATGCTCAACCAATGAGCCACCCAAGTGCCCTGATAGGGATAGTATTAGATGTGTAAATTGTTTTAGGTAGTATAGACATTTTAACAATATTTTTCTTCCAATCCATGAGCATGGAATGTTTTTTCCTTTTATTTTGTTATGTTCAACTTCTTTCATCAGTGCTTTATAGTTTTCAGAGTACAGATCTTTTACCTCTTTAGTTAGGTTTATTCCTAGGTATCTTAGGGTTTTTGGTGAAATTGTAAATTGAATTGATTCCTTGATTTCTCTTTCTGCTGCTTCATTATTGGTGTAAGAAATGCAACAGATTTCTGTATGTTGATATTGTATCCTGCACATTAAATTTGTGTTTCATTTCTATCGATTTTTGATGGAGTCTTTTGGGTTCTCTACATAGAGTATCATATCATCTGCAAATAGTGGAAGTTTGACTTCTTCCTTGCAGATTTGGATGCATTTTATTTCTTTTTGTTGTCTGATTGCTGTAGCTAGTACTTCCAGTACTATGTTAATTAACAGTGGTGAGCCTCCTTTGCCAGGGCCTACCTGCTGGCTCTGCTCAAATTTGTGGCTGCCCTTGAGTCAACCTTTCTGATGTATGAGTGATATACTGCAGTGGGTATCAGGGTGAGGGACAGTAATATTTGATCCTGCAGCCCCAACTATCAACAACAAAAAGTGTGCTGGAGCTGGTCAGGGGTTACATGGTTGGCACTGGGCTGTGGATTTGCCTTGCTGCCACCTGGCTTTGCCACTGATGCCACCATCACTGGCCCTCAGAGCCCCTTCCAGCGCACTCTGCTGATTGGCAGGGAGAAGATGTCTTACAAACCATATTTGACAATGAACATGCCTGCCTTCTCCCTCAATACTGCTGGCAGTGTCCACTTGCCCTGTGCCAGTATGGCAGCATCCTCACAATACTACTAGCTGCTGAGTGACTACAGGCCATCCATCATCTCCGGTCTACATCCAGGGAAGTGGGAACAGCCATGCACCCCAAGGAAAATATACTAAACTATTGGCCATCATGGAGGAGTTGGAGAAAGATTAGACCCACCTATGTGGGAAACAAGAGAGTGCCATGGAGAGACTAAAATGAGGCATCACATCATTTACACCAGAAAACTGGTTCCAGAGTACTTGGTTGAAATAGAGCAGAATGCCAGATCCTAGCTGCCTGTTAGTGTGGGAGGTTTTCCATCTCCTTCCAAGATGAGAAATTACAGCTCATCTCCCATGTTCCAATGAAACTCTTGTTTTCAAAAAGGTAACAGTTTGGTTTCCCCTTCCCATGTTCCTCCCGTGGTTCATGAGACTCTGAGGTTGAGAAATATATTTGAAGTTGATTAGGATTTCACATTTTAAATAGCTATGAACCGCCCAGGTTTTGTTTTTGTTTTTTTTTTCTTTTTAAAGATTTTATTTATTTATTCATAGAGACACACACACAGAGAGAGGCAGAGACACAGGCAGAGGGAGAAGCAGGCTCCATGCAGAGAGCCTGACGTGAGACTCGATCCAGGGTCTCCAGGATCACACCCTGGGCTGCAGGCAGCACTAAACCGCTGCGCCACCGGGGCTGCCCCAGGTTTTGTCTTTTTAAGTATTGATTTAAAAGGTGTACCTAAAAGATATCTATCTCACAGCAAAGATACCAGTGTCTCACTTTCGTCATTTACTTTGAATACAGTTACATTACTCAGATTGTTTCTTGTTCCTTTTCATAAGTTAATACAACTCTGGGAATTTTGTTTTTAGTTTATACATTTGCTACATGTGGATTCCACTTAATGGAATATATTTTGTGCTTAAGCATTTGATTGCATGACTATACATGTTTTGAGATCAGTATAAAAAATGCACACACTATTAATACAGAAGAAAAAGCAACCTAACAAACCTAACCTAACAAGAACCCCCACCCCCCAAAAAATATTCCTACAAAGATTATAATTGGATTTCAGTTTTGCCTTTCCTGTAAATTGATCCAAACATCTGGAAGAAAATGGACTAATATTGTTTGCATCTTTGTTTATGTTTATTACTTGAAGTAATAGAACTTATTTTCATTAAAAAAAAAAAAAAACAGTGTTGAGAGTGGACATCCCTGTATTGTTCCTGATGGTAGAGGAAAAACTTTCAGTGTTTCCCCATTGAGGATGATATTAGTTATGGGTTTTTCCTATATGGCCTTTATGAATGTAGAAGTATGTTCCCTCTATCCATACTTTGTTAAGGGTTTCTGTCAGGAATGGATGTTGTACTTTGTCAAATGCTGGTTTCTGTATTCATTGAAAGGATCATGTGGTTCTTATCCTTTCATTTATAAATGTGGTGTATCACATTGATTGATTTGAGAATAGTTAAGCATCCTTGCAACCCAGGAATAAATCCCACTTGATCATGGTGAATGATTCTTTTAATCTACTGTTGGATTAGATTTGCTGAAAATCTTTGCATCCATGTTCATCAGGGATATTAGCCTGTAATTCTCTTTTTTAGTGGAGTATTTGATTTTGGAATCAGGGTAATGCTAGCCTCATTGAAAGAATATGGGAGTTTTCCTTCTATCTTTTGGAACAGTTTGTGAGAATAGGTATTCCTATTATTCCCTTTATATGTTTGGTAGAATTCCTTTGGGAAGCCATCTGGCACTGGACTTATGTTCTGTTGGGAGATTTTTTGATTACTGATTCAATTCTTTGCTGGTTATTGGTTTGTTCAATTTTCTTTATTTTTCCTGTTTCAGTTATAGTAGTTTATACATCTCTAGAAATTTATCGTTTTATTCCAGATTATCCAATTTGTTGGCATATAAATTTTCATAATATTCTCTTAAAATTATATATCTGTGGTGCTGATTGTTATTTCCACTCTGTCATTTGTGATTTTATTTATGTAGGTTCTCTCTCTCTCTCTCTCTCTCTGGCTAGGGGTTTATCAGTTTTCTTAATTCTTTCAAAGAATCAGCTCTTGTTTCATTGATTTGTTCTGTTCTACTGGTTTTTTGTTGTTGTTGTTGTTGTTTACTACTATATCATTTATTTGTTCGGTACTCTATAATTTTTCTTCTGCTGGCTTTTTTTGTTCTATTTCTAGGTCCTTTAGGTATAAGGATAGGTTGTATATTTGAGATTTTTCTTGTTTCTTGAGATTGGCCTGTATTGCTATATACTTCCCTCATATGACTGCTTCTGTTGTATCCCAAAGTTTCTGAATGATTGTGTTTTCTTTCTTTTTTTTTAATTTCTTAATTTTCTGGTTAACTCATCCATTCTTTTTAGGATGTTCTTTAACCTCCATGTATCTGTGGTCCTCGCCAATTTTTCTTGTGGTTGACTTCAAGATTCATAGGTTGTGGACAGAAAAGCTGTATAGTAGAACTGAATCTTTTCATACTTCTTAAGGCCTGATTTGTGACCCAGTATGTGATCTATGCTGGAGAATATCCATGTGCACTTGAAAAGAATGTGTATTCTGCTGCTTTAAGATGAAATGCTGTTAATATATCTTTTAAGTCCATCTGGTCCAGTGTGTCATTGTTTCCTTGTTGATTTTCTGCTTAGATGATCTGTTCATTCCTGTAAGTGGAGAATTTATGGCCCCTACTATTATTGTATTATTATCAATGAATTCCTTTATGTTTGTTATAAGTTGTTTTATATATTTGGATGCTTCCAAGTTGGTAACATAAATATTTACAATTATTAGATCTTCTTGGATAGTCCCCTTTTGTTATGGTATAAGGACCTTCTTCATCTTTTGGTATAGTCTTTGTTTTATTTATTTTTTTTTAAATATTTTATTTATTTATTCATGATAGTCACAGAGAGAGAGAGGCAGAGACACAGGCAGAGGGAGAAGCAGGCTCCATGCACCGGGAGCCCGACGTGGGATTCGATCCCGGGTCTCCAGGATCGCGCCCTGGGCCAAAGGCAGGCGCCAAACCGCTGCGCCACCCAGGGATCCCTAGTCTTTGTTTTAAAATCTACTTTGTCGTATAGAAGTAGTGCTATTTCAGCTTTCTTTTGATGTCCATTTGCATGATAGATGGTTCTCCAACTCCTCACTTCCCATCTTCAGGTATCTTCAGGTCAAAAATGAGTCTCTTATAGGCAGCATATCAATGGATCTTATTTTTTAACCCTTCTGACACTCTATGTCCTTTGATTGGAGCGTTTAGTTCACTTACATTCAGAATAATTATTGACAGTATTCTTGGCTGCATAGTTTTTTCCACTCAGCACATTGAATGTATCATGCCGTTTTCTTCTGGATTGACTACTTTCTGTGGAGACATCTGCAGCTAGGCTTATGGGTCTTCCCTTGTAAGTTAAGGACTTCTTTTGTCTTGCTGTTTTTAGGATTTTTACTTTATCACTGTATTTTGAAATTTTAACTACAATATGTCTTGGTGTTGGTCTGCTTTTGTTGATTTTTAAAAGTTTTTTTATCTTTTTAAAAAAGACATATTTATTTATTTGACACACACACACACACAGAAAGCAATCACAAGCATGGGTAGCAGCAGGCAAAGGGAAAGGGAGAAGCAGGCTCCCAGCTGAGCAAGGAATCTGACGTGGGGCTTGATCCCAGGACCCTAGGATCATGACCTGACTGAAGACAGATGCTTAACTGGTTGAACCACCCAGGTGTCCTTGCTTTTGTTGATTTTGTTGGGAGACATAGTACCTTCTGGATCTGGATGTCTGTTTGTTTCCCCAAACTAGAGATGTTTTCAGCTATTATTTCCTCATATAAACTCTTTGCCCTATTTTCTCCCTCTTCTTCTTGGGCTCCTTTTATACAAATACTATTACATATAATGGAATCACTGAGTTCCCTGTGTCTAATCTCATGATCCATAATACCCCTTTCTCTCTTTTGTTCAGCTTCATTATTTTGTCTGCTATGTGACTTATTCATTCCTCTGCTTCTTCCAACCTTGTGGTCACTTCATCGAGTCAGTTTCAATTATCACTTGTCATGACCTTTTCTCATTCTTTCATTTGGGATGAATTCCTCCATCTTGACATTTTGCCTAGGTCTCTGTATTCTTCTTTGTGTTAGAAAAGCCTGTTATGTTTACTGTTTCTGAGAGTACAAGCTTTATGAGGAAGAGGTTATATAGTGTTTAAGACCTGGCCCTTCAAGGGAGTGTCTCTGTTGTGTTCTCTCTGCACTCTCCTGCTGTGTCTTGGCTTCTCTATCCCTCAAATGAATCATCTGCAAAGGCTCTCCTTGCATATACTGGGTGGTGTCTAGACCTTAGCCAGCATGTGGTGAGTTTTAATTAGGTATACTCTGATCTGCTTGTTAAATGAGACCTGATGCTACTTCCACTAATATTGAAGCCTTGCAGAACTCTATGGTGAGTACATGTGGTATATACAGGAGTTTCTGCTGATTTTCTAGGGAAGGGTCCCTTTGCACTGGTCCTTAGGCACACTTGCCTGAGAAAAACTGTACCAACAGATTGCAAGGGGGGGGGGGGGTCTTGGTATAAGCAGTTTAGGCAGCCAGTGTTGGCAGTGTGCTGTTTACTGAAGTTGGTTTATGCTGAGGGGTGAGGGAGGGAAATGGTGCCAGCCAGCTCCTTTGTTTCTACTGTTCTCAGAGAAGCATTCCTGGGAAAGTGAATAGTTTTCCCTAGTATGTCCTAGGCATTTTCAAATCACTGTTTTATGCTTTCTGCCTCTAGGTTGCTTGCCTGCCTGGAGCAGCCCAGTACACTCTGGCTCTAGCTCAGGCAAGGTTGCTGACTTTTAAAACTCCAAACTTTAGGGGCATGCTGTGGCAGACTTGTGTTGGTCTTCTAGGGGAGGGTCTCATTTCACTGGGATGGATGCAGCTTTGACTGAGAAGGATAGTTGCACCGGACTACAGGGGCATGGGATTTGCAGCAAAGCAGACTTAACAGTTAGTGTCTGTGTATCTCTGCAGCAGGTATCTCTGCACCTACGCTGATGGGTGTGGGAGGGAAATGACTCCTGCTACCTTTTTTTGTACCTGTAGGGGCATTTTATGAAAGCTATCTCTGATACATGTGTTCCAATAAGAGTGAACAGTTAGTTTCTGTCCCTGTGTCTTAGGAGATCCTCAGATGGTGCCATCTGTCCTGAGGTTGCTTGCTTGCGTTCTTTCCAGGAGTAGAGCTGCATTTTCAGATGTATCCCAGTCAAGCCTGCCAACCTATAAAATTTAGTGTTTGAGACCCACTGGTTGCAAAAATTCACAAAAATCAGTCCCTCTTTTTTTTTCCCAGCCAACGGCTTTGGGAAAGTGTTCTCCTTGTGTCTATCTCTATGAGTTCCACTCCCTCCTGCCTTTCTCCAAAACCAGGCTCCCTTCTACAGTACCAATAATCAGCTTCTCCCCCAAACCATGTCTCCACACTTCCTATTTACCTCGATGTGGCCATTTCTCTCACTCTAGTTGTGAAGTTTTTTCTGTCACTCTTCAGGTCAATTTCTTGGGTATTCAGAATATTTGATAGTTATCTGGTTGTGTTCCAGATATGAGAGGAGTGTAGGGTCCTCCTACTATACTACCATCTTAGCTCCTCCACAAATACTACTCAACCGAGTCTGTACCTTGACTAAAACCTAAGATACTTTAGGGCAGGTCCATGAGGTTCCTCCAATCCTGGACTCATAACACAGAAGGGCAATGTAACATAACAAATCTTTCTTGTGGGGGGAGGAGCAAGATGGCAGAAGAGTAGGGTCCCCAAATCACCTAACCCCACCAAATTACCTAGATAACCTTCAAATCATCCTGAAAATCTATGAATTCGGCCTGAGATCTAAAGAGAGAACAGCTTGAATGCTACAGTGAGAGAGAGTTCACACTTCTATCAAGGTAGGAAGACGGGGAAAAAGAAATAAAGAAACAAAGGCATCCAAGGGGGGAGGGGACCCGTGAGGAGCCGGGCTAAGGCCGGAGCGAGTGTCCCCAGGACAGGAGAGCCCCGTCCCGGAGACGCAGGAGCTGCACCGACCTTCCCGGGCGGAAAGGGGCTCGCAGGGAGTTGGAGCAGGACCCCAAGAAGGCAGGGATGCCCTCAGGCTTCCTGGGACACTAACAGACACCTGCGCCCCGTGGAGAGTGCACCGAGCTCCCTAAAGGGCTACAGCGCGCACACGGCTTGACTCGGAGCAGTTCGAGGGTCTCCGGCGGCGGCTCGCGGAGGCGGCTGCCCGGCAGGGAGCACGAATCCAACAGAGCAGACCCGGGAGCACGGGGCACTGAGGAAACATCCCAGATTCTGACCTCCCCCCGGGCAGGCAGAGGCCAGGAGGGGCACAGGACAGCAAGGACGCTCCTGCCCCAAGCTGAGCAGATCAGCGGCCCCGCCCCGGAGCCTCCAGGCCCTGCAGACGGAGAGCTCTGGAGTTACTGCGGGAGCTGACTCCAGGGCTCCACAGCTGGCCGACGCCACTGGGGTTGTTCCTCCTGCGGCCTCACGGGGTAAACAACCCCCACTGAGCCCTGCACCAGGCAGGGGGCAGAGCAGCTCCCCCAAGTGCTAACACCTGAAAATCAGCACAACAGGCCCCTCCCCAGAAGACCAGCTAGATGGACCAGTTCCAGGGGAAGTCAAGGGACTTAAAGTATACAGAATCAGAAGATACTCCCCTGGGTTTTTTTTTTCTTTTTGATTTCTGATTGCTTCCCCCAACCTATTTTTCTTTCTCTTTTTCTTCTCTTTTTTTTTCTTTTTTCTTCATTTTTTCTTTTCTCTTTTTCTCTTTTCTTTCCTTCTTTCTCTCCTTTCTTTTTCTCCTTTTCCCAATACAACTTGTTTTTGGCCACTCTGCACTGAGGAAAATGACTAGAAGGAAAAACTCACCTCAAAAGAAATAATCAGAAACAGTCCTCGCTCCCACAGAGTTACAAAATCTGGATTACAATTCAATGCCAGAAAGCCAATTCAGAAGCACTATTATAAAGCTACTGGTGGCTCTAGAAAAAAGCATAAAGGACTCAAGGGACTTCATGACTGCAGAATTTAGATCTAATCAGGCAGAAATTAAAAATCAATTCAATGAGATGAAATCCAAACTAGAAGTCCTAACGATGAGGGTTAACAAGGTGGAAGAACAGGTGAGGGACATAGAAGACAAGTTGATGGCAAAGAGGGAAACTGAGGAAAAAAGAGACAAACAATTAAAAGAACATGAGGATAGATTAAGGGAAATAAACAACAGCCTGAGGAAGAAAGACCTACGTTTAATTGGGGTTCCCGAGGGCGCCGAAAGGGACAGAGGGCCGGAATATGTATTTTAACAAATCATAGCTGAAAACTTTCCTAATCTGGGAAGGGAAACAGGCATTCAGATCCAGGAAATAGAGAGATCCCCCCCCCAAAAAAATCAATAAAAACCATTCAACACCTCGACATTTAATAGTGAAGCTTGCAAATTCCAAAGGTAAAGAGAAGATCCTTAAAGCAGCAAGAGACAAGAAATCCCTGACCTTTATGGGGAGGAGTATTAGGGTAACAGCAGACCTCTCCACAGAGACCTGGCAGGCCAGAAAGGGCTGGCAGGATATATTTAGGGTCCTAAATGAGAAGAACATGCAAACAAGAATACTTTATCCAGCAAGGCTCTCATTCAGAATAGAAGGAGAGATAAAGAGCTTCCAAGATAGGCAGGACCTGAAAGAAAATGTGACCTCCAAACCAGCTCTGCAAGAAATTTTAAGGGGGACTCTTAAAATTCCTCTTTAAGAAGAAGTCCAGTGGAACAATCCACAAAAAAAAAAGGACTGAATAGATATAAGGATGACACTAAACTCATATTTTTCAATAGTAACCCTGAACATGAACGGGCTTAATGACACCGTCAAAAGGCGCAGGGTTTCAGACTGGATAAAAAAAAGCAGGACCCATCTATTTGCTGTCTACAAGACACTCATTTTACACATAAGGACACCTACAGGCTGAAAATAATAGGTTGGATAGCCATGTACCATTCAAATGGTCCTCAAAAGAAACCAGGGGTAGCATATCCTTATATCAGATAAACTAAAATTTACCCCGAAGACAGTAGTGAGAGATGAAGAGGGACACTATATCAGAGGATCTATCCAACAAGAGGACTTAACAATCCTCAATATATATGCCCCGAATGTGGGAGCCTCAAAATATAACAATCAATTAATGACCCACGTTAAGATATACTTAGATAATACTACACTTATAGTTGGTGACTTCAATCTAGCGCTTTCTACACTCGATAGGTCTTCTAAATACAACATCTCCAAAGAAACGAGTGCTTTAAATGATAAACTGGACCAGATGGATTTCACAGATATCTACAGAACTTTACATCCAAACTCAACTGAATACACATTCTTCTCAAGTGCACATGGAACTTTCTCCAGAATAGACCACATACTGGGTCACAAATCGGGTCTGAACCCATACCAAAAGATTGGGATCGTCCCCTGCATATTCTCAGACCATAATGCCTTGAAATTAGAACTAAATCACAACAAGAAGTTTGGAAGAAAAAAAAAATGAAGTTTGGAAGGACTTCAAACACATGGCAGTTAAGGACCATCCTGCTAAAAGATGAAAGGGTCAACCAGGAAATTAAGGAAGAATTAAAAAGATTCATGGAAACTAATGAGAGTGAAGACACAACCATTCAAAATCTTTGGGATGCAGCAAAAGCAGTCCTAAGGGGGAAATACATCACAATACAAGCATCCATTCAAAAAGTGGAAAGAACTCAAATACAAAAGCTAACCTTACACATAAAGGAGCTAGAGAAAAAACACCAAATAGATCCTACACTCAGCAGAAGAAGAGAGTTAATAAAGATTTGAACAGAACTCAATGAAATCAAGACCAGAAGAACTGTGGAACAGATCAACAAAACCAGGAGTTGGTTCTTTGAAAGAATTAATAAGATAGATAAACCATTAGCCAGCCTTATTAAAAGAAGAGAGAGAGAACTCAAATTAATAAAATCATGAATGAGAAAGGAGAGATCACCACCAACACCAAGGAAATACAAATGATTTTAAAAACATATTATGAGCAGCTATATGCCAATAAATTAGGGAATCTAGAAGAAATGGATGTATTTTTGGAAAGCCACAAACTACCAAAACTGGAACAGGAAGAACTAGAAAACCTGAACAGGCTGATAACCAGGGAGGAAATTGAAGCAGTCATCAACAACCTCCCAAGACACAAAAATCCAGGGCCAGATGGCTTCCCAGGGGAATTCTATCAAACGTTTAAAGAAGAAACCATACCTATTCTCCTAAAGCTGTTTGGAAAGATAGAAAGAGATGGAGTACTTTCAAATTCGTTCTATGAGGCCAGCATCCCCTTAATTCCAAAACCAGACAAAGACCCCACCAAAAAGGAGAATTATAGACCAATATCCCTGGTGAACATGGATCGAAAAATTCTCAACAAGATACTAGCCAATAGGATCCAACAATAAATGAAGAAAATTATTCACCATGACCAAGTAGGATTTATTCCTGGGACACAAGGCTGGTTCAACATTCGTAAAACAATCAATGTGATTCATCATATCAGCAAGAGAAAAACCAAGAACCGTATGATCCTCTCATTAGATGCAGAGAAAGCATTTGACAATATACAGCATCCATACCTGATCAAAACTCTTCAGAGTGTAGGGATAGAGGGAACATTCCTCAACATCTTAAAAGCCATCTACAAAAAGCCCATAGCAAATATCATTCTCAATGGGGAAGCACTGGGAGCCTTTCCCCTAAGATCAGGAACAAGACATGGATGTCCACTCTCACCACTGCTATTCAACATAGTACTGGAAGTCCTAACCTCAGCAATCAGACAACAAAAAGACATTAAAGGCATTCGAATTGACAAAGAAGAAGTCAAACTCTCCCTCTTCGCCGATGACATGATACTCTACATAGAAAACCCAAAAGCCTCCACTCCAAGATTGCTAGAACTCATACAGCAATTTGGCAGCGTGGCAGGATACAAAATCAACGCCCAAAAATCAGTGGCATTTCTATACACTAACAATGAGACTGAAGAAAGAGAAATTAAGGAGTCAATCCCATTTACTATTGCACCCAAAAGCATAAGATACCTAGGAATAAACCTAACCAAAGAGGTAAAGGATCTATGCCCTAAAAACTATAGAACTCTTCTGAAAGAAATGGAGGAAGACACAAAGAGATGGAAAAATATTCCATGCTCATGGATTGGCAGTATAATATTGTGAAGATGTCAATGTTACCCAGGGCAATTTACACGTTTAATGCAATCCCTATCACAATACCATGGACTTTCTTCAGAGAGTTACAACAAATATTTCAAGATTTGTGTGGCATCAGAAAAGCCTGAATAGCCAGGGGAATTTTAAAAAAGAAAACGATAGCTGGGGGCATCACAATGTCAGATTTCAGGTTGTACTACAAAGCCGTGGTCATCAAGACAGTGTGGTACTGGCACAAAAACAGAGACATAGATCAATGGAACAGAGGAGAGAACCCAGAAGTGGACACTCAACTTTGTGGTCAACTAATATCCGATAAAGGAGGAAAGACTATCCATTGGATGAAAGACAGCCTCTTCAATAAATGGTGCAGGGAAAATTGGACATCCACATGCAGAAGAATGAAACTAGACCACTCTCTTTCACCATACACAAAGATAAACTCAAAATGGATGAAAGATCTAAATGTGAGACAAGATTCCATCAAAATCCTAGAAGAGAACACAGGCAACACCCTTTTTGAACTCAGCCACAGTAACTTCTTGCAAGACACATCCATGAAGGCAAACTAAACAAAAGCAAAAATGAACTATTGGGACTTCATCAAGATAAGGAGCTTTTGCACAGCAAAGGATACAGTTAACAAAACTAAAACACAACCTACAGAATGGGAGAAGATATTTGCAAATGATGTATCAGATAAAGGGCTAGTTTCCAAGATCTATGAAGAACTTCTTAAACTCAACACCAAAGAATCAAACAATCCAATCATGAAATGGGCAAAAGACATGAACAGAAATCTCACAGAAGAAGACATAGACATGGCCAACACGCTCATGAGAAAATGCTCTGCATCACTTGCCATCAGGGAAATACAAATCAAAACCACAATGAGATACCACCTCACACCAGTGAGAATGGGGAAAATTAACAAGGCAGGAAACAACAAATGTTGGAGAGGATGCGGAGAAAAGGGAACCCTCTTACACTGTTGGTGGGAATGTGAACTGGTGCAGCCACTCTGGAAAACTGTGTGGAGGTTCCTCAAAGAGTTAGAAATAGAACTGCCCTACGACACAGCAATTGCACTGTTGGGGATTTACCCCAAAGATACAGATGCAATGAAACGCTGGGACACCTGCACCCCAATGTTTATATCAGCAATGTCCACAATAGCCAAACTGTGGAAGGAGCCTCGGTGTCCATCGAAAGATGAATGGATAAAGAAGATGTGGCTTATGTATACAATGGAATATTGCTCAGCCATTAGAAATGACAAATACCCACCATTTGCTTCGACGTTGATGGAACTGGAGGGTATTATGCTGAGTGAAATAATTCAATTGGAGAAGGACAAACATTATATTTTTTCATTCATTTGTGGAATATAAATAATAGTGAAAGGAAATAGAAGGGAAGGGAGAAGAAATGGGTAGGAAATATCAGAAAGGGAGACAGAACATAAAGACTCCTAACTCTGGGAAACGAACTAGGGGTGGTGGAAGGGGAGGAGGGTGGGGGGTGGGGGTGAATGGGTGAGGGCACTGAGGGGGGCACTTGATGGGATGAACACTGTGTGTTATTCTGTATGTTGGCAAATTGAACACCAATAAAAAATAAATTTAGTATAAAAAATGAAAGAAAAAAAATAAATTCTTTATCAGATAAATAAAAATAAATAAATAAACAAATAAACAAACAAATAAATAAATAATAAATAAACAAATAAAATTCTTTATCAGGCATATTGCTTTTTTCCGTTTCCTTTAGTTCTTTTTCTCAAATTTTGTCTTGTTCTTTCTTTTGGAGCATATTCCTCTGTCTATCCATTTTGTTTGACTTTGTGTTTGTTTCTATAGATTAGGTAGAATAGCTACTTCTACTAAACTTAAAGGAATGGTCACATGTGTGGTTGTGTCCAATCATACTATGTGTGGTTGCTGACTTTTAATTGCTGGCTGGAACTATGCCTGGAGTAGCCTGGGGGTCCTGGGGCTTTCCAAACAGTGAATACACTGTCGGGACACTTAAAGGTGAAGTGGATGCAGGCGGGGGTGTCCTGGGTTCTTTGTATTGAGGACACCTTGGCAAAACAGCTAAAGCTGAAATGGGTGCAGTCAGGATACCTTGGGGCACTCTGTGTGAAAGACGCCCTGGTAGGAAGTCTGAAGCTGAAGCAAGGTGTGGGCTGAGAGGTCTCTGAGTTCTATGCACAGAGGGTGCCCTGAGAGGACATCTGAAACCAATGAGGGTGCAAGCCACTGGTACCCAGTACTCTACACACAGAGGTCACTTTGGCAGAATAGCTGAAGTGTATGTAAACCAGGATGTTTCAGGACTCTCCACACAGATGGTGCCCTGAAGGAGTAGTTGGAGCTGAGTTGGTGAACAGGCTGAGAGGTCCTGGGGTGCTCTAGGCAGGCAATGCTCCGGCAGGACAACCAAAGCTAAAATGGGCATAAACCAGTGTGGACCCTGGTGTTCTCTGTGCAAAATATGAAGTGGAAGGACAGCTGAAGCTGAATTGAGTGCAAGCAGGGGTGTCCCAAGGTGCTTAGCATGGAGGGTGCCCTAGAAGTATGGTTAGGACCAATGCAAGAACAGGCTGAGGTTTTGGGAGGTGCTCCAAGCAGTGGGCACTCTTGGAGGGCAGCTGAATCTATAGCAGATGCCACATGAGAGGTTTGGGAGCACTCTGCACCAGTTGTCTAGCAAGCCATCTAAAGTTGAAATGGTGTGGGCCTGGAACATTGTGGGTTGTTTTGCACATGTGTCACCTTGGTATGAAGGCTGGGGCTATAGTGAGCTCTAACCAGGGTTGTCCCAGTGTGCACTACCCTGTGGCTGCTTTGTTGGGACAGTTGGCATTGGTGTGGGCTAGGCCTCAGGATCACTGACACAATGGGACATAGTTAGGGCAACTAGATGGATTACTGGTGCCTTCAAGGAGGTAAGTAGAGCATGGACTATGTACATCGACCCTCCTTTATGCTGAAAGTTCTCTAGTAGCACCACAGCCATTTGGTAGAGTTCTAGGTCTGGCTTTTTAAAATTTTGTTTATTTATTCATGAGAACACACAAAGAGAGGCAGAGACATAGGCAGAGGGAGAAGCAGGATCCCTGTGGGGATCCTGATTGAGACTTGACCCCAGTGTCATGACCTGAACCAAAGGCAGATCTCAACCACTGAGCCAGCCAGTTGCCCTTCTGTTTTATTTTAAAGATTTTATTTATTAGAGAGAGAGAGAGTGCGTGCACACAGGGAGAGGGGGTAGAGTCAGAGGGAGAGAGAGAAGCAGACTCCCCACTGAGCTGTGAGCCAATGAGGGGGTCATCCCAAGACCTTAGAATCATGACTGAGCTGAAGAAAAACGCTTAACCAACTGAGCCACTCAGATGCTCCTAGGTCTGGCTCTTTTACATGGCTGTTGCTCTTTTAAGCCATGGCTTTTTAAAGAAAGAAAGAAAAAATTAAAAAGAAAAACATAGAAAAAATAAAACAACAACAAAAACAAAAGATGGAAAGCTAAGATTGCAGCTTGTTGATAAAATTTTCCGGAATGATTTTAGATTGCCAAGTGTTTAAAACATAATAGTGTTCTATATACCCTTCCCTCAACTTCCCTTTACTTAATATCTTAAAAAAACAGAGTCTTATTTATCAAAACTAATAGCTTACCTTTAGTACACGAATATTAGCTAAACTATAGACTTTATTATGATATCATTAGTTTAGTTTAGTTTAGTTTTTTACTAATATTTCAGGAGATGGAGTGAACTGAGATGGCAGCATAGTAAGGGGACCCTAGGCTTGCCTCGGCCATCAAATACAGCTAGATGACTATCAAATCATTCTGAATACCCAAGAAATTGCCCTGAGGACTTACAGACCAAACTGCACAACTGGAGGGAGAGAAAGGACCACATTAATGAAGGTAGAAAGTGCAGAGACATGGTTTTGGGAGAGAAACAGATCACAGGTGCTGCAGAGGGGAGAGAGCCCTGGTTGTGGAGAAAGGTGAGAGAGAGAGAGAGAGAGAGAGAGAGAGGGAAGTGCACAAGGATGTGCACAAGAACACTTCCCCAAAGCCATTGGCTGGCAGAACAAGAGGGGCTGATTTTCATGAGTTTTTGCAATAAGCAGGGCTCAAAGAATGCAGTTTTAAATGCCAATAGGTTTGGCTGGGATAGAGCCCTGAGGTTGCTGCCCTATTTATGGAGTGAGGGCAGGAAAGCACCCTGGGAGGTGGGGAGGAGGCAGACAATGGCATCTAATGATTGTCTAAGGCACAAGGACAGTGACTGTTCACTCTTCTTGTAGCACATTTATGAAAGGTGTTATTCACAGAGATGCCTCTTGAGAGACAAAAGAGCCTTTGGGCACCAAATCCTCCCCGCCCCCATCCCTCAGCATATGTGCAAAGACAGCTGCTGAATGTGTATAACGTAGACAATGGCTGTTTAGTCTACTTTACTCCGAATTCCATGCCCCTATACTCTTGCACATTTGCCTTTTTGGGTCAAACCTGCATCAGTCTCAGTACAGTGAGACCCTCCCTCAGAAGACCAGTACAGGTCCTGCTACACCAGTACCTAAAGTTAAAAACTGTCCAGGAGAAGCTGGCTGCACAAGGGCTAAGGGATCCATGGGGTTTCAGTGAAGCTTAGAAATACATGGGTGGTTTTGCAAACAATGTCTCCTTTCTTGGTACATTATTAAAAGGATACAAATGGGTATTTACTATATTAGTGGTAGCTGTGGGGACTAAATATTATCTGGAGTCCCAGAATAAAGATCACTGAAGAAAGCATCACTGAAGAAAGTACCTGGAAGTATCATAAAATTTTTCACTCTCTTATAAAAAAATAGATTTCTTCAATATAGCCTACTCATCTGTGTGTTTTTCCCTTAAGGAATACTAGTAAGATTTAATAAAATAAGAATACATGTAAAAAATGCCCAACCTAACCTTATTTCTTAGGTCCCATAACTAATAATTTGGTCAATAGAAGAATCATGTAATGCCTGATGAATATGTCAACTCACTCAACATATGCAACTCAAATGAACTCCTCATCTAGCTTCTCCAAACCTATTACCATTTTGTGTCACTTTCTTGGTAAAAGGTAGATTTCTTCTAGTTGACCAGTTTAGAAATGTAAAATTCAATCAAGATCAGTGCTTCTCCAACTTTTTGGTCTCAGGACCCTTTTATACTCTTCGGGAATATTGATGACCCTCTGTGAAGGGGGATAATAATTTTTCTCTCTACAATTATAGATTATTGGCTGAGACTCTCCTGTAATAAAAAGTATAATAGGAGAAAAATTAATTTCAAACTTATGAGGTCCTCTAAAAATGTGAGATCAAGGGTAGCCCCGGTGGCACAGTGGTTTAGCACCGCCTGCAGCCCAGGGTGTGATGCTGGAGACCTGGGATCCAGTCCCACCTCGGGCTCCCTGCATGGAGCCTGCTTCTCCCTCTGTCTGTGTCTCTGCCTCTCTCTCTCTCTGTCTCTCATGAATAAATAAATAAAATCTTTAAACAAATGTGAGATCAAAAGGCAGCCAGACAATTGAGACTTATACGCCATCCTAAGAAAAGAGATAGCTAAGGAAAGAGATAGGGGTCTGGCACATCAAAGGGGGGAAGGCAATTCACAGGAAGAGTAGGAAATGTTTGGTAGACAAAATGTTCCTCTTTCATTCAGAAAGATTTAACAGACCTAAAAAAAATTATCTCTTGTAATAGCTCTCTTCCTAATACAGACCTCCTTTTCTAATTTCTTTTTGGCAGTCAAGGGGGAGGTACATTTTTTTAATTCTGTTGGGTACTGATTGCCTTCAGTTCCACATATCAAAGTGGCATATTTTATGGTGTACATTTTGCTACATTTCAGCCACAAACAGATTTTATTTAAGTGGTTCATATGTATTAATATTCACATATTAAAATTCAAACAAGACATTTCAAAACCATTATAAAATAATAATAAACACATTAAATGTTAACCTATGTTTTCAAAAATAAGGTTCTTTTAATTGAAATTTTAAGTTGAAGTTTAAGATATATTTGAGAGAAATGGTATTTACTATATGCTTTCAAATCTATTTTACAGCTTAATGAAAACAGTGGGATTCTCATATATGCTTCTGTGTCTAAGGGGTATTCTTCCCACCTATTATTATATTGTAGTTATCAGATAAGAAAGATGGACCCTTCAAAACTATGCCCATTGACAGAGGAAACAGATGACCATAATTTTTCCTAGACTGTATTAAAAATAATCAGCTGAAGGCCAATATTCAGAGGCAGATAGGCTTTTCCTCCTAAGAAGAATCAATCCAAGGTTAAATTGCACACTTAGAAGTCCTTTGTTGGATTTGTTTAGCTAGTATCTTGTTGAGAATTTCTGCATCCATGTTCATCAGGGATATTGGCCTGTAATTTTCTGTTTCAGTGAGGTCTTTGGTTTTGGGATTGAGGTAATGCTGGCCTCATAGAATGCTGGCCTCATTGAATGAATCATAGAATTTTCCTTCCATTTCTATTTTACGAAAAAGTTTCAGAAGAATAGGTATTAATTCTTTAAATGTTTGGAGGGGGCAGCCCCGGTGGCGCAGTGGTTTAGCACCACCTGCAACCCAGGGCGTGATCCTGGAGACCTGGAATTGAGTCCCACGTCGGGCTCCCTGCGTGGTGCCTGCTTCTCCCTCTGCCTGTGTCTCTGCCTCTCTCTCTAGCTGTGTCTCTATGAATGAATAAATAAAATCTTTAAAAAAAAAAAATATTTGGAGGAATTCCCCTGGGAAGCCATTCAGCCCTGGACTCTTGTTTGTTCAGAAGTTTTTGATGATTGATCCAATTTATTTGCTGGTTATGAGTGTGTACAGATTTTCTATTCCTGATTCAGTTTTGGTAGTTTATATGTTTCTAGGAATTCATCCATTTCTTCCAGATTGCCTATTTTGTTAGCATATAATTGCTCATAATATTCTCTTATAATTATTCATAGTTCTGTGGTGTTGGTTGTGATTTCTCCTCTGTATTTCATGGTTTTGTAATGAGCACTGGGTGTTATAGGCAAGTGATGAATCACTAAAGTCTACCCCTGAAACTAATACTACACTATATGTTAATGAACTTGAATTTAAACAAAATATTGAAAGAGAAAAAAAGAGAAGACATTTGTTAAAATGCTTTATATAGACTTTACAAAGGAATATTGCATCAAAACCTGAAAATATTGCTGTTTGTTCCAACTAAAAACTGACAAAATATTTGAAATATTTTTAAGTAGGTCTGTAGTGGAAAATTTACCATATTATAAGCTGATATTCAGGGACAGGCATTATTTTAGGCCTTCTGCCCTAAGCTACAATAAAGCTATGTGACCAGATGGAAGGAAGCAAATTGAAGATAATGTAGTTAGATGAGAAGATGAATTTATAATATCACTTAAGTTGCAAATTGATTTATTTGAGTATAGTCGATACACATTGTTACATTAGTTTCAGGTGTACCACATAGTGACTCAACATCTCTATATGCTATGTTGTGCTCTGCCCAATTGTAATTACTATCTGACACTATACAACACTGTTGCAATTATTGACTATATTCCCTCTGTTGAACTTTTGATTCCCATGACTTATTCATTCCATAACTGGAAACCTGTATCTATCACTCACCTTCACTCATTTTGCACATCCTCCGTCCCCTTCCCTCTGGAAACCATGTTTGTTCTCTATATTTATATGTCTGATTCAACTTTTTGTTAATTTTTTGTTTTTTTTTTGAGTGAAATCATATGGCATTTGTTTTTCTCAGTCTGACTTATTTAAGTTACCATAAAACTGTCTAGATCCTTCTGTGTTGTCACTAATGGCAAGATCTCATCTTTTTAATGACAACATAATATTCCATTACTTTTTATTTATCCATTCATCTATTGATGCATACTTAGATTACTTCTATATTTTGGCTATTATAAATAAAGCTGAAATAAACATAAGGGTGCATGTAACTTTTTGAATTAATGTATTTTGTTTTCTTTGGGTAAATGCTCAGTAGTAGAATTTTTTAATCATATGGTGCTTCTATTGCTATTTTTTTTGAGGAATCACCATAATGTTCTCCTTAGTGGTTGCATAAATTTGAATTCCCATTAACAGCGTATAAGAGTTCCTTTTTCTCCACATCCTTGCCAACACTTGTAATTTATAGGTTTCTTTTTTATTTTAGCCATTTTGACAAGTATAAGGTGATATCTCATTATAGTTTTGTTTCACATTACCCTTAAGATTAATGATGTTGAAGATCTTTTCACATCTCTGCCATCTGTATGACTTCTTTGGAAAAAACTTTATTCACATCCACTGCTGATTTTTTTTTTAATTGAGATGTTTGTTATTAGATGTTGAGTTGTATAAGCTCATTATATATATTTTAATATTAACCTCTCATTGGATATGTCATTTGCAAATATCAACTCCCATTCTGTAGGTTGTCTTTTGTTTTGTTGATGGTTTCCTCTGCTATACAAAATCATTTTATTTTGATGTAGTCCCAAATGATTATTTGTGTTTTGTTTCCCTTGCTTTAGAAGATATATCTAGAAAAATGTTCCTAAGACAGATACCAAAGAGAATATTACTTTTGTTTTCTTCTAAGATTTTTATGGTTTCAGGGCTTACACTTAGGTCTTCAATCCATTTTGAATGAATTTTTGTGAATAGTGTAATAAAGTGTTCCAGTTTCATTACTTTTCATGTGTCTGTCCAATTTTTTCAGCACCATTTGTTGAAGACAGCATCCTTCCCAATTGTATATTCTTGTCTCCTTTGTGATAATTGACCATAGAAGCACGAGTTTATACCTCAGCTCTCTATTCTGTTCCACTGATCTATTTGTCTGTTTTTTTTTGTTCCAATACCATGCTATTTTGATTACTACAGCTTTGTAGTGTATCTTGAAATCTGGAATTGTGATACCTCTAGCTTTGTTCTTCTTTCTTCTTTTTTAAAATAAATTTTTATTTATTTATGATAGTCACAGAGAGAGAGAGAGGCAGAGACACAGGCAGAGGGAGAAGCAGGCTCCATGCACCGGAAGCCCAACATGGGATTCGATCCCTGGTCTTCAGGATCGCGCCCTGGGCCAAAGGCAGGCGCCAAACCGCTGTGCCACTCAGGGATCCCTTTGTTCTTCTTTCTTAAAATTGCTTTGTCTATATAGGTTCTTTGTTATTTCATACAATTTTTAGTATTATTTGTTTTAGTTTTTGTCCCTGCTGGTGGTATTTTGATAGGAACTTCATTGAATCTGTATATTTCTTCGGGTAGTATGGATATTTTAACCATATTTGTTCTTCCAGTCTATGAGAAAGGAATATGTTTCCATTTGTTTGTGTCATCTTTAATGTATACACGTGAGACATTGAATTAACTAATGTCTTTCATTAATGTTTTATACTTTTCATAGTACTGGTCTTTCACCTCTTTGGTAAAGTTTATTCTTAAGTGTTTTTCTCTATTTGGTACAAAAGTAAATCACTGTTTCCTTAATTTCTCTTTCTGCTATTTTATTATTAGTGTATAGAAATGTTACTGATTTCTGGGTATTGATTGTGTCTCTTGCAAACTTACTGAATTAATTTATTACTTATAATTGTGTTTGGTGGTGTCTTTAGAGTTTTCCAAATATAGTATCATGTCATTCACAAATGGTGACAGTTTAACTTCTTCCTTACCAATATGGATGCCTCTTATTTCTTTTTCTTATTTGATTTCTATGGCTTGGACTTCCAGTACTATGTGGAATATGAGTGATGAGAGTTTATATTTTTAACTTTTTCCTGATCTTAGAGGAAAATATCTCACTTTTTCACCATTGAGCAAGGGCATTTAATATATGGCCCATTTAGCTATGGGCATTTAATATATGGCCTTTATTATACTAAGGTACGTTCACTCTTAACCTACTTTGTTGAGTCTTTATCATGAGCAAATATTGAATTTTGTCAATTATTTTTTCTGAGACTGGTGAAATGACCATATAATTTTCTATGATCATATGATTTTTATCCTTCATTTTACTTATGTAGTGTATCTTGCAAACCTGCTCCTTAAGGGATTTAAAAACATTGTCTTCCTCTTACAAATGTTTGAAAAATTAGAAATCCAGCCCCCAAATAAGTAAAAATCAACCTGTTCTTTTAACTAATCCCAAAACCTTCCCTCACATATCAAAAAGCTTGCACATATTGTCCTTAAGAAACCAAAGTCCTTCTTGGAGCAACCTGGATACTTTCTCTGTGACTTTATGATGTACATTTTCTTTCTTTCTTTCTTTCTTCCTTTCTTTCTTTCTTTCTTTCTTTCTCTTTCTTCTTTCTTTCTTTCTTTCTTTCTCTTTCTTTTCTTTCTTCTTTCTCTTTCTTCTTTCTTTCTTTCTTTTCTTTCTTTTTCTTTCTTCTTTTTTATGTAGATCTTCTACCCTTATTTTCTCAAGAACCTGAGAGCCATTCTTCAAAAATCTACATTGTAAGGAGAGGTTTGTCATCAAAAAGAAAGAAATGAAAGAGGAAATATTTGGAAATTTGGAGTATTAAAAATCTCCACAAATATTAGTATTTATAAGATCTCTGTGCATTTATGTATGTCTATAATGGATATGATATGTTTCTACTTCAAGATGGTATTGCCAAGGGATGCCTGAGTGGCTCAGCGATTGAGCATCTGCCTTTGGCTCAGGGCATGATCCAAGAGTGCCAGGATCAAGTCCAATATCAGGCTCCCTGCATGGGACCTGCTTATGTCACTGCCTCTCTCTGTGTGTCTCTCATGAATAAATAAATAAAATCTTAAAAAATAGTACTGCCAAAATTAAATTTTTAAAAAGCTGTATTTAATTGGCATAAGTTAAGTGCTTATAAATTAAGCATTTCTAGATTTCAGAAATATAAAAATTTAAGCCAAATGTTTTTCAATTGAAATGGTGCTGGGAAAATTGGACATCCATATGCAGAAGAATGAAACTAGACCACTCTCTTACACCATACACAAAGATAAACTCAAAATGGATGAAATATCTAAATGTGAGACAAGAATCCATCAAAATCCTAGAGGAGAACCCAGGCAACACCCTTCTTGAACTTGGCCACAGCAACTTCCAGCAAGATACATCCATGAAAGCAAGAGAAACAAAAGCAAAAATGAATTATTGGGACTTCATCAAGATAAAAAGCTTCTGCACAGCAAAAGAAACAGTCAACAAAACTAAAAGATAACCTACAGAATGGGAGAAGATATTTGCAAATGACCTATCAGATAAAGGGCTAGTATCCAAGATGTATAAAGAACTTATTAAACTCAACAGCAAAGAAACAAACCATCCAATCATGAAATGGGCAAAAGACATGAACAGAAACCTCACAGAGGAAGACATAGACATGGACAACAAGCACATGAGAAAATGCTCCGCTTCACTGGCCATCAGGGAAATACAAATCAAAACCACAATGAGATACCACCTCACACCAGTGAGAATGGGGAAAATTAACAAGACAGGAAATCACACATGTTGGAGAGGATGTGGAGAAAGGGGAACCCTCTTGCACTGTTGGTAGGAATGTGGTACAGCCACTCTGAAAAACTGTGTGGAGTTTCCTCAAAGAGTTCAAAATAGATCTGCCCTACGACCCAGCAATGGCACTGCTAGGGATTTTCCCCAAAGATACAGATGCAGAGAAACGCCGGGACACCTGCACCCCGATGTTTCTAGCAGCAATGTCCACAATAGCCAAACTGTGGAAGGAGCCTCGGTGTCCATCGAAAGATGAATGGATAAAGAAGATGTGGTTTATGTATACAATGGAATATTACTCAGCCTTTAGAAACGACAAATACCCACCATTTGCTTCCACGTGGAGGGACTTGGAGGGTATAATGCTGAGTGAAATAAGTCAATCGGAAAAGGACAAACATTATAAGGTCTCATTCATTTGGGGAATATGAAAATTAGTGAAAGGGAATAAAGGGGAAAGGAGAAAAATGAGTGGGAAATATCAGTGAGGGTGACAGAACATGAGAGACTCCTAACTCTGGGAAATGAACAAGGGGTAGTTGAAGGGGGTCACTGGGTGATGGGCACTGAGGGGGGCGCTTGGTGGAATGAGCACTGGTATTATGCTATATGTTGGCAAATTTAAATCTAAAGAAAAATTTTTAAAAAAGAAAGCTATCTATTGCAGATGGCAGAGACATCACGTTTAAACCCTTGTATCTTTTTGGTTTTGGTGTTACATTTGCTGTACTTATTGTTATAGCAGCTTACTGTACCCTACCTAATAAAAAAGCAAATAGAAGTAGAGAAAAATAAAAAAAAACTTGCATTCACTGTATTTAAAAGTTGTATGTAAGTTAAAGAGATTTGTAAAAGTTATGAAGAATGTTCCAATGTGTATCATGATAATTCAAACATAAAATAATAAGTGTCCCATTTTTACAGAATATCATTGGAATGTTGGTTATATTACCAAGGTTTTGGCTAGAATTTCATATGTGAAAAAGATATGCATAGACTCAGATATGACCAGACAGCTTTAAGGAACTCAGGTTGACTTTATGGAACCAATAGAGCCCCTTGGAAAGTTGGCCTGATATATTGCTTAAAGAGTTCCCAACAACTGGGCTTAATTGCTCCCAACTGGGTGGCTCAGTCAGTTAAGCATCTGCATTTAGCTCAGGTCATGATCCCAAGGTCCTGAGATCAAGCCCTGCATCAGGCTCCCTGCTGAGTAGGGAGTCTGCTTCTCCCTCTCCACCACTTGTCCTCTCTTGTGCACATTCTCTCTCTCTCTCTCTCTCTCTCTCTCTCTCTCTCTCTCTCTCTCACACACACACACACACAAATAAATAAATCCTTTTTTTTTAAAGAACCTATATGGTCAATTACTATTATTGCTGCACTTATGTAAATAATTAGAGCAAGCTTATTAAAACTGCATTCATTTTACAAATAATTAGTCCTCATTTGGCCATCTTTGACAAGAGTGAGGGTGACTTCAGAGAGAAAGATATTTTAACAACAGACATTGTGGATGTTATATTCTAGTTCTGATTAATTATCTTTGAGTGTTTGTTGTTTTCTCATAAAACTGGGCTGGATCCTGAATTATTCTGGTTTCCTTAAATATCTGGGTGTGATTCTCCAAACTAAGGTTTCAAATCTTCTCCTATTGTCTTTTCTTTGAATCACTAAGAACTAAACCTGCCCTTTTTCCTGAAGCCCTACAAACTGAAGCTAGACAACTTGAGGTAAATTTCAGATAAATTGCTACAGCAACTCATGTAGAGACAGTATTCATGAATATCATTCTATGTCATTCAAAAGGATCACCAGAAACAGTTAAACTAAAAACCAGAAAAAAAATCCACCAGATGATCATGGTCTTCTCACACTCCATTTGAAGATGCTTTGAGCCTGACATGTAGAAATCTCACTTGCAGGATGTAGAACTCAGATACTGAGTTCATAAAGTGCTCTAACCATTATCCTGTTTTTTTATGTTTGTTTTCGCATAATTACCTATTATCAGATTGCTTGCCAAACTAGGCAGAGTCTATACAATAGCTAATTCCACTTGCTGCACCAAATTAACTCCTTCTCAGAGGTAAGAAGCCATATAATTAAAATCAAACAACAAGCCAGTTGCCTTGACCACTGCATAACCTTTATCTAAGGTGACTTGGACTGGTTTACTGATCTATTCCCTTGGATACCCATTATTATAAAATTAATTTTATTGGGATTGATAAAAGTGGACTTGACTATACTATTATCATCCTTAAACTATACTTGGGGATAAAGTTTAATAATGCTATGTAATGCTAAACTATATAGAAAAATATCCAAGTTGACAGAAAAAGAACTATCTCTGAAACCCCTTCTATTATAACAAAGGACCAAAATCATTATAACCTACACCTTGTCAAAACCTTCCACTCCAAAGCCCCTATTGCACCCTAAATCAGCTTGGAGCAGTTACAGAAGACCAATATCCAACCATGTTCCATAGAAATGGAAAGAAGAATTGACAATGGAGGATTATAACAGAATTATAACTTCGCATGTCAGACTCCATATTGCTTCTGATTCCCTTGCTGCTGTGATGTATAGGTTGAAAACTTATGCTTACCCCTGCACATAGGCATGTTACAGCTAAGATTTGCAAAAACTGCTTTCTACATAAAACCTACCTCTTCACCCAAGGAGACAAGGAAATATCTGGAGTGCTCAACATCCTCATTTTTCAGAATTGAAGAATGATCATAATTCAGGGAGCAATTGAAATCTTGCCCCATTTGGTTAATGATTAGCCAAAAGTTTAAAACTTATTTTCAGAGAACTGTATCCCTCTAATTAGCTATTGCATCTTTTTATATCCCACTAACAAACTAACTTGCTGTTTCTATAGAAGCTTAGACTCAAGGTCAACTGAAATGGTTCCTCCCTACTAACAAGCAAGGCCATGCATTTCTTACCCCAGACAATGAGCCTAAGATCCCATTCAGCTTATACCAAAACACAGACCCAGCCCATAGAACCTTCTCCTTGTCCTACAATACTGTCAGGAGCTAAATTTTGCCTCACTCTGATGTTTCCACTCCAAAGTAAATAGGTAATATATGTTACATGTGTTTGCTCAGGGTGTATAGTCCATTTTTTCTCATGAATATTCATAATTTTCCCAACCTTTTTATCAAGATGTATATAAATAATTTCTTGGAATTTTTTTGGTATTGTTTACTTCAAAGTGTAGTTTTTGAGATTCTTTAACCATCCATTTATCTTTGCTCTTAATGCTTTACCAAATGCAAAACCGTAAGTGGACTTACTAGGCAGGTCCAGGGCAGATAAGCAGTCACCTTTGCACCAATGGACATAGAAATATAAACTTGATCATCAACTCACCAATTCTTTTTGAGGGAATATTATTGATCAAAAAGGGGAAATGATAAACTAAAGGACATTTTCAATTTTTCATGATTGTGGGCCATGCTCCTGGGCTCCTAGAGAAACTATAATTTATCATTGAACAGGGTTAAAATAACTGAGCAAAAGATCACAGCATGGGCTCTAGTTTTGCCCCAAGCACACATTGTATATTTGCTTCATAGAAAGAAAGAAAAAGAAAAAAGAAAGAAAGAAAGAAAGAAAGAAAGAAAGAAAGAACCAAAAAGGAGACTCCAAACATAAAGATAAGGGGAAAAACCCAAAACTCCTTAATTCCCATAAGTTTAAAGTGATACAGTCATGCACATATAAAATCATAGAATAACCTATAACTTTCCGGAGTGCCCTTCATCATAATGATTTGTAACTCTCTGCATAGAAACCAAACAAAACAGCAACAGCAAAGAATATATATAACCATTCACCAAATGTTTCTCCCCTAGAGCATTCTCTGTTTGTGAAGATTCTGTATCCCCTCCAGCTGTCCTAACTTGGGTTTGAATAAAGGTTTCTCTTTTCTTTTAAATAAATGAGAAAAAAAAGCTATGTTGATTTTGTGTTAACAACAGCACTCAAGCTGAGCAGAAAAAAGAAAGAATTTTAGTACATGAAGATAGTTTAAGGGATTTCTTGAACAACATCAAATAAACAACACTAATGTTGTAGGAGTCCCAGGAAAAGAATATGCATATAAAAGGAGCAGAAAACTTATTTGAAGAAATAATAGCTGAAAATTCACAAACCTGGAGAAAAAACAGGCATCAGGTTTAGGAAGCACAGAGAGTTTCAAAAAGATGAACCCAAGGAGGCCTACACCAAGATGCATAATAAATAAAATGTCAAAAATTAAACATAAATAATTTTAAATGCAGTAAGAATCAAAAAGTAAAATAGAAGGAAAACCCTATAAAAAGTATCAGCAGATTTTTCATCAAAACTTTGCAGAGAATAAGAGTGTAGCATGATATATTCGAAATGCTGAAAGGGGAAAAAATCTTACAACCAAGAATACTCTACTCAGGAAGGATAGCATCCATAATTGAAAGAGAGATAATGAATTTCCAAAGCAAACAAAAATTAAAGGGGTTCATTACCACTAAGTTAACCTTACAATAAATGTTGATGGGGCACCTTTCAGTGGAAAAGAAAAAGCCATAATTAAAGGTCAGAAAATTATTAATAAAAATATGTAAAATATTGAATGCCTGGTTGGCTCAGTTGTTGAGCATCTGCCTTCAGCTCAGGACATGATCCCAGGTCTGGGGATCAAGTCCCACATAAGGCTTCCCATGGGGAGCCTGCTTCTCCTTCTACCTATCTCTCTGCCTCTCTCTGTGTGTCTCTCATGACTAAAGCAGTAAAATATTTTTTAAAAAAGATGTAAAACATAGCAACATATACATACAATACCAAGGGGGTAAAATAGTGTTATTTTAGTATATGTCTAAATTTAACAGATCATTAACTTAATATAGATTGCTATAGTAATTAATATGTTATATATAAATCTCACAAACCCAAAACCTATAATAAATACACAAAAATAAAGATTAAGAAATCTAAGGATAACACTCAAAAAAGTCAATGGGAGAAGATTTGAAACCTTAGTTTGGAGAATCATACCCAGATATTTAAGGAAATCAGAATAATTCAGGATCCAGCCCAGTTTTATGAGAAAACAACAAACACTCAAAGATAATTAATCAGAACTGGAATATAACATCCACAATGTCTGTTGTTAAAATATCTTTCTCTCTGAAGTCACCCTCACTCTTGTCAAAGATGGCCAAATGAGGACTAATTATTTGTAAAATGAATGCAGTTTTAATAAGCTTGCTCTAATTATTTACATAAGTGCAGCAATAATAGTAATTGACCATATAGGTTCTTTTAAAAAAAAGGATTTATTTATTTGTGTGTGTGTGAGAGAGAGAGAATGTGCACAAGAGAGGACAAGTGGTGGAGAGGGAGAAGCAGACTCCCTACTCAGCAGGGAGCCTGATGCAGGGCTTGATCTCAGGACCTTGGGATCATGACCTGAGCTAAATGCAGATGCTTAACTGACTGAGCCACCCAGTTGGGAGCAATTAAGCCCAGTTGTTGGGAACTCTTTAAGCAATATATCAGGCCAACTTTCCAAGGGGCTCTATTGGTTCCATAAAGTCAACCTGAGTTCCTTAAAGCTGTCTGGTCATATCTGAGTCTATGCGTATCTTTTTCACATATGAAATTCTAGCCAAAACCTTGGTAATATAACCAACATTCCAATGATATTCTGTAAAAATGGGACACTTATTATTTTATGTTTGAATTATCATGATACACATTGGAACATTCTTCATAACTTTTACAAATTTCCAGTCTGTCAACATCTTCCTTTTAGTAGGTATATTAGATCATTTAATTTTATGATAATTATTTTATTTTTTTAATATTTTATTTATTTGTTCATGAGAGGTACAGAGAGAGAGGCAGGGACATAGGCAGAGGGAGAAAGAAGTAGGCTCCATGCAGGAAGCCCAATGAGGGACTTTATCCCAGGACTCTGGGATCACGCCCTGAGCCAAAGGCAGATGCTCAACCACTGAGCCACCCAGGTATCCCAAGACATCGTTATTTCAAAGAAGGAAGAGGTAGTAAAGAGACCTAAATTAAAGTAAAATTTCCAAAACTTTATTCAGTATTAAATGTTGATACCAAACATTATAGCATTAAAATACATATTGTTATACTAAGAACAACCAATAGGAAAGTAACACAAAGTTACAGTCAACAATACAATATATAATTGAACTTCAATAAAAGAATAAATAAAAATTTAAAAAAAAACAATATATAAATCAATAAAAAAAATCCTAAAAAAAATCTTGCTCTTTCCAGAAAGGCCAAAAAGACACATAGAGAAAATAAAATATAGAAGGAAAAAAAATAAATTAAATAGTAAAATGGTAGACATAAGCACTTATATATAAATAATTATCACAGGGCACCTGGGTGGCTCAGTAGTTAAGCATCTGCCTTTGGCTCAGGTCATGATCCCGAGCTCCAGGGATCAAGTCCTACATTGGGCTCACTACAGGGAGCCTACTTCTTTCTCTCTCTGCCTATGTCTACCTCTCTCTCTGTGTCTAATTTTCTGTCTAATGTGTTCTTTTCTTCTTTTATTACTTAGTTTGTCCCTGATTATCCTTTTTTTTTGCCATGTTTATTTGCTATTCATTTTTACTCTTTTATGAAAAAAAGTTTGTGACTTTCTTTCTTTTGCCTAGTTCCTTATTGGGTTGTTTGCCAATTTTCTGTTTTGTTTTTGTTTTTTTTTTTATTTAAATTCATATTAATTAACATATACAGTAGCATTGATCTTAGGAATAGAATTTAATGATTCATCACTTACATATGATACCCAGTGCACTTCCCAACAAGTGCCCTCTTTAGTGCCCAACAACCATTTAGCACATCACCCCACCCAATTCCCAACCAGCAAGTATCAATGTGTTCTTTATAGTTAAGAATTTCTTAGAGATTGCCTTCCCTCTATTTTTAACTTATTTAGCTTTCCTTGCCTTCCCGATGTTCATCTTTTTTATTTCTTAAATTTGACATATGAGTGAAATAATATATTTCTATTTCTCTGCCTTATTTTGCTTAGCACAAAATATTCTATTTCCATCCGTATTGTTGCAAATGGCAAGAGTTCATTTTTTTATGGTTGGATAAAAATCCATTGTCTATATATACGTTATCTTCTTTATTTATTCATAAGTTGATGAACATTTGGGCTCTTTCTATAATTTGCCTATAGTTATAGTGATGCTATAAATATTATGGTGCATATGCCCTTTTGAATCAACATTTTTATATCCTTTGGATAAATACCTGGTAGTGCAATTGTTGGGTTATAGGGTAGTTACATTTTTAAATTTTTGAGGAGCCCCCATACTGTTTTCCAGAGTGGCTGCACCAGTTTTTTTTTTTTTTTTTGCACCAGTTTTTATTCCCAGAGACAGTGCACAAGTGTTCCCCGTTCTCTGAATCCTTGCCAACATCTGTTGTTTCCTGAGCTGTTAATGTTAGCCATTCTCATTTGTGTGAGATGGTACCTCATTGTGATTTTGATTTGTTTTTCCCTGATTATGAGTGATGTTGAGCATTTTTTTTCCACATTTGTTAGCCATCTGTATGTCTTCCTTGGAAAAGTGTGTATTTTTTGGATATTGGGTTTGAGGAGTGATTTCTTTATAGATGCTGAATACTAACCCTTTATCAGATATGTCATGTGAAAGTATCTTCTATTTTTAAGTTGCCTTTTGGTTTTGTTGATTGTTTCCTTCACTGTGCAGAATCCTTTATTTTGAGTCCCAGTAGGTCATTTCTGCATTTGTTTCCCATGATTCCAGAGATGAGTCTAGTAAGAGTTTCCTGTGGCATAATTCAAAGTGACTGCTGCCTGTGTACTTCTCTAGGATTTTTTTTTCTTCTCAAGGATTTTGATGTTTCTTGTCTCACATTTTGGTCTCTCATCCATTTTGAATTTATTTTTGTGTATGGTGTAAGAAAGTAGTCCAGTCTCATTCTTATGCATGCTTCTGTCCAATTTTCCCAACACTATTTGTATAAGAGACTGTCTCTGACAAAGCGGGCAAGAATATCCGATGGAAAAGCAATAAACAGTGGATATTATTGATAGGTGTAAGGAAATTTTTATATAAAAGGATGGTGTTAAAGATCAATAATGCATGCCTTTAGGAGACTATATGCCATTCAAGTGAAAAGGTCAAGGAGCGGACTTGTAATTTTAAACTGAAACTTTGTAGAAAGTGTAGATACCTGGATTTAAGATTTGAAAACAGGAATTTCTAGAGTATTTTTTACATCACTCTAAAATGTATGGGTCACTTTAACATACCATAAAGCATTCACAAAGCTGTTCATGTATGCTTAATCATTTTGATTAAATGTTTGTCTTTCTGTTTTTTATTTATTTCTCCACCTTTTCCTTAGTTTTTATTTATTTTGTTTTAGTTTTATTTATTTTATTTAGTTTTTATTTATTAAAATAATTTTATTTATTTTATTTATTTTGGCCAATTCTGTTTGCTATGCTCTACTTAGCATATTGAAATTTTATTATTTTTTAACAGGGGGTAATTCTTTTATTCCAAGTTTTTATTTAAATCCTATTTATTTAACATACAGTGAAATATTAGTTTCAGGTTTATAATTTAATGATTCAAAATGTACACACAATAGCCAGTGCTCATCAAAAGAAATACCCCCCTCAATCCCAATCACCTATTCAACACATCCCCCCACCATCATCAATTTGTTCTCTTTAGTTATGAGTGGTTATTGGTTTTCCTCTCTCTTTTTTCCCCTCCATGATCATTTGTTCTGTTTATTAAATTCTACATATGAGTGAAATCATATGATATTTGTCTTTCTCCAACTTATTTCACTTAGCTTAGTATTCTCTAGCTTCTTCCACATTATTGCAAATAGCAAGATTTCATTCCTTTCTTTGTCTAATAGTCCATTGTATACATATACCACATCTTCTTTAGAAAGAATCACAAAATTACATCATCTCAGGTTTCAACTTTTCTCTTTTTGTTGTACACTGGTAATTTGAGACCTTCAAATAAAGTTTTAAATGTTTTAAAATTTTTATTTCATTTATTTTTTTTAATTTTTTTAAATTTTTATTTATTTATGATAGTCACACAGAGAGAGAGAGAAAGAGAGAGAGGGGCAGAGACATAGGCAGAGGGAGAAGCAGGCTCCATGCACCGGGAGCCCGACGTGGAATTCGATCCCGGGTCTCCAGGATCGCGCCCTGGGCCAAAGGCAGGCGCTAAACCGCTGCGCCACACAGGGATCCCTTAAAATTTTTAAAATGTTAATCAGGTTTAATTGCCTGAAATTAACTTAAAAACTATAACATGATCTCAAATATTTAAATACTCCAGATCATATTATTCCATTTATTTTTATAAAATTTATTTGATTCAAATTAAGATTTAATAACAAAAGTTTATTTCAGAAAAATCAAATGATGCATAGAAGATAGTATTGGAGAAAATAAGGAAAAGCTATATTTTCACAAATAAAATCATCATTATCCCATTGACATACATTCTTTCATATAGCTTCCTTTATTTTTAACAAAATATTTTATGAATACCTATAATTTGCCAAGGTGATGTTTCAGAGACTGGGTGTACACAGTCAAGAAATAGATAAAACTTCCTGCCTTCATTTAGCTTATATTCTAGTGTCACAAGATAGAACATAAATGTGTGTTATGACACATGATGTTTAGTGTCATGAAGAAAAGCAAATAGAGTAAAGGTATTGAAACTGATGTTCTGGGATTCTGTGATGGTCATTTGGCTAGAGTTTTCAGTGAATATCTAGCTGATGAAGATATATTTGATGTTTTCTGAAATGAACCAAAAGAAATATTGGAAAGAAGAGAATTCCTGGAAAAATAACAAATTAAAAAAAATCATCTTGCTCTTGTTTCTATACTATTTCAATTGCATATTCATACACCCAAGGACTCTCTGAGGTATCCTGTGCTTGTACTCCAGATTGCAAGTTTTCTCTTGTCCAATGATGAAGAGGGAGCTGTATTTGGTTTTTCATGTTTAGGTCATTTTCTTCTTAAAATAATGAGGATCAAACTTTTTTCAACTAATCTTCATTGTCTGTTGTGTTTTGTTGTCATTTATTTATTCAATTAAAGTTATTTCCTTTTTATATTTACTAGACGTTGTATTAGGTACTAAAGATTGAGAGACAACTAAGATAAAATGCTTGCTCACAAAGAGCTCTCACTCTTTCAAGGGAAACAGATCTTTATATAAATAAATATAATGAAATCTAAAAGGTACTCTGATAGTGGTGACTGCTCTGCCTAGTTAGTAAAGCATGTGACTCTTGACCTTGGGGTCATGGGTTTTGGACCCACATTGGGTGTAGAGATTACTTCAAAATATAATCTTTTTTTAAAAAAGAGGTGTTTAAAAATAAAATTTAAAGGTACTCTAACAGATGTTGAATAGAGGTGCAGGTTATTAATGCTGCTCAATTGGCAACATCAGGAAGAGAAATAACGAGGAGTTGATAATGGAGTCAAGGTTGTAAGAGACGAATGGAAAATGTGACATCAGCATAACACTGGCATGAACATCCCTTAAATTTGCCCCCTCTTTTGAGCAGCAAAGAATTTTGCATCCATTCACAAACAGTAGTGCCTTTGTAGTTGTGTGATAAGGGACCCAGGCAGAATCTCACCCACTTGTGCATCAGGTAATAGGCACCTGGACTTTGGAATTGGCTGTTGACCCTACCAAAGGCAGGACTGGTTCCAGCCTTCTTGGCCACATCAAGGATTGCCTGTGGAATGTTGACTTAGTTGATCTATAGATGAGAAGGTCTTTGTAAAAATTCAGATTTCAAGAGAATTCCCTGCAATCTTTTGGAGCAAAATAAATATAAGTATGGATGCATTGGAATGTGGATGAAGCTGGAGGGTATTATGGTTAGCGAAGTAAGTAAATCGGAGAAGGACAATCATTATATGGTTTCACTCATACGGGGAATATAAAAAATAGTGAAAGGGATTATAGGGGAAAGGTGAGAAAATGAGCAGGAAAAATCAGAGAGGGTGACAAAACATGAGAGACTCCTAACTGTGGGAAATGAACAGGGAGCAGTGGAAGGGGAGGTGGGTGGAAGGATGGGATGACTAGGTGACGGGCACTGAAGTGGGCATTTGACGGGATGAGCACTGTGTGTTATACTGTATGTTGGCAAATCGAACTCCAATAAAAAATATACCAAAAAAAAAAAAAGAATGGGTAAGAGAAATAGCTTGAATGGACAAACATCACCACTCCTCCAAGGTGGCACAGCTTAGGGCCAAACAAGACCAGTAATTTCTCCTGCAGGGGAAATGGAGAGCCAGTAAGCAAATGTGAATTTTACCAAGCTTTGTGGGTCACTACCAAAGAGACTCATTACTCTCTCACAGCATCTAGAGTATTAAATTGGCATCTCCATAACTGGGGGCAAGTAGAAGATTGATAAATCAGCACATGATATTCTTAGATGGCAATAAAGAAAGAAAGTTCTTGCTGGTATATTCTGGATTCCATCATGAAAATTTTCCATGCACTTTGGGAGAAAACCTCACCTGCAGATTTCCCCAACTGGTGCATGGGCAACTCTAGTGTGCCATGTTCTAAACACACATCTCTTTCCACTCGCCTGGATTCCTGAACAGAATTGAGAGCCCAGAAATAAATCCCAGTATATACTATCAACTAATATAGACAAGGGAGCCAAGAATACTTAGTGGGGAAAGGACTGTTGCTTCAATAAGTGGGGCTTGGAAAATAGGATAAACACATGCAGAAAAATAAAATTGAACCCTTGCATTATGCCTTTCACAAATATAAAATCAAAATAATTAATAACTTAAATGTAAAATCTGAAACCATAGTTTTAGAGAAAAACCTGGAAAAACTTCTTGTCAAAATTTTTTTTCGGGTATGATACCAAGACAGATCCTCCACAGACATCAACACTACTGATATTAGAGTGCTCCAAAGAGTCAGCTTTAGTTCTGGTGGAAGTAGGACCATGCTTATGCTTTTTTATTTTTATCATTTTTTTACTTTTTATTTGTATATATTTTTATTTTATTAATTTATTTTTAATAATAGTTTTTTTCTTTTTTCTCTAGCATCAAGCTTATACTTTTTTTGTTCATGTGTTCACTTGTTGTTTCTTTTTTTCATTTCTTTTCTGTCAGGCTTTTTTTCTTTCTTTTTTCCTTCCTTCTTACTTTTATTTTTTCCTTACAGTCAGGCTTATACTTTTTTGTTTATCTGCTTGATTTCTTATTCCTTTCTCTTTTCTCTTTCCTTTGATAAGAATTTTTAAAATCAGGCTTATCTTAACAAACAAATCAAAACACACCAAGTTAAAGGTCTACACTCATCACTGCAAGGAAGGAAGAACTCCACAGAGGACTGACCTGGGAAGGTTCAGCCAAAACACAACAGCAGAGTTCACACAGCATACAGCAGAAAAACTTCTGTGAGCACCATGCCCTGGACAATGTAGGACCCCTTCTTAATATAGGATTACTCTCAGGAGCAGGAAACATAACAGTTTTCATTAGATGCAAAAGACAGAAACCTAGACAAAATGACAAGACAGAGAGATTCTCTTCAAAAGAAAGATCAAGAAGAAACCACAGCCAGATATTTACTCAAAACAGAAAAGCAGAGGCCCCTGGGTGGCTCAGTGGTAGAGTGTCTGCCTCTGGCTCAGGTTGTGATCCTGGAGTTCTGGGATCGAGTCATATATTGGGCTCCTTGCGGGGAGCCTACTTCTCTCTCTGCCTATGTCTCTGCCTCTCTCTCTGTATCTCTCATGAATAAGTGAATAAAATCTTAAAAAAATCCAGAAAAGCAATATATCTGAACAAGAATTTAGAACAACAATTCATAGGGATATTAGCTGGGCTTGAAAGAAGCATAGAAAACACCAGAGAAGCCAGATGGCTTCATAAGTGAATTCTGCCAAACATTTAAAGAAGAGTTAATACCTATTCAAGTCAAACTATTCTAAAAATAGAAGTTAGGAAAACTTCCAAATTCATTCTCTGAGGCCAGCATTGTCCTGATACCAAAATCAGAAAAAGACTCCATTAAAAAAAGAGAATTATGGGTCAATATCCCTGATGAACAAAAACGCAGAAATTTCCAATAAAATACTAGTAAACCAAATTCAACAATACATGAAAAACAGATCCAACACAATCAAGTGAGCTTTATTCCTGGGTTGCAAGGGTGTTTCAATATTCATAAATTAATATGATACATTAATAAAAGAAATAATAACCATATGTTTTCTTTTATAAATATCACAGAGGACACATATTTTTTCTAAGATGAAAGTCCTTTCATTTATGAATTTTCCTAGTGGATGCTGAAAAGTTTATATACAGAATTGAAACTTTTTACAATCATTAGTTTCTCAATTTTTTTTTTTATTGTTGAAATTTGGCCTTCTGACTTGGAATTTATTCACATACCCTCCTTAGGATAAAGATCCAAATTTGAATTATTTAACTTACTCCTAACTTTAATTTTTTTCTTGTATTTAAAAATTTCATTTAATTATATCATCCATGAATCATTTTATTATATATGAATGTATATGTATGTATATAGAGCATTTGACATGTCCTATGTATTTCAAAGAATATCTTTATTGCCCTCAGCATGAGAATTCTGTATACATGAAATAAATGTGGCTCATGTAAACAAAATCCTGACACACTCTCTCTAAAAAGCAAAGGTATTTATTCTGTTCTAATAAAGCTGCAAAGGTAATCTCCAAACAAGCATCCTGTTGGATCAATATGTGCAATATGTTGAATAAAACAATATCCCAAGCTATTTTATAGAATTCAAAATGTTTGCACCACGTAAATCCAATTTTAAGGCTCTACACTGAGATTTATTATCTTTTTTTAAAATCTAAAAGCTTATTATTCACAAAGTAACAACAATAACAATAGCACTTTAAACTCAAGGGGATTTTCCTTAAAAAGAAGCAAAAACATGATTTAAGAATCATGTTCCTATTTTCTGAAAGAAGACAATCTGATGACTTAAAGCTATTCAAGGATTGAGAAGATTATAGGTGACAATTTCTCTTTTTATTTTGACTTCTACCAAATTGAAAGTAGGTTTCAAGAGTGTTCAATTCTGGTTTTTAGATACTGTTCCCTTATGTTAAAATTATCTCAACATAAGGAAAACAACCTAATATTGGAAAAAGATATACACAATTCATAAAGAAAGTATTCATAATAATAATTCAATATAAAAATCATTTAAAAAAATTCTTGAGGTACTGGGGCCCCTGGTTGGCTTGGTCAGTTAAACATCTGCCTTCAGCTCAGTTCATGAGCCCGAAGTCCTGGGGTCAAGCCCTGCATCAGGGCTTCCTGTTCAATGGGAAAAGTGCTTCCCCCTCTTCCTCTGCCACTTCCCTGCTTGTGCTCTCTCACTTGTGGTCTTACTCAAATAAATAAAATCTTTTAACAAAATAAATAAAAACCAAAAAAAAAAATACTGAGGTTTACTAATTACATTTTCAGACTTTACTAAATTGTTTCTCATGTTTGTATTGAAAGGAAGATATATATTTCTAGGTGATCTAAAAATAAGATTCTAAAGAAAAATCTATAATTAAAAATGCTTGCTTTTTCTAACATTGCTGTATTTTAAAGTCTTCCTCAAAAAAATTACTCTCCCTTTAGCACAGGATTTAATTGTGCTTTCTTTTCTTCAGTAAGGATTTGGCAAGGATAAATTTTATTTGGGAATCCAGACATAAGTACTATCGCTTTATGAGTTGCAATTCTTTGAAAACTTTTAACAAGAAACAAAGTAATTATCATTGGTGGTTCTTAAATCTTCCTTTAATACTATATGAAATTAAATATTATTGGTAAACATGCAAATTCGACAGGTAAATGTGAGATTTAAAACAGTTTGTCTATGACTAATTCCTTCTCGTTTAACATTGATATCTCTAATTATAGTGTCAGTATCCTGAAGTAAATAGAGTAATTTCCTCTAGGATCAGACCAATTTTCTCCATCTTTTAAATATAAATCTGAGGCTACATACATTTTTATACATATATATTTATAAATATACCCTGCTGGGAGGAGTTCCCAGAGCAAATTATTTATGTTAGTTTCATGCACCCAGAATCAAATGGATAATTTTCAATATAAAAGATAGATATTTAATTATTTTTATATGTTTATCCCAGTCATCAACATTCTTAAATTGTTTTTTTTTTTTTTAGTTTTTTTTTTTATTTATGATAGTCACAGAGAGAGAGAGAGAGAGGCAGAGACACAGGCAGAGGGAGAAGCAGGCTCCATGCACCGGGAGCCCAACGTGGGACTCGATCCCAGGTCTCCAGGATCGCGCCCTGGGCCAAAGGCAGGCGCCAAACCGTTGTGCCACCCAGGGATCCCTCTTAAATTGTTTTTAAACAATTCTTAAAACATTCTTAAAATTTTTTATTTGTAATCATTATACAGAATTTTAGATACAGAAACATATTAGTTTCCTGGCATCCTTTTTTTGTCTTTAATGTCTCAGGAGTAATTTTTCATTTAATTGAAATTGTGTACAAAAAATTAAAAATGGAGCATATCAAACTTGTGAGTTTCATAACTCATGCAGTTTAATATGAAATTTGATTGCTCCATAATATACCAGAAAAGCAAGAACAAAGAGTGCACATGTTAAATAAAAATATGTAGGAATCAGTCATAATAAAGGTCAAACCTGGTGGAGTTAAATACCTGATATCCTTGTGGCCAGGCTCACCTCTCAGGCAGAGATGTGAAATGGACACATTTTTTAAATTTATACATTTTAAATGTCTTTGTAATGCATATATTATCCCAAATTTATATAAAGACTCTCACTCTGAATACCATGTTAAAATCTGCTTCCAGGAAAATATCTGTTATTTTTCATTTATCCTAATCATTTTTACAGTCTAATTTGTATTTTAAATTTTGGAATAGAGTCTTATCTCCACCTAACAAAATTTTCAATGTTAATAAACAGGTCTGGATGCCCTGCAAATATAATTGCTCCAATACCAATACTAATGACATCATAATAATAGGGTTGCTCTAAATTATTTAGTACATAAACAATACATAAACTGTTGTCTAATCTATTTTTTCTAAGTTTTAAAATCCATCATCAATTTAAGGCAAAGTTTCTGAATTTCTTTACATAAATTTGATCTTTTACTTTATTAGATTGTAATCTCTCTATAGGTTAGAGCTACATCTATCATAACCACTGTTGTATCCTCATTAGCTAGGGGAATGTTTAACACACAAAAATTGTTGAGTAAATATTGAATGAAAACATGGTTAATTACTTGGTACTTTTTGAGATCTAAGAACTGATTAGAACTGTTTTCATTTCTCAATTGACTAATAATATGCTAATTTTCTGAAGATAGTGTTATTAAGAAAATCTTATAAATGTTCCTAGTTTTCAACATACACTAAGGAGAGAAAAACTAATTATATATTTTCTCCCATTTAGTATACTTGGTCACTTTAAGCATATCTCCCTAATCAAATTCTAACCCCAATTATCTTTTTCTAAAGACTGTTGTCCTTCTTTTGGTACTAGATATACATAAAAATAGTTCCATCCTTCAGAGGACAGATAGATTTTATTAACCTTTACTGAAAAATAATTAGTTAAAAAATGACATCACTAGAAAATGTGACTGATCTTTTGAACATTTTCTAACAATTTACTGAGGTTCGGGGGAATCATGGTTTTTATATGCCACCTTCCTATAACTAAACTTAAAACGTGAATAACATTTTGATATTAAAAATAAAACAATGTTATTAAAACATTTAATTAACACATTCTTTTGAGGAAGGGCTAGTCCACCAAACTTTTCAGCATTTCCCAACTTTTGGTAGCTTATTATTTTCAAATAAACAGATTATATAGACTAATACAAATCTGAAACAAATATTAAATACTTGTAAAAACGATGCTAACATTTTTGTTATTGTTTTGTTTTATAAATTATATTTTTATAGTTGCTATCACTGATATTTTGCACATAGGATACAAAAGAAATATAAACTAAATGAAACCATAAAATTCTACTCCATATCAATCTATTGGTATGCAAATGGTACTTACTGGTTTATCAGATTAATTAAACATGATTAAAATTAAAGAATGCTTAGTTAATACATTTCTGAACAATTTTTCATGTAAAAAGAAACAGTGACATATAGAATTCATGGAGTTATGATCATCTCTGAGATTAATAAAGATTGAAGTAATGAAATAATGAAATGCCCAATTTTGATAAGATGTGAAAAAGAAACGTTCTTTTATACTGTTGATGGGAATACATATATTTTTGGGAGGACCATTTAGCCATGGCAATAATTATTAGTAATGCATATAATCTTAGCCCCCAAAATTCCATTAGTTTAATTATACTGACATTCTCTCATAAGAAAGACAAGGAGATATACACACATTCACACACACACACACACACACACGATGTGTCTGTGCATGTGAGTGTGTCTATTTTTGTGTGTATACTTGCTTGTGCATAGAAAATATCTGGATGCAGTGAAAATAAGAAATTACTTTTTTTTAAAGATTTTATTTATTTATTCATGAGAGACACAGGGAGAGAGAGAGAGAGAGAGAGAGAGGCAGAGACACAGGCAGAGGGTGAAGCAGGTTCCATGCAGGGAGCCGGATGTGGGATTCAATCCCGGGTCTCCAGGATCAGGCCCTGGGCTGAAGGTGGTGCTAAACCGCTGAGCCACCCAGGCTGCTCAAGAAATGACTTTTTAAAAAGCATTTTACAAAAGAAATTTGATGAGTCAACAAAACATGTTAAGTGCAATAAATACTCAGAAAAAATAATATAGAAAAATACTAATGTAAACAGCATGCCATATTTTTCCTTAAGATTACTTACACTTGGGATGCCTGGATGACTCAGCGGTTTAGCACCTGCCTTCTGCCTAGGGCGTGATCCTGGAGTCCCGTGATTGAGTTCCACATCGGGCTCCCTGCATGGAGCCTGCTTCTTCCTCTGCCTATGTCTCTGTCTCTGTCTCTCTGTCTTTCTCTGTCTCTCATGAATAAATAAATAAAATTTTTAAAAAAGATTATATGTGTGTTTACTAAATTTCAGCAAAACTAGAAATATACTTTCAGCACCAAAATTTGTTGATAATAAATATGTATCTTCAGAAATAGGATTAATAAATTTTAACTTATAATATATAATGAAATTATGGTCTGATTTTTATATGTTAATTAAATATTCATTCAAGAGATGTCTATTTTAGAAACTGTATATTTTTATTTAATATTTTCATTGTGGTAACAGAAACATTTATTTCCACTAACATTTTTGTAAGCTGTTTTTTTAAATTTTATTATGATTTGTGGCTATTTTCTTTTACAAATATTTTTTTTAAGATTTTATTTCTTTATTCATGAGAGACACACACACACAGAGAGAGAGAGAGAGAGAGAGAGGCAGAGACACAGGCAGAGGGAGAAGCTGGCTCCATGCAGGGAACCTGATGTGGGACTGGATCCCAGGTCTCCAGAATCACACCCTGGGCTGAAGGCAGCACTAAACTGCTGAGCCACCCAGCTGCCCATTCTTTTACAAATATTCAACAATTATGTTCAGTACTTTACATGATAAGAAAATAATTGTTCATGAAAACTCTCAAGCAGTATTTACTACAGCTATGATTTTCAAAAGTAAACTCTCACAGTCTAAAATTCTCAAAACACATTTCCCATTACCATAGATATGGCACTAAATTAAAACCTCAGAAATGAGGGAGCAAGAAAGAAATTACCAATGCTATGTGAGTGATGGACAATGTCTTCTTCATAAAGGGATAAAGTTATACTTTAATTCACCAGTTCTCTATTTAATATTTATATATTTCTAGGGGAGGAGTCAGCTCTTAAACATGCACATCAGTATTACAGAAAAAAATTAAGTATGTACTTCAAATATTCTGAATAAATATTATAATCCTATTATAAAAATAACATAACTTAAAAATCTAGATGGTATACCATAAAACAGATTTTCAATTCCCATACTATAAGTTATATATATGTGCCATCGCAGATTGAGGATATAAAAGTTTAGATCTCCAAAGTGTTAATGATCCATCATTCAATCTCTAGTCAAGGAAAGGGAGGGCAGGAAACTGCCCCTCACATTCAACTAAGGTCAGTGCTAAAGCAGTGAAAGAATAAAGTGAATAGTCACCTAAGAGGGGGAATAGTTATAAATCATTCCTTCAACAAACATAAAAATGCATGGACTCCTTTTCTCATTCTCTTATCTGTGTTTTTCCAAGAAAGAGAGAAAAGGAGAGAAGAAGAAGAAAGAAAGAAAGGAAAGAAAGAAAGAAGGAAGGAAGGAAGGAAGGAAGGAAGGAAGGAAGGAAGGAAGGAAGGAAGGAAGGAAGAAGAAAGGCACTCTGACCAAGGCCAGAAAGCTGCAAGGGATAGGTGACAAAGGGAAACATGGTGGAGGGTGGTTACATTCTTCAAGCAAACTTATTCTAGTCTTGGCCAGCATGAAAATGCAGAAAACTGACATTCTTATTCTTATTCAGTAGTCTCTTCCCTTTCTCCTTTCATCTTTCTCTTTAAAATATTTTCTGGGGATCATTTTTGCTATCTGGAAAATTGCTATTTAAAAATGTAGGTGCCCAACCCAGCAATTGCACTGCTGGGGATTTACCCCAAAGATACAGATGCAGTGAAACGCCAGGACACCTGCAACCCAATGTTTATAGTAGCAATGTCCACAATAGCCAAACTGTGGAAGGAGCCTCGGTGTCCATTGAAAGATGAATGGATAAAGAAGATGTGGTTTATGTATACAATGGAATATTACTCAGCCATTAGAAACGACAAATACCCACCATTTGCTTCAATGTGGAGGGACCTGGAGGGTATTATGCTGAGTGAAGTAAGTCAATCGGAAAAAGACAAACATTATATGGTCTCATTCATTTGGGGAATATAAAAATTAATGAAAGGGAATAAAGGGAAAGGAGAGAAAAGGAGTGAAAATATCAGTGAGGGTGATGAAACATGAGAGACACCTAACTCTGGGAAATGAACAAGGGGTAGTGGAAGGGGAAGTGGGTGGGGGGTTGGGGTGACTGGATGATGGGCACTGAGGGGAGGGGCACTTGATGGGATGAGCACTGGGTATTATGCTATATGTTGGCAAATTGAACTCCAATTAAAAAAAAATGTAGGAGCCTGGGTGGCTCAGTCAATAAAGCATCTGCCTTTGGCTCAGGTCATGATCCCAGGGTCCTGAGATAGAGCCCTATGTTGGCTTCCTGCTCAGCAGGGAGTCTGCTTCTCTCTCTGCCCCACTTCTCTGCTCATGCTCTGTCTCTCTGTCTGATAAATAAATAAATAATAAATAAATAAATAAATAAATGAATTCTTTACAAATATTTTTAAAACTTAAAAATAAATTTAAAAATAAAAATAAATAAATCAAAATGCACCCCCAAGAAAGCCTTCAATGTGTGCACACATATATGTGCACATGTGCACACACACACTCACACAGAAAGAGGAATAAAGAAAAAGACAAAATTAGATTCTATGGTACAGAGAATATTCAGATATAACATGGAAATTAAGACTGTGACAAAGTACCAAGGAAAAGGCTCTCCAGAGAATTCTGAGTTCCTCTCCCTCTTTTTAATTCTGTAACAAATGGTTGAAAGGCTTTTTTTCTCAGTTCACTCCAATCCACATGGCAATGTGACCTCATCTCCTTGCTGTCCTGTGCAATTATTCTGCACCCTTGACAGTGATACTCCTGAGAGGCAGTAGAAGACGGTTGATATCTGAAGGTTTATTAGAGGGTTGTGAACCAAACATTGCAGATTATATGGAGCTTATTTTCTCATGAAATACTGACAAGCACCTCAGAGAAGATATAAAATTAATTTTAAACTCACTTACCCAAACCTGATATGACTGAAATAATTTCTATACATCAAATAGTGATCAGCACCACTCAGAAGATAAAACTATGTAGCTAACAAAGTTAGTTTTCCTACCCTTATTTGAAAATCAAGCCATATTCTTTGGCAATACATTTCTGTCATTTTTTTTCCTTTTATGCTAGTTGCCCTTAACCTGTTCTAGCTGTTCTAGCATTATCCCCTGTAGTTCAACTTTTCCTTTTTTATTTTACTTGTTTTACAACCTCCCCTCCCCCCACCAAGGGGCACGCTAACATGTCATAGCTGCATGAGGAGCTTGGTAATTTAGTATTAGTGCTTTGAGGCTGATAAATAGGGACTAAAATCAGTGGTCCTAAGAGTCCACCAACATTGTAATTGTCACTTTCAAGATCTACTTTATTGAGATATTTTATTTTCTTCCCAGACAAAACCGTTCCCTGTCTCCAAATATTCCATAATACACATACTGTGAATGTTTCATTTCAAATGCATTTTACTTATATGTCAGACATCAGACATTATCCATATTTTATTTTGAGGCTCAATCCTAATATTAAGTGAGCATTTTTCCTATAAAATGGAAAGTAGAATGCTCAGAAGACATGCACTCCCTTTACCAACAAAATAATCATGCACAAATATTTAAAATTATACACATCAAAAAAAAAATTATACACATCAAGTATCAGACTTCAATTTAATCTATTCTTCATTTAAGCCAGTTGGAAAAATCAAATGTAAAATTTTGATTCAAGATGAATTCAGGGCACTGCAAACTGTCAGCAGATGGAGCTATTCTGCAACATACACTTACAATATTTTCAATCACTGGGTGTTATACTATGTTGGCAATTTGAACTTCAATAAAAAATACACAAAAAACTATTTTTAATGAAGAAAGCAGATTAAAATTGTTTAATATTGAATTAATTACATGTGTGTCATGAATATAAATATGACAGAAATAATTGGAAAGGCAGTTTGGGGGGATGATATATAGCATCCATGCAATGGCAAAATACCTATATATATGCTTTTTTTCTTTCTTTTTCTTTCAAATACATGAAACACTATAAAAGCATATTAAAAAATATTTGTATTTCAATTATCCACCAACTACCCTGGAATCTTATTTATGAGAGCTTATACAATTCCCAAAGTAAACACACCTAAATCTTCCATTGATTTAGGACCGTGTAAACTCTCTACTTCAATTTTCAAGAAATAAAATCTTTTAAAATTGAAGTTGTTGGGTTAATAAGAGTAGGGAGATCAGGACTAGAAAGTTACACAGTTCATGCTCCCCCTCCACTTTGAAAGCATAGACTGGAGTAGGATCTGGATGCCTTAGCCATCTTGCAGTTTCAGCATGCCTTCGGTTCCCTAGTCCACACCAGCTCCAGTCATATGCTGGGACACAGGGGAAAAAATAGCCAAAGTTTAAAAGAGCAACTAGCATAAAAGATAGCCAGCCCTATAATTCTGCCAAATGGTGAAGGAACTATTAGAAACTCAAACTAAGTGAGAGGGGTAAAGGACACAATTTGAGCTCTACCTCCACCTTAATAACATTAATAAGAGCAGAGCTTAGTTGGTCTGCCACTTCAGCAAGCACAGGATCCTCTAGCCCACACAAGTATCAGATGCCCTGGGGCAAAGAAAAATGCCGTGGTTTAAAAGAATAAATACTACATGAAAATCCCAGACCTAGAACTGCCAAATGGCAAGAAAGCTGCTGGAACTCCCTCTAGGTGAGAGGGGCTGACAAACATGGTCTATGTCTCGCCTCAACTTGAAAGCATAGGCCAGTGCACAGTCCCAGTGCCCAAACCAGCCTGCTGTTTCAGTAAGCCCCTGACCCCTAGCCCATACCAGCCTCAGTCATCCCGCCAAGGCAGCCAAAGGGCAGTACTTGAAATACCCCTAGTTTGTACTCACTACACCTCCAGCCATTGTGCTAAGATGATAAAGGTGTAAAGAACCCAGTAACACTCAAGACTCACACTTTGGCTTCAGACAGCTTGCAAGGGCATTCCTGGTACAGAGATTTCTAGAACCTCCTAGCTGACATCTGCTGCAGATCCAATCAGCTGCCATGATGCCCTTTGTGTGGAGAGCCCCAGGAACCACCAAATCATGCATGCATCAATTTCAGCCACCTTGTAAGGGCATCCCCTAGGCTGAGCACTCTGGGACACCTTGCCTTGCACCCAATTCAGCTTCAGCTGTCCTGCCATGGCAAATTTTGCATGAAGAGCCCAGGGACCACACCAGGCCATGCCTAATTTAGCTTTAGCTCTTCTACCAGTGTGGGTCCTATGTAGAGTGCTCCAAATCCCCTAGCCTGTCTGGCCTCATCTCTAGCCACCCCTTCAGGACACACTTTGTATGGAGAGTACTGGAACACTCCAGTTTACATCCATTTTAAGTTCAGCTATTGTGACAAGTGTCCTGTGTATATAAAGTCCTGGGCTTTCCCACAGCCTTGTACATATTTTAGTTTCAGCTATCGTGTTAGGGCACCCTATGTGCAAAGAGCTCAGGAACTTCCAATCCCACAAACTGACTCAGCTCCATACACTCAACAAGGGCACCCCCTGCACAGATTGCCTTATGACACTCCTGCATGCATCCATTTAATCTTCAGTTATCCTATTAGGGTACCATTGGTACATAGAAAGCTAGGATACCTACTTTAGTTTTAGGTGTCCAACAATGATATTTGTTGTACAGAAAGCCCTGGGACCACCCAACCTATACAGACCTGAGCACTAGCCACCAAGTCAGGTCACTCTGCTCAGAAAGCCCTAGGACAACTTAGATAACACCTGCTTCAGCTTTAGCTCTCTTTCCAATTTACCTGACACATGTAGACACTCAGGAAACCTCAGCTTGGACCAGCTTTAGCCTTGGCTGACTTGCCAGGGCACCCACTGCATGGAGAGTCACGGAACCTCCATCCCAAACCAGCCACATCTCCACCCAGTCAGTAAAAGTCACCGAGCATAACCATTCTACACAGGGGACAGATATACATAAGACCATACTTTCAAGTTTAGAACAAGAAGCTGTTACATCTAATCTAGAGAAACAAACACAGAAAGTCAAGCAAAATGGAGGAAATAGACACTGAGAGGCAAGATGGTGGAAGAGTAGGGGTCCTCATTTTATCTGGTCCCTTAAATTTACCTAGATAACCTTCAAACAATCCTGAATACTTATGAATTCAACTTGAGATGTAAAGAGAGAAGAACTGGAACACTACAGAGAGAAAAGTGATCACTTCTTATAAGGTAGGAGTACAGAGAAGAGAAAAGGAGGGGATATGTCAGAAGATAAATGGTGGGGGAAGGGGAAGATTTTGTAAGCCTCTGCCGTAAAGTGGTACAGCACATAATTGGGAACTTTAGAAATCTACTCGTGAGAGAGTCCTCCCTGCCTGAAAAGTGCTCAGTGGGGAAATAAGGTAGAATCACAGAAGGAGCAGTGAAGTCTCAATATTCCTGGAGATACAGTAAGAATAGGGGCACCCAGGAGAAAGTTCAACTTGAGCCATAAAATGCAAACCATGTTTGGATCACGAACAGATGCTGTCCTAGGTCCCGGTAAAGGACTGGAATGCAGCAACCTTCCTAGGCCATATGGGAGAAGTGGACCAGGTTCACAGTTTAGCAGCTGGGTGTTCTCTGCCTCAGGCGTGGCAGCAGACAGAAGCAGACTATCCTGTTCTATCCAGGAGAGGTGGAACCAGGTAGTGAACAAGATTGTGAAGGCTCCTCCACCACTAGGGGCTCTCCAATTTGTATGAATCAGTGCCCTCACACCAATGTCCAGGAGGATCTGAGGCAGTGTGCACTGAGAGACTACAGTTCAGTACACATGGGGAACTCTTGGCTCCAGAGCTAGAGATTTGTTCCTCCTATCACTCTGGCGATGCATGGCCTCTAGGAAACAAAGGCCTCAAAGGGCAAACAGCTTTATACTGAGTCCAGCTACATGGCAAGGTGCAGTACATCTCTGCCCAGGCACAGACACCTGAGAATCAGCAGAACAGTCACCTCCTGCAGATGAAGACTGGGAAAAAGAGGGGAAAAAACAACTTTACTGACCAAATGCATTGGAAATCTCCAAGACTGATGGAAAATATTATACAGAACTAAAGGCTTTTTTTTTTCTTATGATTTGTTTATCTTTCAGGTTAAACATTTCCAATATTCTTTCCTCTTTCCTACCTTAACTACAATATTTTATCAACTCTTCATTTCTAAGTTTTTCCCTTTTTGACTTTAATATTTTTACAATTACATTTCATAGATATATTCTTGATTTTTGGCTTCCTTTTAACGTAGCCAATTTAATTTTTGTAGATAATAAGTTATGGGGGTTTTTAGGGCTTGTTTTTATTTGTATTTGGAATTTAGTACCTTCTAACATATGGATTAAAATACATCCAGTACCAAGTGGAGCACCATGTTGCCCAGCGGGTGGCACCACCAAATCCACAACCTGGATGACACTATTTTCATCAACTACAACTGGGTCAATGGTTGTAACTTGGCCAATATGTGGCACTTCCTATAGCAAGAGCTCCGTGCTGTGCAGCAGGAGGTCAGTGAGTGGAGGGACACGATGCCTGACTGGCACCAACACTTCCAGGTCATCATGCGGTCCTGCTCTGGGATCAATTTTGAAGAATTTTACCATTTCCTAAAGATCATCGCTGAAAGGAGGCTCCTCCTCCTGGCCAAAGGGACAGGCCATGGTGAAGTGGAGGACAGTTAGGACACTGGGCTGGGCCCCCAGCAGGCTGCTTTTGATGTCAGCCAGATTGCAGAGGTGCTGGCATATGTGGTGGCCCACCCGGACTTCCAGAGACTGGACACTAGTATGTTCTTTCTGCAGCCAGAGGAGCTCTTGCAGCAGCTGGAAGAAGTCATGGTCACCACCGCCTCTCTTTAGCTAATGCAGCCTGGATCAGGCGGGACCCTGAGGCACCAGCGTGGGAGGCAGGCAGTCTGTTCTAGTGTCACTTCCAGAAATAAAGCTCAGTGCTTCTGTGTGGCCTCAGACATGTTACCTTCCCGCTGGAAAAAACAAAACAAAACAAAACAAAAAAAACAAACAAACAAACAAACAAAAAAAAACATGCTGACCCCTTCTTTTGTTTTCTTATTTTTGTTTTTATTCTTGCTATTGTTTCTCTATATAGGTTTTGCTGGTTTATAAAAATTTGGAATTTAGCACTTTCTAACCTACAGAACAAATACCCTCAGAACCAAGAGGATGATCATGTTAGTGCACTCCATTGGACTATATCCTCTCTCCTCCACAATTTCCTCCCTTGATTTTTAAAAATTTTTACTATTTTTTAAATTTGTTTTTCACTTTTGTGGTCATTTTTCAATTTTTAATATTTTCTAGTTCCTGACATCTTTAGAATTGTCTAGGGAGTATTTTACTTAGGTCATGGTTGATAATTTTGACTGATAATAATGGCTCACTCATACAGCCATTCTGCACTGGACAAAATGGTTAGAAAGAAGAATTCATGACAAAAGAAAGAAACAGAGTAATACTTTTTGCCATAGATCTAATGGATGTGGATTTAAGTAACAGGTCAGAGATATAATTCCAGGGTACAATTATAAAATTACTGGTGGTTTATGAAAAAAAGCATAAAGGAGTCTAGAGATTTTCCTACTGCAGGATTGTGATCTAATCAGGCTGAAATTAGAAATACTTTAACTGAGATACAGTCTAAACTGGTTAATGAGATAGAAGAGAGAGTGAGTGACATAGAAGACAAGTTGATGGAAAGGATGGAAGATGAGAAAAAAAGAGAAAAACAAGAGCTAACAAGGAGTGACTCTAGGAAATAGTGATAGTTTGACAAGGAATAATATTCATCTTATTGAGATTCCAGAAGATGTGGAAAGAAAGGACCAGAAACTATGGTTGAACAAATCATAGCTGATAACATCCTTAATCAGGGAAAGGAAACAGACATTCAGATCCAAGAAATACAGAGGGCCACCACCCCAAATCAACAGAAACCAACTAACACCCAGACATATAATAGTGAAGCTTGCAGATTTCAGAGATAAAGAGAATTTCCTAAAAGCAGCTTGAGACAAGAGACTCCTAACTTATATAGGTAGAAATATCAGATTAACAGCAGACCTATCCAAAGAGACTTGGGAGTGAAAAAAGGGCTGGCATGATATACTCAGGATACTAAAGGAGAAAAACATGCAGCCAAGTATACTTTATCCAGCTAGGCTGTCATTAAGAATAGAAGAAGAGATCAAGAGATTCCAGAAAAGACAGAAACTGAAAGATTATGTGATCATTAAACCAGCTGTGCAAGAAACATTAAGGGGGGCCATGTAAGCATAGGTGGATGCCCAAAGAAACAATTTGCAGAAACAGGGACCAACCATAAAAGTAATAGATCCTGGAAACTAGCCCTTTATCTGATATGTCATTTGCAAATATCTTCTCCCATTCTGTAGGTTGTCTTTTAGTTTTGTTGACTGTATCCTTTGCTGTGCAAAAGCTTCTTATCTTGATGAAGTCCCAATAGTTCATTTTTGCTTTTGTTTCTTTTGCCTTCGTGGATGTATCTTGCAAGAAGTTACTGTGGCTGAGTTCAAAAAGGGTGTTGCCTGTGTTCTCCTCTAGGATTTTGATGGAATCTTGTCTCACATTTAGATCTTTCATACACTGTTGGTGGGAATATGAAATGTTGCAGTCACTCTGGAAAACTGTGTGGAGGTTCCTCAAAGAGTTAAAAATAGACCTGCCCTACGACCCAGCACTTGCACTGTTAAGGATTTACCCCAAAGATACAGATGCAATGAAACGCCGGGACACCTGCACCAATGTCCACAATCGCCAAACTGTGGAAGGAGCCTCGGTGTCCACTGAAAGATGAATGGATAAAGAATATGTGGTTTATGTATACAATGGAATATTACTCAGCCATTGGAAATGACAAATACCCACGATTTGCTTCAACGTGGATGAAACTGGAGGGTATTATGCTGAGTGAAATAAGTCAATCAGAGAAGGACAAATATATGTTCTCATTTATTTGGGGAATATAAATGATTGTGAAAGGGAATATAAGGGAAGGGAGAAGAAATGTGTGGGAAATATCAGAAAGGGAGACAGAACATAAAGACTCCTAACTCTGGGAAACGAACTAGGGGTGGTGGAAGGGGAGGAGGGCAGGGGGTGCGGGTGAATGGGTGACGGACACTGAGGGGGGCACTTGACAGGATGAGCACTGGGTGTTATTCTGTATGTTGGCAAATTGAACACCAATAAATAATAAATTTATTATTTTTTTAAAAAGGTAATAGTATGACATCAGATTCATATCTTTCAATACTTACTCTGAATGTGAATGGGCTAAATGAACCAATCAAAAGGCACAGGGTATTGGACTGGTTAAAAAAGCAAGACCCATGTATATTCTGTCTACAAGAGACTCATATTAGACCTAAGGACACCTCCATACTAAAAATGAGGGTGTGGAGAACTATTTACCATTTGAACGGTCCTCACAAGAAAGCTGGGGTAGCAATCTTCATATCAGGTAACTTAGATTTTAAAACAAAGACTGTACTAAGAGATGAAGAGGGACATTAAATCATACATAAAGGATCTATCCAACATAAAGATCTGAAAATCATGAATATTTATGCCCCTAATGTGGGATCAGTGAATTATACCAATAAATTAATAGGCAAAGTAAAGAGATACACAGATAATAATACATTAATAGTTGGAGACTTCAACAGTGCAAACTCAGCAAATGACAAATATTCTAAGCAGAAGATCATCAAAGAAACAAAAGCTTTGAATGGCATACCGGAATTAATGGATTTCACAAATATATACAGAATGTTCCATCCTAATGCAACAGAATACACATTCTTCTCAAGTGCACATGGAATTTTCTCCAGAATAGATTACATACTGTGTCACAAAACAGGTCTCAACCAATAGCAAAAGCTAAGGATTATCTCCTGAATATTTTCAGAATACAATTCTTTGAAACTAAAACTCAATCACAAGATGACATTTGGATGGAACTCAAACACATGGAGGTTAATGATTATCCTACTAAAAGATGAATGGGTCAGTCAGGAAAATAGAGTAGAATGAAAAAGATTCATGAAAAATAAGAAAAATGAAAGAACAACTGTTCAGAATCTTTGGGATACAGAAAAAGTGGTCCTATGAGGGAAATACATCACAATGTAAACCTCCCTCAAAACCTGGGAAAATATCAATTACCCAAACTGAATTTAGACATAAAGGAATGAGAAACAACAACAAATAAAGTCTAAACCAGGCTGAAGAAGAGAGATAATAAAGTTTAGTGCAGAACTCAATAAAATAGAGATCAGATGAACTGTATAACAGATGCAAAAAACCAGGAGCTTGTTCTTTGAAAGAATTAATAAGATGCATAACTGTCTAGATAGACTTATTAAAATGAAAAAAATTCAAATTAATGAAATAATGAAGGAAATAAGGCAGATGACAACCAATACCAAGGAAATACAAATAATTTTTAAAAGCGTATTATCAGCAACTATATGCCAACAAATTAGGCAATATGGAGGAAATGGAAACAATCCTGGAAACCTACAAATTACCAAAACTGAAATAGGAAGAAATAGAAAACCTGAACAGGTCAATAACCAACAAGGAAATTGAAGTAATCATCAAAATCTCCAAAGAATTAAAAGTCCAGGGCCTGTTGGCTTTTCAGGGGAATTATACCAAATATTTAAAGAAAAAAATAATATCTTTTCTACTAAAGTTGTTTAAAAGCATAGAAATAGAAAGAATACTACCAAATTTGTTCTATGAGGCCAGCATTACCTTGGTCTCCAAACCAGGCAAAGACTCCACAAAAAGGAGAATTACAGACCAATATCCCTGATTAACATGGATGCAAAAATTCTCACCAAGCACTAGCCAATATAATACAGCAGTACATTAAGAGGTTTATTCAAGTAAACCAAGTGGGATTTATCTGTGGGATGCAAGGGTGGTTCAACATTCATAAAATATTCAACATGGTAGACCATATCGATAAAAAAAGACAAGAAAAATATGATCCTCTCAATAGATGCAGAGAAAGCATTTAATAAAATATATCACCCAATCCTTATTAAAACTCCTCAAATTGTAGGGAGAGGGTACATTTCTCAATATCACAAATGTCATCCATGAAAAGCTCACAGAAAATATCAGTCTCAATGGGGAAAACTGACAGCCTTTCCCCTAAGTTCAGGAACATGACAAGGATGCCACTCTCACCAATTTTGTTCAACATAGTAATAGAAGTCCTAGCCTCAGCAATAAGAAAACAAAAAGAAAATAAAAGATACTCAAATTGACAAAGAATGGGATTTACTCCTTAATTTTTCTTTCTTCAGGTTCATTGTTAGTGTATAGAAATGCCACTGATTTCTGGAAGTTGATTTTGTATCCTGCCACACTGCCAAATTGCTATATGAGTTCTAGCAATCTTGGGGTGGAGTCTTTTGGGTTTTCTATGAACAGTATTAAGTCATCTGCAAAGAGAGAAAACTATGGAATGTTTCAAGAATTTGCGTGTCTAGGAAAAACCTAACCAAAGAGGTAAAGGATCTATACCCTAAAAACTACAGAAAACTTCTGAAAGAAATTAAGGAAGACACAAAGAGATGGAAAAATATTCCATGCTCATGGATTGGAATAATTAATATTGTGAAAATGTCTATGCTACCCAGAGCAATTTACACATTTAATGCAAGCTCTATTAAAATACTATGGGTTTTCTTCAGAGAGTTGGAACAAATTATCTTAAGATTTGTGTGGAATCAGAAAAAAAAACAAATAGCACGGGAATACTGAAAAAGAAAACCATAGCTGGGGGCATCACAATGCCAGATTTCAGGTCATCAAGACAGTGTGGTACTGGCACAAGAGTAGAACATAGATCAATGGAACAGAGTAGAGAACCCAGAAATCTGTCCTCAACTCTATGGTCAACTAATATTTGACAAAGCAGGAAAGACTATCCACTGGAAAAAGGACAGTCTCTTCAATAAATGGTGCTAAAATTGGACATCCACATGCAGAAGAATGAAACTAGGCCATTCTCTTACACCATACACAACTATAAACTCAAAATGGATGAATGATCTAAATGTGAGACAAAAATCCATCAAAGTCCTAGAGAACACAGGCAACACCCTTTTTGAACTTGGCCACAGCAACTTCTTGCAAGATACATCTATGAAGTCAAGGGAAACAAAAGCAAAAATGAATTACAGGGACTTCCTCAAGATAAGAATCTTTTTTTTTTTACAGCAAAAGAAACAGTCAACAAAACTAAAAGACAACCTACAGAATGGGAGAAGATATTTGCAAATGACATATCAGATAAAGGGCTAGTATCCAAGATCTATAAAGAACTTCTTAAACTCAGCAGCAAAGAAACAAACAATCCAATCATGAAACCGGCAAAAGACATGAACAGAAATTTCACCAAAGAAGACAACAAGCACATGAGAAAATTCTCCACATAACTTGCCATCAGGGAAGTACATATCAAAATCACAATGAGACACCACCTCACACCAGTGAGAATGGTGAAAATTAACAAGACAGGAAACCACAAATGTTGGAGAGGATGTGGAGAAAGGGGAACCGTCTTGTACTGTTGGTGGGAATGTGAACTGGTACAGCCACTCTGAAAAACTGTGTGGAGGTTCCTCAAGGAGTTAAAAATAGATCTGCCCTACGACCCAACAATGTCATTGCTGGGGATTTACCCCAAAGATACAGATGCAGTGAAATGCCTGGACACCTGCACCCCGATGTTTATAGCAGTAATGTCCACAGCAGCCAAACTGTGGAGGGAGCCTCGGTGTCCATTGAAAGATGAATGGATAAAGAAGATGTGGTATATGTATACAATGGAATATTACTCTGCCATTAAAAATGACAAATACCCACCATTTGTTTTGACATGGATGAAACTGGAGGGTATTATGCTGAGAGAAGTAAGTCACTCGGAGAAAGAAACATTATATAGTCTCCTTGATTTTAGGAATATAAAAATAGTGAAAGGGAATAAAAGAGAAAGGAGAGAAAATGAGTGGGAAATATCAGTGAGGGTGACAGAACATGAGAGACACCTAACTCTGGGAAACGAATAAAGGGTGGTGGAAAGGGAGGTGTGCAGGGGATTCAGGTGGCTGGGTGATGGGCATAGAGGACGCTTGACGGGATGAGCACTGGGTGTTATGCTATATTTTGGCAAATCGAGCTCCAATAAAAATGTACAACCCCTCCCCCCACACAAATTGACAAAGAAGAAGTCAAACTCTCCTTCTTTGCAGATGACATGATACTGTACATAGAATACCCAAAAGACTCCACCCCAAATTTGCTAGAACTCAAACAGCAATTCAGCAATGTGACAGGATACAAATTAATGCCCAGAATCAGTTGCATTTCTACACACTAATAATGAGACTGAAGCAAGAGACATTAAGGAGTCAATCCTATTTACAATTTCACCAAAAAGAATAAGATACCTAGGAAGTAACCTAAGCAAAAAGGTAGAGGATATATACCCTAAACAGTACAGAATAGTTCTGAAAGAAATTAAGGATGATGCAAAGAGTTGGAAAAATATTCCATGCTCATGGATTAGAAGAATTGCTATTGTGAAAATGTCTATGCTGCCCAGAGCAATTTACATATTCAATGCAATCCCTATCAAAATACCATGCATTTTCTTCACAGAGTCAGAACAAATAATCTTAATATTTGTATAAAACAAGAAATGGCCTTTAATAGCTGGAAGAATGTTGAAAAAGAAACCAAAGCTTGGGGCATCACAGTTCCTGACTTCAAGCTTGTATTAAAAAGCTGTGATAATCAAGACAGTTTTGTACTGGCACAAAAATAGACACCTAGATCAAAGGAACAGAATAGAGAACCCAGAAATGGACACTCAACTCTATGGCTAACTTATCTTTGACAAAGCAGGAAAGAATATCCATTGGAAAGAAGACAGTCTGTTCAATAAGTGGTGCTGGAATAATTGAACAGCCACATGAAGAAGAATAAAACTGGACCATTTTTTTACAACAGAAGCAAAGAGTTAATTCTAATTAATATAGGTAAATAAAATTACTAGAAATAAGGGAAAGAATTCTGTATGAAATTAAAGAAGGCTGTATGTGTGACTGAAAGATAGTGTGAGGTACAGAGATGTGATTTTTTTAAGAGAAAAAGTAATTTCATCCTAAAGCATAACAATTGTTGGTTTCAGAATGAGAGACAGAAAAATAAAGGACTAAATGGATATAAATAGTTTGGAAGGGAGAGAGAGAATTTGACTTTGTGTAAAGAAGATGGTTAAAATCAAATAAGTGTACTACAAATGTATTAGTTTTTTTTTTTTTTTAAAGATAAGCTTTAATATCAGGGCATCAGGGCGACTCAGTTGGTAAAGCTTTCAATTCTTGATTTTGGCTTAGGTCACGATCTCAGTCCTGGAATTGAGTGCCATGTTTGGCTCCATGCTCAGTGGGGAGTCTGCTTGAAGATTCTCTCCCTCTCCCTCTGCCAGTCCCCCACTCATGCACTCTCTCTCTCTAACATAAATATTCATTAAAAATAAGCTTTAATATCAGTGTACTTATGAAAAACTAAAATTTAATTTTCCTTCATTTGCAAAAAGGAAAAAGTATTCTCAGACTATTGGTCTGCTCCCAACAAGAGATTCCGAAAGGTTTTTCTAAATCCTTAAGTATTCTTCCTAGAAAGAAAAAAATTATGTTTATCAAAATAATTTCCTATGCTTGTTGCCTTTACCATCAGGTCTTTGTTTAAGGAAACCGATTCTTCTCAATATTAAGCGTTAAGTTTGCAGTGCCTGGGTGGTATAGTTTTTTGAACTTCAGACTCTTGGTCTCAGCTCAGGTTGCGATCTCAGGGCATGAGATCGAGCCCTGCATCTGGCTCTGTGTTCATCTTGGAGCCTTGCTTGAAATGTTCTCTCCCTCTATCTCTGCCCTTCCTCCCATTTTCTCTCTCTCTCTCTAAAATAAGTCTTTTAAAAAAAAGAAAAAAGGGATATCTGAGTGGTCCAGCAGTTGAACATCTGCCTTCAGCTCAGGGCATGATCCTAGAGTGCCAGAATCGAGTCCCACATTGGGCTACCTGCGTGGAGCCTGCTTCTCCTTCCGCCTGTGTCTCTGCCTCTCTCTCTTGGTGTCTCTCATGAATAAATAAAATCTTAAAAAAAAAACAAAAAAATAATTAAGTTTTACTCACAATTATTTTACCTTCTATATTTATCTTTAAAATTTTTATCATCACTTTGGTTAACTATATAACCAAGCATTATTTGATAATGATCTCTGATCCTGCTTAATCAAGTGTCCTAAACTTTTGATATTTTAGACAAATCCCTCAAAATCAGATTCTACAGGAAGTTGTTTTTTTTATAACCTAGAACTAACTTTGGGTTTTCCAGAGGGTACCTGGAAATATGTAGGCTTATTTGATGAGTTAAATTACTGAGAAGCATGGTCAAATATAAATACTAAATTTTCTTTCGGTTAGATTTGTTATTAATATAAGCATTCAAGAAATTGAATGACATTCCTAGAAAATTATTATGTCCTGTTATAATAATAATAATTCTGGATACCTTAAAATTAAGTAATAGACATAACCATACTTTTTAAAATCAAATAAAATATAATTAACTGTCATCACATCTTTAACCATAGGCATTTTTAAATCCTTTTTTTTAATATGCAGACAGCTATTGTTTTGATCTTTTTACAAAAGTGAGGTTAATGGAAAAGACTACCAAGTATGATTCCATATCAACATTACTGCCAGATTACAAACTGTTAGATCTTAGTGGCATACTTCACAACAAAAGAAGGCTCCATATGGCATCTCATTATGTAGAAATGTTGGAGACCTCAAAACCAAATTGAGTAGGAACAGAAGTACCTGACATTGAGATGGACTGTTCCCTCCCAAGATGTTATATCAAGAATGTTTTGATTCCTCTTTTCCTCTGTGACCATCTGTTCTCTAATTTTTACACATTAAAGATCATTATGGTTTTTGGCCCACATTTTTATTTCTCTGAGTGGAAAGATGCCTCTGATTCTCTGGGAAAAAAAACTCAATCTCCTTTCTATTGTGTCAGACTCCCTAACCCCTAGGGGCCCACTACTTCCTCTAGGAAACAGGGAGGGTTCCACCTTCAAATCTATAGTTGCCCAGCCAAGATTATTAGATTCACTTGCAAATGTTATTCTAGACAATGTAATCCCCCCCGGTTACATACTTATAGAACTAAGGTGAGCATGTGTAATGGCCAACAGTACCTGCTGTGCCTGGACAAATATTGCTTGGGAAATGGAGACAGAGTTGCAAGAAATATATACATAAGCCAGCTGGCTTAAGGACGTATTCCCTTCTTTATAATAATTTCTTGACTTATTTGATTATAGCTCATTTGGGTTATAAAGACCTTGACTCAGTAGTGTTATCCAAATCATGGTCATTGTCTTGTTGTTAATAATTATTATCATCTTTCTAATACACTACATCCTATCAAAAATTTTAAGTGAGTGTAGATAGTCTTTGATCAACTGATTGAGAGCCTCTTTTTGACTGGGATGACAAAAATAATAGAACATAACCGATTCCAAGAATATCAGCATAGCATCATCTCTTGTGATTATTGCACTGAAATCTGAAGAGACTATAGTTATTCAGTTACATTAAGGTCAATAGTTTTAAGGCCAGTGTTTTTGTTTTTTAATTGTTTTTTTTAATTTTATTTTACTTATTTGAGATAGAAAGAGCATGGGGTGGGAGGGGAAGAGGGAAAGGGAGATGAAGAGAATCTCCAGCAGACTCCCCACAGAGCACAGAGCCTGACTTAGAGTTCAATTTCATGACCTGAGAAAAAATTTTCATGACCTCAGCCAAACTCATGAGTCAGACATTTAACAGAGTGAGTCCTCACCCCAGGTGCCCCAAGGCGAATATTTTATCCTAACCTCTTAAAAAACCAAGGAAATGATCAATAGGTTGGATGGGGGGGCTGTTGGAATAAGTGGCTAGCACCCAAATGAGTTCCTCTTGCTTAGGATGCCAGGCCTACAAATCAAACTTTTATATTCCTGTAAATGCTCTGCTTAACCAGAAATGCAGTATATGCCAGTAGCCAATGCCCAAATGCAACCCATCTCTGGGTTCTGTACTTATTTCTTCATTTCTTGATCTTTCTAAATAAAGTTAGTATGAAACCCCAACCAGTCATGCCCTGTCTCCATGTTGACACTTCGATACTTTATAGAATATATATAATATATACTATATAGCATATATATTCTATATATATACATATACATACATATATACATAACATATATACATATATATATATTTCATTCTATAGTACTTGCTCTTGCTCACAAATTCATTCAGAAAGAATATTGTACTGCTTGTGGTGCATTCTACTCCCCAATCCCTGAATCATTTTCTCTTAAATTAAAAAAAATCAATTATTTATTAAATTAGGGGGGAAGGGGCAGAAGAATAGGGTCCCCAAGTCAACTGTCCCCACCAACTTACCTAGATAACTTTCAAATCATCCTGAAAACCTACGAATTTGGTCTGGAATTTAAAGAGAGAACAGCTGGAATGCTATAGTGAGAAGAGTTTGCACTTCTATCAAGGTAGGAAGACAGAAAAAAAATAAAGAAATAAAAAAGCATCCAAGGGGGAGGGGCCCCCACAAGGAGCTGGGCTAAGGCACAGCGGCAAGTGCCCCCAGGACAGGAAAGCCCAGTCCCAGAGAAGCATGAGCTTTACCAATCTTCCCGGACTGAAAGGCGCTCACAGGGAGTTGGAGCAGGATCCCAGGAGGGGTGGGGATGCCCTCAGGCTCCCAGGGGCACTAACAGAGGACCTGCGCCCCGGGGACAGCACGCCACTGCCAAGCTCCCTAAAGGCCTGGACCTCACCCCTGCGGGGCTCCGGGAGCAGCTTAGCAACAGCTCCAGCTGCAGCTCCTTGCAGAGGGGGCTGCGCAGCCAGGAGTGTGATTCCAGCAGTGCAGTCTCTGGAGCCCAGGGCACCGGGGACACAGTCCAAGATCCGGCCCTTCCCCTGGGACAGGCAGAGGCCAGGAGAGCCCAGGACAGCAAGGACACTCCAGCCACCAGGCGGCCCGAGCTGTGCAGATTGGCGCAACCTGCCCTCAGAGCATCCAGGCCCCTGCGGACTGGGACCTGTGATAGTTACTGTGGGAACTGACTCCAGGGCTGGAGAGCTGGCAGCCCCCACTGTTGTTGTTCCTCCTGGTGTCACCTTGTACCTGGGGCTGAGCAGGGGCCTCACAGGATAAATAACTCCCACTGAGCCATGTACCTGGCAGGGGCAGAACAGTTCCCCCAGGTACACACACCTGACAATCAGCACAGCAGGCCCCTCCCCCAGAAGACCAGCTAGAAGGACAGGGGAAAAGCAAGTTATTGACAAGCAGCACTGGAAAGTTCCAGGGAAAGTCGACGGATTTACAGTATATAGAATCAGAGAATATTCCCCCTTGTTTTTTTGTTTTCTGTTTGCTCCCCCCCCTTTTTTTCTCCTCTTTTATTTTCCTCATATTTTGTTTTTCTCTCTTTTTTTCCTTTTCCCAGTGCAACTTGTTTTGGCCACTCTGCACTGAGCAAAATGACTAAAAGGAAAAACTCACCTCAAAAGAAAGAATCAGAAACAGTCCTCTCTCCCACAGAGTTACAAAATTTGGATTACAATTTGATGTCAGAAAGCCAATTCAGAAGCACAATTATAAAGCTACTGGTGGCTCTATAAAAAAGCATAAAGGATTCAAGCGACTTCATGACTGCAGAATTTAGATCTAATCATGACGAAATTAAAAATCAATTAAATGAGACCAAAGAGAAAGAGAAGATCCTTAAAGCAGCAAGAGAAAAGAAATCTCTAACTTCTGTGGGTAGAAATATTAGATTAACAACAGACCTATCCACAGAGACCTGGCAGGCCAGAAAGGGATGGCAGGATATATTCAGGGTCGTAAATGAGAAGAACATGCAGCCAAGAATACTTTATCCAGTAAGGCTCTCATTCAGAATGGAAGGAGAGATAAAGAGCTTCCAAGATAGGCAGAAACTGAAAGAATATGGGACCACCAAGCCAGCTCTGCAAGAAATACTAAGGGGGACTCTCTAATAGAAAGAGGAAGTCCAAGGGAACAATCCACAAAAACAGGGCCTGAATAGGTATCATGATGACACTAAAATCATATCTGTCAATAGTAACTCTGAACGTGAATTGGCTTAATGACCCCATCAAAAGGTGCAGGGATTCAGACTGGATAAAAAAGCAAGATCCATCTATTTGCTGTCTATAGGAGACTCATCTTAGACATAAGGATACCTACAGCCTGAAAATAAAGGTTGGAGAACGATGTACCATTAAAATGGTCCTCAAAAGAAAGCAGGGGTAGCCATCCTTATATCAGATAAACTAAAGTTTATCCCGAAGACTGTAGTAAGAGATGAAGAGGGACACTATATCATACTTCAAGGATCTATCCAACAAGAGGACCTAACAATCCTGAATATTTATGTCCCGAATGTGGGAGCTGTCAAGTATATCATTCAATTAATAACCAAAGTTAAGACATATTTAGATAATAATACACTTATACTTGGTGACTTCAATCTAGCGCTTTCTACAATCGACAGATCTTCTAGGCACAACATCTCCAATGAAACAAGAGCTTTAAATAATACACTGGACCTGATAGATTTCACAGATATTTACAGAACTTTACATCCAAACGCAACTGAATACACCTACTTCTCAAGTGCACATAGAACTTCCTTCAGAATAGATCACATACTGGGACACAAATCAGGTCTTAACTGATACCAAAAGATTGGGGCTGTCCCCTACATATTTTCAGACTGTAATGCTTGGAAATTAGAACTAAATCACAAGAAGAAGTTTGGAAGGATTTCAAACATGTGGGGGTTAAGGACCATCCTGCTAAAGATGAAAGGGTCAACCAGGCAATTACAAAAGAATTAAAAAGATCCATGGAAACTAATGAAAATGGAGGTACAAACGTTCAAAATCTTTGGGATACACAAAAGCAGTCCTGAGGGGAAAATGCATCGAAATGAAAGCATCCATCCAAAAACTGGAAAGACCTCATATACAAAAGCTAACCTTGCACCCAAAGTAACTGGAGAAAAACAGCAAATAGATCCTACACCCAGCAGCAGAAGAGAATTAATAAAGATTCGAGCATAACTCAATGAAATAGAGACCAGAAGAATGTAGAACAGATTAATACAACCAGGAGTTGGTTATTTGAAAGAATAAGATAGATAAACCATTAGCCAGCCTTATTAAAAAGAAGAGAGAAAAGACTCAAATTAATAAAATCATGAATGAGAAAGGAGAGATCACCACCAATACCAAGGAAATAGAAAAGATTTTAGAAACTTATTATAAGCAGCTATACTCTAATAGATTAGGCAATCTAGAAGAAATGGACACATTACTGAAAAACTACAAACTACTAAAACTGGAACAGGAAGAAATAGAAAACCTGAACAGGCCAATAACCAGGGAGGAAATTGAAGCAGTCATCAAAAACCTCCCAAGACACAAAAGTCCAGGGCCAGATGGCTTCCCAGGGGAATTCTATCAAATGTTTAACGAAACCATACTTATTCTACTAAAGCTATTTGGAAAGATAGAAAGAGATGGAATACTTCCAAACTCCTTCTATGAGGTCAGCATGACTTTAATTCCAAAACCAGTCAAAGACCCCACCTAAAAGGAGAATTGTATACCAATAACTCTGATGAACAGGGATCAAACATTCTCAAGAAGATACTAGCCATGAGGAACCAACAATACATCAAGAAGATGATTCCCCATGACCAAGTGAGATTTATCTCTGGGATCCAAGGCTGGTTCAACACTCGTAAAACAATCAATGTGATTGATCATATCAGCAAGAGAAAAAACAAGAACCATATAATCCTCTCATTAGATGCAGAGAAAGCATTTGACAAAATACAGCATCCATTCCTGATCAAAACTCTTCTGAGTGTAGGGTTAGAGGGAACATTCCTCCTTATCTTAAAAGCCATCCAGGAAAAGCTCACAGAAATATCATTCTCAATGGGGAAACACTGGGAGCCTTTCCCCTAGATCAGGAACAAGACAGGGATGCCCACTTTCCCCACTGCTATTTAACATAGTACTAGAAGTCCTAGACTCAGCAATCAGACAACAAAAAGAAATAAAAGGCATTAAAATTGGCAAAGAAGAAGTCAAACTCTCCCTCTTCACAGATGACATGATACTATACATAGAAAACCCAAAACACTCCACCCGAAGATTGCTAGAACTCATACAGCAATTCGACAGTTTGGCAGGATACAAAAACAATGCCTAGAATTCAGTGGCATTTCTATACACTAACAATGAGACTGAAGAAAGAGAAATTAAGGAGCAAGTCTCATTTACAATGGCACCCAAAAGCTTAAGATACCTAGGAATAAACCTAACCAAGAGGTGAAGGATCTGTACCCTAAAAACTACAGAACATTTATGAAAGAAATTGAGGAAGACACAAAGAGATGGAAAAATATTCCATGCTCATGGATTGGAAGAATTAATATTGTAAAAATGCCAATGCTACCCAGCAATTTACACATTCAATGGAATCCCTATCAAAATACCATGTACTTTCTTCAGAGAGTTGGAACAAATCATGTTAAGATTTGTGTGGAATTAGAAAAGACCCTGAATACCCAGGGGAATTTTTTAAAAGAAAACCATAGTTGGGGGCATCACAGTGCCAGATTTCAGGTTGTACTACAAAGCTGTGGTCATCAAGGCAGTGTGGTACTGGCACAAAAACAGACACATAGTTGAATGGAACAGAAGAGAAAATCCAGAAGTGGACCCTCATCTTTATGGTCAACTAATATTCGACAAAGCAGGAACGACTATCCACTGGAAAAAAGACTGTCTCTTCAATAAATGGTGCTGGGAAAATTGGACATCCACATGCAGAAGAATGAAACTAGACCATTATTTAGTTAAAAATAGATCTGCCCTATGACCCAGCAATTGAACTGCTGGGGATTTGCCCCAAAGATACAGATGCAGAGAAACTTTGGGACACCTGCACCCCGATATTTATAGCAGCAATGTCCACAGTGGCCAAACTGTGGAAGGAGCCTCACCTGTCCATTGAAGGATGAACAGAAATCTCACAGAGGAAGACATAGACATGGCCAACATGCACATGAGAAAATGCTCTGCATCACTTGCCATCAGGGAAATACAAATCAAAACCACAATGAGATACCACCTCACACCAGCGAGAATGGGGCAAATTAACAAGGCAGGAAACCACAAATGTTGGAGAGGATGTGGAGAAAAGGGAACCCTCTTACACTGTTGGTGGGAATGTGAACTGGTGCAGCCACTCTGGAAAACTGTGTGGAGGTTCCTCAAACAGTTAAAAATAGACCTGCCCTATGACCCAGCAATTGCACTGTTGGGGATTTACCCTAAAGATACAAATGCAATGAAACGCCAGGACACCTGCACCCCGATGTTTATAGCAGCAATGGCCACGATAGCCAAACTGTGGAAGGAGCCTCGGTGTCCAACGAAAGATGAATGGATAAAGAAGATGCGGTCTATGTATACAATGGAATATTACTCAGCCATTAGAAATGACAAATACCCACCATTTGCTTCGACATGGAGGGACCTAGAGGGTATTATGCTGAGTGAAATAAGTCATTCAGAGATGGAAAAACATTATATGGTCTCATCCATTTGGGGAATATCAAAATAGTGAAAGGGAATAAAGGGGAAAGGAGAGAAAATGAGTGGGAAATATCAGAGAGGACGACAGAACATGAGAGACATCTAACTCTAGGAAAGGAGCAACGGGTGGTGGAAAGGGAGGTGGGCAGGGGGTGGGAGTGACTGAGTGACAGGCACTGAGGGCAGCACTTGATGGGATGAGCAGTGGGTGTTATGCTATATGTTGGTTAATTGAATTCCAATTAAATAAAATATTTTTAGTACATGTATGTCTCAAAACATTTGACTGGATTTGGTACACTTATTCTAGAAACATATTTATTGTTTATCAGAAATTCAAATTTTACTGAGTGCCCAGTACTTTATCTGGAAATACTATCTTCACAATATTTCAATTTGAGGAATAGTATATAATTAGGTTGTTATATGTGATGAGGCAGAATGATAAACTTGGGTATTTCCAGCCTTTATTCTTTTCTTGCTATCTGAAAACAATTCTAAGTTTACCATTTCAGTTCTTTCCTCCTTCCACCCTCTACAGTGGGTTCTGTTTGGTTGCTAGGTTGCCACGTTCTGTAGATATTGTGATGCAGAGTCAAAAGAACTGTGAAAATGGTATAAATGGAAAGATAGAGGGTAGAGAAAAAGGAAGAGAGCAGGCTAGGCTTAGTGGAGCACATTGTTTGGAGAGAATTGTTCTACTGAGAGTGGAGATAAAGTGTATGTTGAAAGTGAAAATAAAAATATACAGGATCTTAATAAGTAGTTCTTAGTCTATATGTTATTTTTATAATGCTTAGCAATTATTTTGAAAATAACTTGTTGATTGAACTGTTATTTTTTGTTAAAGATGCTACCTTGAAATCTGTTCTTTGGGTCAAACTTTCAATATGTTTTCAATATGATTCTGTGAATATACCTAAAATGAAGAAAACTACCTTTTTTCATTAACTCTTTTAGTTACAAAAATATTTTAAAAGTAAAATTCGGGGCACCTAGTAGGCCTAGTAGGTAGAATGTGTGATTCATCTTGAGGTTATGAGTTCAAGTACCATGGTGGTTGTAGAGATTACTTAAAAATAAAATGTTAAAATATATGTATGTATTTTAAAAGTAAAATTAATGACTTGGTTGGGCAAGAAAAGTTAAAGCCCGTCAAATGAAGTAAGTGGGGCATAGGGGTTTTCCTGATGCTCCTAAGTGCATGGGGCATATAAAGAAGGCAAATGTTAAATGAGGACCTTTTATATAAGGTAATGTAGTTTGAAGATTTTGTCAAAAGGGAAAGGTGAGATGTTCAATTTATGTAAAGCAGTTTTGACAGAGCTCATGAATGATTCAGGCAATTTGGTGTAAATTGTTTAAATATTTGGTAGGAGGAAAACAAAACATCCTTTCCAGAGCATGTGGGCATTGGATGACACAGTTTGACTAGAATGTAAACACATGCCCCTCAGTTTGGAGGCTAACTGAATCTTATATAGAAAGGTTCAAAATAGCCATGTTCATTTCATACTCCATATAAGTATATTTTTTACTTCAACAGCTTTACATGTAAAAATATGAAGCAGACGAGAGAATAATTGGAAATACCAACCCTGGTATTTAGTTAGAGTTTTTCTTTTATAGTATTTTTTTTACAAAGTTAACTTTTATAAAGATAGAGACATGATATTGTAGCTCCTCAAGTACCCAGTTACCAATTCCAGATGTGTCTTAAGTAGTTTGAAAAATTACAGTTCTAAAAGCTATTATGCACATTTACACTTATCTTTGTATTTTTAAAAAAGATTTTATTTATTTATTTATTTATTTATTTATTTATTTATTTATTTATTTGAGAGAGAGTGTGTGTGTGCATGAGGGGAAGAGGGGCATAAGGAGAAACAGACTCCCCACTGAGCAGGGAGCCTGATGTGGGGTTCCATTCCAGGGCTGTGAGATCATGACCTAAGCTGAAGGCAGACACTCAAACAACAGAGCCTCCCAGGCCCTGCATCACATTTATCTTTGTAAAATATAACAGTTTTGGTATTCATCTTTGTAAAATATAACCTATATATTTTCTTTGTATATTTATGTTTGTAAAATATAACAAATTTGGTATTATAAGAAACTGAAATTGTGCTTTCAATAAATATAGATCTATTAACATGAATTATATAGAAATGCTCTAGGTGAGTAAAAAAATCCAACATAAGGAACAAAATACAGGAATAGAGATTATAAGACTATATTATTATATTGATTAAAGGAATATATATTTGTCTAAGTTATTTGTAAATGGTAAAATAAGAAGGCATACAACTCTTGGCTATATCTATCACATAAATAAAGATTAAGATGTTAAATAGAATACCCCATTTGTTTCATGTGCAATATCAATAAGGATTTATTTTTTAAATAAACAATAGGGGCCTTAAGTACATAAATTTCTGATGTAACTCCTTTGCAGAGGACAACTAGACTTTATATATAACTTATATTCTCTTGACAAACCCATTTTAAGATAGTTTAATGGCATAAATATCTGTGATAGCCATGAGTCTATGCAATGGATATATATTACATAAAATGCCAGTATAGAATGTGGAAGCATACAATGAATCTCATAGCCTGGGATATACAAGTGGCAGACCCTATCAAGGAACAAAGCAGAAAAGGTGCTTTACATGGAGATAGAAGAGACAGAAGCTGGAAAGCCTCCCTCTGTTTTATGAAAATATCTTGATTTGTTTTCAGGGTGCACCTGACAAGATCTAGATGACCACCAGTAACTTCAATCTCCATAAAATTGCTGGTTCTCAGCGTTACTGAGAAGTAGTCATATTAACCTCAAATTTGGTGGTGAGTTCAACTTGGTTATTTTACACATCCTTTTAAATCTAGACTTTATTACCTTACCTTGATTATAACTCTGCTCATGTTGAGATATATTGATAGATTCTCTGAAAGTCTTGAACAAATCAAATTGTGACACTCAACAAGGACACACTCCTTGAAATTTGGGGAGTATGTTGAAGACACTGAAGAAGAGAGTAAGAAAAATAGACTAGAGGATTGGGAAATCAGTCTTAAGTAATGTCTAAATTTGAAAGTTAGGAAGAGTTAAAAAATAAAAATAAATAAATGTTAAGAACATTATTTTTTAATTTTTCTTCCAAGCTTTTATTTAACTTTCAGTTAGTTAACACAGTGCAATTTAGTTTCAAGTGTAGGATTTAGTGACTCATCACATACATGTAACACACAGTGCTCATCACAAAAAGTGATCACCCTCCTTAATACCCATCACCCATTTAAAACATCCCCCCTGAACCTCACCTCCAGCAACTCTCAGTTTGTTCACTATAGTTCAGTCTGAATGTAAAATAAATCTGTTTAATTTCTATACACCAATAGTGGAAGCAACAGAAAGAGAAATCAAGGAATTACAGATCTTTTACGTCTTTATGTTAAGCACCAAAAACAGTACGATACATAAGAATTAACATAAACAAAGATGTAAATGATCTGTATTCTGCAAACTATAGAATACTGACAAAAGAAATTGAAAAGCACACAAAGAAATAAGGAAAATAGTCCCATGCTTATGGATTGGAATTATAATTGTTAGGTGGTCTTTTTGGATAGGCCCTTTAAGTATGATATATTGTCCCTCTTCCACTCTTAGTACAGTCTTGTTTTAAAGTCTAATTTATCTTATATGAGGATTGGCACCTCAGCTTTCTTCTGAGGTACACTTGCCTGGTAAACTGTTCTCCATCCCCTCATTTTCAGTTTGAAGGTGTCCTTTGATCTAAAATGAGTCTCCTGTAGATATAAGATGGATCTTGCTTTTTTATCCAGTCTGAAACCCGTGTCTTTTGACTGGAGCATTTATCCCATTCACGTTCAGAGTAACTATTGAAAGTTATTAATTCAGTGTCATTTTATTACCTGTGCAGTCCCTGTTTCTGCAGATTGTCTCTGTTTCTTTGGGATCCCTTTTCGCTCACAGAATCTCCCTTAATATTTCTTGCAGTGCTTATTTAGTGGTCAAATATTCTTTTAGTTTCTATCCCAGAAGCTCTTTATCTCTCCTATTCTGAATGACATCCTTACTGGATAAAGTATTCTTGTCTACATGTTTTTGCCAATTTGTACCCTGGATATCTCATGCCAGCCCTTTCTGTCCTGCCAGGTATCTATGGATAAATTGACTGTTAATCTGATATTTCTCCCCATATAATTTAGGAATCTCTTGTCTTAAGCTACTATTAGGATTTTCTCTTTATCTCTGAAATTTGCAAGCTTCATTCTTATATGTTGGCATGTTGATCAGTGTTTGCTGATTTTGGAGCAAGGTTTTCTCTATCTCTTGGTTATGAATGCCTGTTTCCTTCTCCAGATTAGGTAATTTCTCAGCTATGATTTGTTTAAACATACCTTCTTGTCCTCCCTCTCTCTTCATGCCCTATGGAATCCCAGTAATATGGATGCTATTCTTTTTCAAACTACTACTTGATTCTCAGAGTCTCTCCTCATATGCTTTTAGCCATTTTTCTCTCTTTTCCTTAGCTTCCTTCTTTTCCATCAACTTGTCTTCTATGTTACTCTCTTCTGCCTCATTTACTCTAGCTGTTAGAGCATCCAATTTAGACTGCTTCTCAGATAGAATACTTTTTAACTTCATCCTGAGTAGATCTCATTTCTGCAGTATGAGATTCTGTAGAGTCTTTCTTGTTGTTTTCAAGTCCTACTAGTAATTTTATAATTGTAATCCTGAATTCTACCTCTGATATCTTACTTAAATCCACATTCATTAAATCTGTGACAGAGACTATTATCTCTTTCTTTTGTGGTGGTTTCCTTGTTCTAGTCATTTTGTTTAGTACAGAATAGCTGTATGTGTGAGTAGAGTTGAAAATATCAACCATGACCCAAGCATAATACACCCTAGACAATTCCAAACACTTCAGGGATCAGAAAATAAAAGAAAAACAAATTTTAAGAAATCAGGGGTGGGTAGGGAGGGAAATGGTGCAAAAGAGAGAATATAATCTCATGGGTGGACCAAATGGGGATACACTTGGTTTTGAATCATCATATAGTTCTTATCCTTTCTTTTATTAATCTTGTATAATATGTTGATTGATGTGCAAATCTGAACCACCCCTCCAGGCAAGGAGTGCATCCTACTTGATCATGGTGAATAAATCTTTAAATGTTGAATTCTATTTGCTAGTATCTTGTTGAGAATCTTTGTATCTATGTTCAGGGATATTCGCTTATGATTTTTATAAGTCTGGTCTTTGATTTTGGAATCAAGAAATTGCTGACTTAAAAGAATGAGTTTAGAAATTTTCCTTCTATTTCTATGCTTTGGGACCCTTTGAGAAGAATAGGTATTATCTCTTTAAATATGTGTTATAATTCCCCTGGGAAACCATCCAGTCCCGGACTTTTGTTTATTCAGATATTTTTAATTACCAATTAAATTCCCTTGCCAATTTTGCATTTGTTCAACTCATCTATTTCTTCCTGTTCCAGGTTTGGTAGTTTGTATGTTTCTAGGAATTTATCCATTCCCTCCAGTTTGCCCAGTTTGTTGACATATAATTTTTCATAACATTCTCTCATAATTGCTTGTATTTCTGTGGTATTGTTTGTGATTTCTCCTCCTTCATTTGTGATTTTACTTCTTTGATCCTCTATCCTTTCTTTTTGATATGTCTGGGTAAGGGTTTTTCAATTTTATTAAGTCTTTCAAGGAATCAACTCTGTTTTGTTGATATATTATACAGTTTTTATGTGTCTATATCACTCATTTCTTCTTTAAAATGTATTATTTTTCTTCTACTGCTGGTTTTAGGCTTTATATGCTTTTCCCTTTCTAGCTTGTTTAGGTGCATGGTTAGGCTCTGTATTTGAGATTTTTCTTGCTTCTTGAGGTAGTTCTGTATAGCTGTACTTCACTCTTATGGCCTACTTTGCTGCATCCCTAAGGTCTTGGACTGTTCTGTTTTCATTTTCATTTACATCCATGTATTTTTTATCTCATCTTTAATTTTCTGATGTTCTTCAACCTCCACATATTTGTGGTCTTTCAATTATTTTTCTTTTGGTTAACCTCAAATTTCATAGCATTATTGTATGAAAATATGCATCATATGGTCTCAATTATTTTTGTATGAGTTGGGGCCTGATTTGTGACCCAGGATGTGATCTCTTCTGGAGAATGTTCTACATGCACTCAAAAATAATTTCTTTCTGCTACTTTAGGACTAAATATTCTTATTATATCTGTTATGTCCATCTTTGTCCAGTTGGTCTTTCAAAACCATTGTTTCCTTGTTGATTTTCTGTTTTGATAAACTGTCCTTGGCTGTAAATGGAGTTTTAAAGTCCCCTACCATTATTGTATTAATATCAATGAGTTTCTTTAACTTTGTTATTATTTGACTTCTAACTTTCTGTGCTCCCAAGTTGGGGGCATAAATATTTATGATTATTAGATGTTCCTGATGGGTAGACTTTTTTTTGTAGACTTCTTAATTATGATGCAGTGCCCTTCTTCAGCTCTTGTTACAGACTTTATTTTTTTTAATTTTTTTAATAAATTAATTTTTTATTGGTGTTCAATTTACCAACATACAAAATAACAGGGATCCCTGGGTGGTGCAGCGGTTTGGCGCCTGCCTATGGCCCAGGGTGCGTTCCTGGAGACCCGGGATCGAATCCCACTTCGGGCTCCCGGTGCATGGAGCCTGCTTCTCCCTCTGCCTGTGTCTCTGCCTCTCTCTCACTCTCTCTCTCTCTCTCTGTATGACTATCATAAATAAATAAAATAAAAAAAAATAACACCCAGTGCTCATCCCGTCAAGTGCCCCCCTCAGTGCCCGTCACCCATTCACCCCCACCCCCCACCCTCCTCCCCTTCCACCTCCCCTAGTTCGTTTCCCAGAGTTAGGAGTCTTTATGTTCTGTCTCCCTTTCTGATATTTCCCACACATTTTTTCTCCCTTCCCTTATATTCTCTTTCACTATTATTTATATTCCCCAAATACATGAGAACATACGCTGTTTGTCCTTCTCCGATTGACTTACCTCACTCAGCATATACCTTTCAGTTCCATCCATGTTGAAGCAAATGGTGGGTATTTGTCATTTCTAATGGGTGAGTAATATTCCATTGTATATATAAACCACATCTTCCTTATCCATTCATCTTTCGATGGACACCGAGGCTCCTTCCACAGTTTGGCTATTGTGGACATTGCTGCTAGAAACATCGGGGTGCAGGTGTCCCGGCATTTCATTGCATCTGAAACTTTGGGGTAAATCCCCAACAGTGCAATTGCTGGGTCGTAGGGCAGGTCTATTCTTAACTCTTTGAGGAACCTCCACACAGTTTTCCAGAGTGGCTGCACCAGTTCACATTCCCACCAACAGTGTAAGAGGGTTCCCTTTTCTCCACATCCTCTCCAACATTTGTGGTTTCCTGCCTTGTTAATGTTCCCCATTCTCACTGGTGTGAGGTGGTATCACATTGTGGTTTTGATTTGTATTTCCTTGATGGCAAGTGATGCAGAGCATTTTCTCATGTGCATGATGGCCATGTCTATGTCTTCCTCTGTGAGACTTCTCTTCATGTCTTTTGCCCATTTCATGATTGGATTGTTTGTTTCTTTGGTGTTGAGTTTAAGAAGTTCTTTATAGATCTTGGAAACTAGCCTTTTATCTGATACGTCATTTGCAAATATATTCTCCCGTTCTGTACATTGTCTTTTAGTTTTGTTGACTGTATCCTTTGCTGTGCAAAAACTTCTTATCTTGATGAAATCCCAATAGGTCATTTTTGCTTCTGTTTCTTTTGCCATCATGGATGTATCTTGCAAGAAGTTACTGTGGCCGAGTTCAAAAAGGGTGTTGCCTGTGTTCTCCTCTAGAATTTTGATGGAATCTTGTCTCACATTTAGATCTTTCATCCATTTTGAGTTTATCTTTGTGTATGGTGAAAGACAGTGGTCTAGTTTCATTCTTCTGCATGTGGATGTCCAATTTTCCCAGCATCATTTATTGAACAGACTGTCTTTTGTCCAATGGATAGTCTTTCCTCCTTTATCGAATATTAGTTGACCATAAAGTTCAGGATCCACTTCTGGGTTCTCTATTCTGTTCCATTGATCTATGTGTCAGTTTTTGAGCCAGTACCACACTGTCTTGATGACCACAGCTTTGTAGTACAACCTGAAATCTGGCATTGTGATGCCCCCAGCTATGGTTTTCTTTTTTAAACTTCCCCTGGCTATTCGGGGTCTTTTCTGATTCTACACAAATCTTAAAATAATTTGTTCCAACTCTCTGAAGAAAGCCCATGGTATTTTGATAAGGATTGCATTAAACGTGTAAATTGCCTTGGGTAACACTGACATTTTCACAATATTAATTCTGCCAATCCATGAGCATGGGATATTTTTCCATCTCTTTGTGTCTTCCTCAATTTCTTTCAGAAGTGTTCTATAGTTTTTAGGGTATAGATCCTTTACCTCTTTGGTTAGGTTTATTCCTAGGTATCTTCTGCTTTTGGGTGCAATTATCAATGGGATTGACTCCTTAATTTCTCTTTCTTCAGTCTCATTGTTAGTGTATAGAAATACCACTGACTTCTGGGCATTGATTTTGTATCCTGCCACACTACCAAATTGCTGTATGAGTTCTAGCAATCTTGGGGTGGAGGCTTTTGGGTTTTCTATGTAGAGTATCATGTCATCGGCGAAGAGGGAGGGTTTGACTTCTTCTTTGCCAATTTGAATGCCTTTAATGTCTTTTTTGTTGTCTGATTGCTGAGGCTAGGACTTCCAGTACTATGTGGAATATCGGTGATGAGAGTGGACATCCCTGTCTTGTTCCTGATCTTAGGAGAAAGGCTCCCAGTGCTTCCCCATTGAGAATGATATTTGCTATGGGCTTTTCGTGGATGGCTTTTCAGATGTCAAGGAATGTCCCTCTATCCCTACCTTCTGAAGAGTTTTGATCAGGAATGGAAGCTGTATTTTGTCAAATGCTTTCTCTGCATCTAATGAGAGGATCATATGGTTCTTGTTTTTTCTCTTGCTGATATGATGAATCACATTGACTGGTTTACGAGTGTTGAACCAGTCTTGCGTCCCAGGGATAAATCCTACTTGGTCATGGTGAATAATTTTCTTAATATACTATTGGATCCTATTGGCTAGTATCTTGTTGAGAATTTTTGCATCCATGTTCATCAGGGATATTGGTCTGTAATTCTCCTTTTGGTGGGGTCTTTGTCTGGTTTTGGAATTAAGATGATGCTGGCCTCATAGAACGAATTTGGAAGTACTCCATCTCTTTCTATCTTTCCAAACAGCTTTAGTAGAATAGGTATGGTTTCTTCTTTCAACGTTTGATAAAATTCGCCTGGGAAGCCATCTGGCCCTGGACTCTTGTGTCTTGGGAGGTTTTTGTTGACTGCTTCAATTTCCTCCCTGGTTATTGGCCTGTTCAGGTTTTCTATTTCTTCCAGTTTCAGTTTTGGTAGTTTGTGGCTTTCCAGGAATGTGTCCATTTCTTCTAGATTGCCTAATTTATTGGCGTATAGCTGTTCATAATATGTTTTTAAAATCGTTTGTATTTCCTTGGTGTTGGTAGTGATCTCTCCTTTCTCATTCATGATTTCATTAATTTGAGTCTTCTCTCTCTTCTTTTTAATAAGGTTGGCTAATGGTTTATCTATCTTATTAATTCTTTCAAAGAACCAACTCCTGGTTCTGTTGATCTGTTCCACAATTCTGGTTTCGATTTCGTTGAGTTCTGCTTGAATCTTTATTAACTCTCTTCTTCTCCTGGGTGTAGGAACTATTTGCTTTATTTTCTCTAGCTCCTTCAGGTGTAAGGTTAGCTTTTGTATTTGAGTTCTTTCCAATATTTGAATGGATTCTTGTATTGCGATGTATTTCCCCCTCTGGACTGCTTTTGCTGCATCCCAAAGATTTTGTACGGTTGTATCTTCATTCTCATTAGTTTCCATGAAGCTTTCTAATTCTTCCTTAATTTCCTGGTTGACCCTTTCATCTTTTAGCAGGATGGTCCTTAACCTCCACGTGTTTGAGGTCCTTCCAAACTTCTTGTTGTGATTTAGTTCTAATTACAAGGCATTATGGTCTGAGAATATGCAGGGGACAATCCCAGTCTTTTGGTTTCGGTTCAGACCCGATTTGTGACCCAGTATGTGGTCTATTCTGGAGAAAGTTCCATGTGCACTTGAGAAGAATGTGTATTCAGTTGAGTTTGGATGTAAAGTTCTGTAGATATCTGTGAAATCCATCTGGTCCAGTGTATCATTTAATGCTCTAATTTCTTTGGAGATGTTGTGATTAGAAGACCTGTTGAGTGTAGAAAAAGCTAGATTGAAGTCACCAAGTATAAGTGTATTATTATCTAAGTATTTCTTCACTTTGGTTATTAATTGGTTTAAATATTTGGCAGCTCCCACATTCGGGGCACATATATTGAGGATTGTTAAGTCCTCTTGTTGGATAGATCCTTGAAGTATGAGATAGTGTCCCTCTTCATCTCTCACTACAGTCTTCGGCGTAAATTTTAGTTTACCTGATATATGGATGGCTACCCCTGCTTTCTTTTGAGAACCATTTGAATGGTAAATGGTTCTCCAACCTTTTATTTTCAGCCTTAAGTGTCCTTCTGTCTAAAATGAGTCTCTTGTAGACAGCAAATAGATGGGTCCTGCTTTTTTATCCAGTCTGAAACCCTGTGCCTTTTGATGGGGTCATTAAGCCCGTTCATGTTGAGAGTTACTATTGATAGATATGAGTTTAGTGTCATCATGATATCTCTTCTGTCCTTGTTTTTGTGGATTATTCCACTGGAGTTCTTCTTCAAGGGTTATTTTAAGAGTCCCCTTTAAAATTTCTTGCAGAGCTTGTTTGGAGGTCACATATTCTTTCAGTTCCTGCCTGTCTTGGAAGCTCTTTATCTCTCCTTCCATTTTGAATGAGAGCCTTGCTGGATAAAGTATTCTTGGTTGCATGTTCTTCTCATTTAGGACCCTGAATATATCCTGCCAGCCCTTTCTGGCCTGACAGGTCTCTGTGGAGAGATCTGCTGTTACCCTAATATTCCTCCCCATAAAAGTCAGGGATATCTTGTCTCTTGCTGCTTTAAGGATCTTCTCTGTATCTTTGGAATTTGCAAGCTTAACTATTAAATGTTGAGGTGTTGAACGGTTTTTATTGATTTTAGGGGGTGATCTCTCTATTTCCTGGATCTGAATGCCTGTTTCCCTTCCCAGATTAGGAAAGTTTTCAGCTAGAATTTGTTCAAATACATATTCTGACCCTCTGGCCCTTTCGGTGCCCTCTGGAACCTCAATTAAATGTAGGTTTTTCTTCGTCAGGCTGTCGTTTATTTCCCTTAATCTATCTTCATGTTCTTTTAATTGTTTGTCTCTTTTTTCCTCAGTTTCCCTCTTTGCCATCAACTTGTCTTCTATGTCCCTCACTCATTCTTCCACCTTGTTAACCCTCTTCGTTAGGACTTCTAGTTAGGATTGCATCTCATTCAATTGATTTTTAATTTCTGGCTGATTGGATGTAAATTCTGCAGTCATGAAGTCTCTTGAGTCCTTTATGCTTTTTTCTAGAGCCACCAGTAGCTGTATAATAGTGCTTCTGAATTGGATTTCTGACATTGAATTGTAATCCAGATTTTGTAACTCTGTGGGAGAGAGAACTGTTTCTGATTCTTTCTTTTGAGGTGAGGTTTTCCTTCTAGTCATTTTGCTCAGTGCAGAGTGGTCAAAAACAAGTTGTATTGGGAAAAGGAGAAAAAGAGAGGAGAGAAAGAAGGAAAGAAAGGAGAAAAAGAAAAAGGAAGAAAAGGAAAAAAGAGAAGAAAAATAGAAAGAAAAAGAAAGAAAGGGGAAAAAAAGTGTGGGGGAAGCAATCAGAAATCAAAAAGAAAAAAAAAACACGGGGGAGTATCTTCTGATTCTGTATACTTTAAGTCCCATGACTTCCCCTGGAACTTGTCCGTCTAGCTGGTCTTCTGGTGGAGGGGCCTGTTGTGCTGATTTTCAGGTGTTAGCCCTTCGGGGAGCTGCTCTGCCCCCTGCCTGGTGCAGGGCTCATTGGGGGTTGTTTACCCCGTGAGGCCCCAGGAGGAACAACCACAGTGGCGGCGGCCAGCTCTGGAAACCTGGATTCAGCTCCCACAGTAATGAATGAGCTCTTGGTCTGCAGGGCCTGGAGGCTCCGGGGCGGGGCCGCTGATCTGCTCAGCTCGGGGCAGGATCGTCCTTGCTGTCCTGGGCCCTCCCGGCCTCTGCCTGTCCCAGGGGGAGGCCGGATCCTGGGCTGTGTCCTGGCAGCCTTTGCTCCGGTGCCTGCGCTGTTGGATTCGTGCTCCCGGCCGCGCAGCCCCCTCCGTGCAGAGCCGCCACCGGAGCCCCTCCGAGCTGCTCCCGGGTCAATGTGTGCGCGCTGCAGCCCTTCAGGAGCTCGGTGCATTCTCCTGGGCGTGCAAGTGTCTGTTAGTGTCCCAGGGAGCCTGAGGGCATCCCCGCCCTCCTGGGGACCTGCTCTAACTCCCTGCGGGCGCCTCTCCACCCGGGAAGGTTGGTGCAGCTCCTGCTTCTCTGAGCCGGGGCTCTCCTGTCCTGCGGACACTCGCCCTGGCCTCAGCCCGGCTCCTCGTGGGGCCCCTCCCTCTTGGATGCCTTTTGTTTCTTTATTTCTTTTTCCCCATCTTCCTACCTTGATAGAAGCACGAACTCTTCTCACTGTAGCGTTTCAGCTGTTCTCTCTTTAAATCTCAGGCCGAATTCGTAGATTTTCAAGATGATTTGAAGGTTATCTAGGTAATTTGGTGGTGACAGGTGATTTGGGGACCCTACTCTTCCGCCATCTTGCCCCTCCTCCCAGACTTTGTTTTAAAATATAGTTTGTCTGATATAAATATGGCTACCCTGGCTTTCTTTTGATGCCTTTTAGTGTAATAGATATTTCTCCATACTCTCACTTTCAATCTGCAAGTGTCTTTAGTTCTAAAATTAGTCTTTCTTGTAAGCAACATATAGAAGAATCTTTTTAAAAATATCTATTCTGATACCCTATGTCTTTTGTTTGGACCACATAGTCCATTTATATTCAGAGTGATTATTGAAAGATACATATTTATTGCTGATGTGTTACCTGTGAATTTGATGTTTCTGGTGATGTTCCCTGGTTCTTTGTAATCTTTGTTGCTTTGCATGCTTATTTATTCCCTCTCAAAGATCCTCTTAAAATTTCTTGCTGGGCTCAGTTTATTTGTCTGAGAGACTCTACCTCTCCTTCTGTTGTGAATGATAGCCTCGCTGAATAAATTATTCTTGGCTGCATATTTTCCCCATTCATCATGTTGAATATATCATGCCACTTTCTTCTGGCCTACCAAGTTTCTGTGGACAAGTCTACTGTGAGCTGAACTTACTTCCCTTGTAGTTTAAGGACTTTGTTTTGCCTTTCTGCTTTCAGGATTCTTTCTCTGTCCTTTTATTTTGTGAATTTGACTATGAAAGATCTTGGTGATGGCCAGCTTTGTTGAATTTAATGGGAGTTGCCTGTGCTTCTTGAATTTTGATGTCTCTTTCCTTCCCTAGGATTGGGAAGTTTTCAGCTATAATTTGCACATATAAATCTTCTACCCCTTTTTTTCTTTTTCTCCCTCTTTTGAGAGTCATATAATATAAATATTATTGCACTTGAAAGAGTTACTGAGTTACCTAAGTCTACAATCATAATCTAATACTTTTCTCCTGTCTTTTATTCAGCTTCATCATTTTCCAAAATCCTATCTTCTAATAACACTGGATTACTCCTCTGCATCATCGATCTTCATTTCCATTGTATCCATTTGATTTTGCATCTTGGTTATAATTTTTTTATTTCAGTCTGAATAGTTTTTAGTTCTTTTGTCTCTGCAGTTAGGGATTCTCTACAGTTTTCTATGATTTCCTCACACCCAACTAGTGTCCTTATGCTTATTATTTTATTAAAATCTGCTTTAGACATCTTACTTGTATCTATATTAAGTGAATCACTGGCCATTAATTCTTTTTCTTTCTTTTGGGGTAAATTTTTATCTCTTGTCATTTTGATTGCGACACTTATTTTCCATGTGATTGTTAGGAAATCCTGTTGCAATCTTGCTCTTGATAGTAGTGGGTATATTAAGAAGATATCTAAAACAGAAAAGGAAGCTAGATCTTATTTCCCCAGAGCCAAAGATTTGCAACACTCTATGATCAGTAGACTTCAGTAGACTTGTGTGAGCAAAACAACACCACCCAGTGGAGGCTGGAGCCATATACAGCAAGCTTCTGTGCCCTGCAGATGCATCTCCAATAAAACAAGTCCTTCTGAGGATCAGCACAGTATGCTCCACCCCCATAGGATCAATATAAACCCCTCTCACACCACTTTCTTTAAATCCAGATGACCTATTCTTAAATTATTCCTAGAATAGCAAGACAGAGAAAATTAAAAACTAGACATTTAAAAGAATAGAAACCATGTTTTTTTTTTAATTCTTAACTTCCTCCAGGTTTGTTTTTAGTCCACTTGTATTTGCCTTTCTCTACCACTGACTTCAGTAAAAATGCCCCTATTTTCCTATTCTTTTTTAAAAATTTATTTACTTGAGAGAGAGAGAGAAGAGCTTGAGCAGGAGGAGGGGCAGAGGGAAGGGAGAGAGAGAATCCCAAGCAGACTCTCTATTGAGTGTGGAGTCCAATTCAGGCTCAATCCCATGACCCTCAGATCATCACCTGAGCCCAATCCAAGAGATTGATGCCCAACCGACTGAGCCACCCAGCCATACCCTATCTTCCTATTCTAAATAGATTCTCCAGGGATGCCTTGTTGACTCAGTTGGTTAAGCATCTGACCCTTGATTTTGCCTCAGGTCATGATCTCTAAGTCGGGAGATTAAGCCCTGGCACAAGATTCATGCTCAGCATGGAGTCTGCTTGTCAGTCTCCCTCACCATCTGCCCCTTATTCAGCTAGAACTCACTCTTAATGTATCTAAAATAAGGTAAATAAAACCTTAAAAAAAGAAAATTTGCAAATTGCATAGTCCCAAGTCCCCTCATACAGAAGAATGAAATATATTTAATATATAATATATTGAGAATGGGGTCTGATAACTAGGATATGCTAAAGGTGTTTGAGCAGGTAGGTGACATATATTAAAGAAAAAGGTAAAAGTAGAGGTATGAGCCAAAAGTTTGAATCAAGGAAATGAGATATTAGCAGTAAAGCAAACATGATGTAATTATTAGCTTAATTAGTGCTGAAGCAATGAGAATGAAAAGAAAATAGTATATTTAAGTCATATTTTAATAAATGACATGGGTTAGATGTAACTCTTCAGCTTCCTACTCTCTTACATTCTCCACCTTCCTCTCTTACATAATTCATAGTTGTTGCCGTTTGCATAGGTATTGTTTAAAATGAGCAGATAAAATAATAAAACAAAGAAAAATTTAAAGCATAGAACTGCTTGCTTTTCAGGAAAATTTTAACACATTTCACTTTCATGTAGGTCTTAATTCTATTTTACACATATATACTCATAAAGAAATGCCTTCTACTTTAGCCTCACCTTAAATCCCAGGTCAGTAATTCAGATCCATCTTATTAAATTAAAATTTTATTTAATTCATTATCCAAAAGAAAAAAACTGGGCTTCCCATTGGGAATCACACGTGTTGTAGTGCATGAAATGTATTCCTATATTAGTCAGATGAAATTTTATGTTACTCCAGGTTTATACAAGTTCCAAAGCTAACTAATGGGAACACTTATTTAATAGGAGTCATTTACCCTGTTTTTATTTATTTCTATTTTATTTTGTAGGTCTGTGACTTTGACATTAAAGGTGTGATAAACTATACATAAAGCTGAGAAAGCTTAGTAATAATACATCCACATGCCTTTTTTCAGGAAATGCAAAATATATTTTACAAAGATATAAGCTATAAGCCATCAGATAGATTTCAATAAAAATAAAATAGAAAAAATATTTTATTCTTTTTTCCTACGAATAAAGTAAAAATAACAGATTAAAAAGCAGCTTTTATCATTATCATTGTTACCATCTATAGAATTAATATTTTACATAGTAAACCTCCACATATTTCAAAAACATAATTTAAATGCAGAACAAAGTAATTACATTGGATATTACTCAAATTTTTCCATAAATACAAAGGTATCTATTGAGCCAATATTTTAGAAATGACAAATGAAAATAAAATTAAGTCAAAGTAGTGAAATCAGAGGAATCTAAAAAGTCATAGATACATCCTTCACTAGCAGACACTTGAAAGATATTCTCAGTTTCTATAGGGAGAAAGGGCAATATTTTACCTAGGAAAAGATAAAGGAATACAATTTAATGTATAAAAAAGTTTGAGATTTCTTTTTTTAAGCTTAGAAACTAATTCAATATCTCACAGGTGTACTTGACTTTCCTCAAGATATAAGGCCAAACATGCATTTTGTTTCTTTATGATTATATTAGTAATTTTCAGAATTCCTTTACAAAACATTATATTTTAAAATATATGTATACATATACTATAATACCTTTACTTCATATAAACACAGTAACTAGGATCTAAAATAATAGATTATATTAACATCACCAAGACCAGCAAATTATATAGTCACAGAATAGAATATATTTTTAGAATAAATAAGCTTATAGAACTCTGAAAATGACAGCCTTTTACCATTTGAATGTTCTTGAACTTTGACTAGTTAGAATTTAAGATTATATTCTCATATTGTATTTCAAAATTGTGTCTTAAAACAAAGTTTTATATTTGCCTCACATTATTTATTTGTCAACAATGTTTTGGATATTCCTTCTAAGTTATGTTTTAGACATATTAAATATAACAATTTTAGGTCTTTGAAAGAATCAAAGTCCATCAAATGTGTGATAATAATTTTATTTTAATTTATGCAAGATATTTTAAAAGTTAAATTGAAAGCATGAAAAATATTCTGAAGCATCTTCTAAAATTACAACAAAAGTGAATTCTCAAATAATATTTTATTTTATTTACACTTTCAACGGGTATATTTAGTGTGTAAAGTCATTTTTTTTTTTACCTAGAAACAATCTGAGATGACTCATTTAATAGAATAAATGGGTTGAGAGTATAGGTTTCCCTGATGGCTGATTTTTGGATTTATTCTTGCATTGTAGTTTGGAGATGAAGTCCCCCAAACTACACTTGCACCCCGATGTTTATAGCAGCAATGTCCACAATAGCCAAACTGTGGAAGGAGCCTCAGTGTCCATTGAAAGATGAATGGATAAAGAAGATGTGGTTTATGTATGCAATGGAATATTAGCCATTAGAAACGACAAATACCCACCGTTTGCTTTGACATGGATGGAACTGGAGCGTATTATGCTGAGTGAAATAAGTCAATCGGAGAAGGACAAACATTATATGGTCTCATTCATTTGGGGAATATAAAAAATAGTGAAAGGGAATAAAGGGGAAAAGAGAAAAAATGAGTGGGAAATATCAGAAAGGGAGACAGAACATGAGAGCCTCCTAACTCTGGGAAACGAACTAGGGGTGGTGGAAGGGGAGGTGGGTGGGGGGTGGGGGTGACTGGGTGACGGGTACTGAGGGGGGATGTGGGATGCGCACTGGGTGTTATTCTGTATGTTGGCAAATTGAACACCAATAAAAAATAAATTTATAAAATAAATAATAATAAAAAAAGGAAAAAAAAAGAAATCCCCCAAACTTGTAGATTTATAAACTAAGAGTCTAGTACTACAGTCATTCACATTTAGTAAAACTGATTGTAATGTCAAGCAGACTTTTATTATTCAATTCCCAGGTATGTAACATAAATTCCCAGGTAGTGTAACATAAGTCATATGTTACACTAAAATGCAAATAGTAGTTACTTGTTCAATTGTAAATTTGAAATAAAAATTACTTATTTTATTAATCAAATCATTATATTAAAGTGAGTTTACAAACCTCAATATAAAGTTTGACTATTATGATGTTAACACTTTCTTAAAAATTTTATAAACTTTCATTTTTGTAAAATGAAAACTTGGATAATAATTATCTATAATTTATTCCATCTTCTAATTTGCTAAGAAAAATAGAGTAATTATTGTACAACAGTTGTTAGGATTATCTATAGATTTGATAAAGAATAATTAACTCTTTTGTTCTTATTATATTCTAATTATCTGAGCTGAATAAATAGGGATATTAACGTATGGTTTAATTGTGTAAACCTCAAACTTTTCTGGGTTCACTTAGCTTATAATAGCTAGTGGGTAGGTTTTGGTTGTTTGTTTGTTTAGAGAACATAAGCTCCCGGTCTATATCTTGTGAAGAGGCACTTGAGGCTTTTCTTCATAACTTTTCACACATTTATATAGCAAATAACCTTGGAAGCTAGAAATAGCATTCCCACCGCCACCCCCACCCCCAAGAGCACAGGGCAGATAGATTAGGTTTCTTTCCTAACCAAGGTGATAAACATAATATATCCCTCAACGGCAAAGGATGAGCTTGCAAATTTGAGTTTGGGTGTTTCCTAAACTTGAGGTTCCTCACTTATGACATAAACCCACTGTGTGCACATTATCTGTTTGTGCTACTTTGTATCCATCCTATGTGACTTAGGAGACAAGGGAATATAGTGCAAATATAAAGCTTATGCTGCTCTAATATGACTAATACTGCTTTGTCTCTTACCTAGGAGTCTAGTGTCTAGTGTCTTTAGTGTCTTTAGTCAGCATTGATATGAAATGTGATGGGCTTACTTTGTTTTGAAACAGAATAAAATAAATAGTTTTTGATATCTGAAAGAGAGCTGAGTGAATTAAGTTATTGATAACTGAATTTTGTTATTTTTTAACTAAGCGATACCTATTTACTCAGTAGACTCAAAGCACAAAATTGTTGAAAGCTTAACATTAACTGGGATAAAATATTTGTATGAATGTGTGAGTACACACAACTTAATGGAAGAAACATTGGGATAATTTAAGAGTTTACCATTCTAATCTTCACCAGAAACTATTTCTATGAATAAAATAAGATATGTTTGTTACTGCTTCTAAATCTGTGCTTATAGAATATAAATATGACTTAACTCTCACTAAATTAAATGTTAGAAAACAATGTCTTCATCTGGATATTCTTATGACTTATACAATCTTTCTTGATAATCTCTAGATTTCTGTCAGTCACAAAAAGAATAATAACAAAAACAGCAAGGAAGAAATTTGTATTATTTCATGAAAAATGCTAGAATACTTATTAATAGAGAGTAGAGAAAAATCAGTTTCAAAATTAATGCCAAAGTCTGAAATATTATATTACCAACTTTGGCACTGCAATGTATTATTTATCTTTACTAAGTGTTGGAAAGTATATCCTGTTAGAGAATTATTCATAATGTTTTATTATTACCAATATTCGTTTCTCAATAAAAGTATTATAATTTAAAATATCATTGAATAAATAGCATATAGTAATGCAATGTATATAAATATGAAAGTATAGTTGTACTGCTAACAACATTTCAAAATTATTTTTCTTAAAAGCTAATTATATCAGAGCTCCTGGCTGGCTCAATTTATAAAGCATGTGACTCTTGATCTCACAGTTGTGAATCTGAACCCCATATCAGTTGTAAATATCACTTAAAAATAAAATATTGGAAAAAATGTAATTATATCAACATACAGCATGGAGTAACAACAAATACATTCTTCCAATATATTCTCTATAGAGTAGCATTGATGCTGAATAATCTATACAATGTCTTATTATAAAGAGACAGCTATGAACATGTCTATACAAAACCTAAACTATACAAAGATAGTTTGTAACAAGGAAAAGAGGCAAGAACAATTAAAAAGGCAAAAAGAGATAATATGATCTAATGTCAGAAGCATTAAAGTGAATGTAATTCAAAGGCATGAATAGGGTTTTTAATAAGAGTAAACCATCTGGGAAATCTGTGAGGCAAGAAACAGGAGAGGTAAATGGATAATCATAATCACTAAAAGTCATAACTACTAAGTAAATGTAAACTTAGAACAAATTTAGAAAATCACAGATCACATATTTGGATAAATATAAACAACAGTACAGCTTTCTAAGTGCACATAACTTTAAAAAGTGAATATTAAATGATATATATCAGATTAACTTTTCTCCACTCTAAAGATAAAACAACTGTCACACCATCCCCCTCTCACAAATCTACATTCCCTACATTTATCACCTATACTGTTTTAAAATTTCTAGTATCATATGATCCTCTCAATAGATGCAGAACATGCATTTGACAAAGTAAATCATTCTTGGTAAAAATACTCAACAAAGTAGGGATAGATGGAACATACCTCCTCATCATAAAAGTCATATATAAAAGACCTACAGCTAATATCATCTTCAATAGGCATGGTAGGTTTACTCTACAGTCAAGAACAAGATAGGGATGTCCACTCTCACCTTTGTTATTTAACGTAGTATTGGAAGTCCTAGTCTCAATAATCAGATAACAAAAAAGAATAAAAGGGATCCAAATCAGCAAAGGAGTCAAACTTTCACTATTCACAGATGACTTGATACACTATGTTGAAAACCAAAAAGACTCCAACAAAAAAATTGCTAGAACTGATACATGAATTCAGCAATATATCAATACATCAATAATGAAGAGTCAGAAATAGAAATCAAGTAATCAATACCATTTACAATTGCTCCAAAAACAATAAGATGAGGGCACCTGGATGGCTCAGTAGGTTAACTGTTTGACTCTTGTTTTTGGCTCAAGTCACGACCTAAGGTCATGAGATCAAGCCCTGCTTTGGGCTCTGTGCTCAGTGCAGAGTCTGCTTGAGATTCTCTCTCTCCCTCGCTCTCCTTGCATGTGTGCCCTCTCTCTCTAAAGTAAATAAATAAAATAATAAGTAAAACCAATAATATATCTAAGAATAAACCTAATCAAAGAGGTAAAAGAGGTAAAGGATCTCTACTCAGAAAACTATATAATATTTATGAAAGAAATTGAAGACACAAAGAAATGGAGAGTCATTCCATGCTTATGGATTGAAAGGACACATATTGTTAAAGTGTCTATACTACCCAAACCAGGCTGATGCACATTTAATGTGATCCCTATCAAAATACCAACAGCATTTTTCATACATCTAGAACCAACAATCCTAAAATTTCTATAGAACCACAAAAGACACCAAATATCTCAAGCAGTCTTGAAATCAAAACAAAACAAAACAAATACAGTCTGGAAGCATCACAAATCTAGACTTCAAGCTATATTACAAAGCTATACTAAAAAGCTGTAGTGATCAAGACATTATGGTATTAGAACAGAAATTGACACACAGATCAATGGAATAGAATAGAAAACCCAGAAATGAACTCAAAACTATATGGTCAACTAATATTTGAGAAAGCAGGAAAGAATGACCAATGGAAAAACAATCCCTTCAACAAATGTCCAGTTAGAAAAATTGGACAGCTTCATGTAAAAGAATGAAACTGGACCACTTTCTTAAACCATAGCCAAAACAAATGAAAAATGCATCAAAGACCTGAATATTAGACAGGAAACCATCAAAATCCTAGAGGAAAGCACAGGCAACAACCTCTGTGACCTTAGCGATAGCAAATTCTTACCAGACATATCTCTAGATACAAGGGAAAGAAAAGCAGGAATGAGCTACTGAAACTTCATCAAGAGAAAAGCACTGGGTGTTATACTATATGATGGCAAATTAAACTCCAATAAAAAATATACAAAAAAGAGAAAAGCATCTCCACAGAAAGGAAATAATCAACCAAACTAAAAGGCAGCCTATGGTATGGGAGAAGATATTTGCAAGTGATATCTGATAAGGGCTTGATATCCGAAATCTCTAAAGAACTTATCAAACTCAACACCCAAAAGACAAATAATCCAGTGAAGAAATGGGCAGAAGGGGGAACTTAGATGTCTTAGTTGCTTAAGTTTCTGACTCATGATTTTGGCTTAGGTCATAATCTCATGGTTCATGAGATCGGGCCCTGCATCAGTCTCTGTGCTCAGAAGGGAATCTACTTGAGATTGGCTCCCTCTCCCTCTCCCTCTCCCTCTCCCTCTGCCTCTCTCCTCACTCATGTGTTCTCTCTCTCTCTCTCTCTCTCAAAATACATACATACATACATACATACAGGTTTAAAAAATGAGCAGAAGACATGGATAGACATGTTTCCAAGAAGACATACAGATGGGTGAACAGACATTTGAAAAGACGCTTACAATCACTCATCATCAGGGAAATAAAAATCAAAACAATAATGAGATACTACCTCACACCTGCTATAATGGCTAAAATTAACAACATAGGAAACAACATATTTTTATGAGAATGCAGAAAAAGGGGAATCCCCTTACAGTACTAATAGGAATGCAACCTGGAGCAGCCACTCTGGAAAATAGTATGAGTGTTCCTCAGAAAGTTAAAAATAGAACTACCCTATGACTCAACAAATTGTACTAGTAGATATTTATCCAAAGAATAAAAAAACTGATTTGAATGAGGACATGCACTACAATGTTTACAGCAGCATTATATACAATAGCCAAATTATAGAAAGAGTCCAAGTGTCCATCAACTGATGAATGGATAAAGAAGTAGTATACACACAATGCACTATTAATCAGCCATCAAAAGAATGAAATCTTGCCATTGAAGTGACAAAGATGAAGATAAAGTATAATATGCTAAGCAAAATAAGTTAGTCAGAGAAAGACAAGTACCATATGATTTCACACATATGTGGAATTTAAGAAACAAAACAGATGAACATAAGGGAAGGGAAAAATAAAAGAAAGGGAGGGAAACCATAAGACACTCTCAAATATATAAAAAAATGAGGGTTGCTGGAGGGGTTGTGGGTGGGGAAGGATCGCATTAAGGAGAGCACTTGTTTTGATGAACAGTGAGTATTACATGTAAGTGATGAATCACTAAATTCTACTATTGAAACCAACATAACACTATATGTTATATAACTATAATTTAAAAAAACGTAAAAATTCCAGTGAACATTCATATAGCAATTTAATACTCACAAGTTGTACTACTAATCAATTTTCTATTCAGTCATATTCCTATTTCATTTGTTATATCTTTTTCCTGAAAGGAGATATGAGTATTAGGAAATCCTTCAACTATTTTGATGAGAGAATACATATGAATTGAGACTTGAATTCTTTAACATATTCATGAAATTCTAATGTGGTTAATTATAAAACATAAAATCTAGGAGGAAAACTAATCAACTTTACTTGACTCCTGCTATGTGCATAGCAATCTGTTAGGTAGATTAAGTAAATTTGCAAAGTGCCAGTTAATTGTATTAACCCTGAAGATGTTTACCATATCTGAATAACACTTGCATTATTTTCAAAATATTTCTATTTAAATTCACTCATTTTTGCTTAAACTCATTTAAGATGTTCATAAGTAAATAAGCAAAAAGAGACATGTTAAGGTTGGATAGATGGTCTTTGAAGAAATAAATGCACTCAAAGTTGGAGAGTAGTAACTAACAATTTCAAGCATGGGAAGAAAATATGTTTTGAATTGTTGGTTCAAGTTTCTGGGAGTTAAGTAAAAAAAAGGCCAGGAAATTTAAAAAAAAGTAAAGCTTAACTGGTCCTACAATGTTCTGCAAAATTTTAAAACTATATAGCTTTTCTTATTTTTAAAATTAAAGTTCCATTTGCCAACATATAGTATGACACCCACTGCTCATCCTGTCAAGTGCCCCTTCACCCAGTCTCCTAATCCCCCCCTCCAAGCTCTCCTTCCATTACCCCATGCTCATTTCCCAGAGTTAGGAGTCTCTCATGTTTTGTCATCCTCTCTGATTCTCCCACTCACTTTCCATCCTTTTCCATATAAACCCTTTCACTATTTCTTATATTCCCCATATGAGTAAAACGATCTGATTGTCCTTCTCTGACTGACTTACCTCACTCCCATAATACCCCCCAGTTCCATCCATATTGAAGAAAATAGTGGGTATTCGTCGTTTCTACTGGCTGAGTAATATTCCATCGACATATATACCACAACTCCTTTATCCATTCATCTGTCAATGGACATTGAGGCTCCTTCCAAAGTTTGGCTATTTTGGATATTGCTGCTATAAACATTGGAGTGCAGGTGTGTCGGCATTTCACTGCATCTAGTTCTTTTGGATAAATCCCCCATAGTGCAAGTGCTGGGTCATAGGGTAGTTCTATTTTTAAAGCTTGAAGGAAACTCCACACTGTTTTCCAGAATGGTGGGACCAGTTCACCTTCCCACCAACAGTGCAAGAGTGTTCCCCTTCTTGAACATTCCGAATTTTGAACATTCCAGGATAGAAACTGAAAGAATATGTGAACACAAAACCACGTCAGCAAGAAATATTAAGGGGGACACTGTAAAAGAAAGAGGAAGCCCAAAGAAACAATCCACAAAATCACAGACTATAGGTAATCTGATGACGCTAAGTTCATATATTTCAATAGTTTCTCTGAACATAAACAGTGCAAGAGTATTCCCCATAATTTTCCCATTCTCACTGGTGTGAGGTGGTATCTCATTGTGGTTTTGATTTGTATTTCCCTGATGACCAGTGATGCGGAGCATTTTCTCATGTGCTTGTTGGCCATATCTACGTTTTCCTCTGTGAAATTTCTGTTCATGTCTTTTGCCCATTTCATGATTGGATTATTTGTTCCTTTGCTGTTGAGTTTAATAAGTATTTTTATAGATCTTGGATACTAGCCCTTTATCTGATAGGTCATTTGCAAAATTCTTCTCCCATTCTAGTCTTTCTCAATTTTTTTATTGGAGCTAAATTTGCCAAAAAAAATAGCAAACACACAGTGCTCATCCTGTCAAGTGGCCCCTCAGTGCCCATCAGCCAGTCACCCAACCCTCCACCCACCTCCATTTCCACTGATTCCCAGAGTTAGGTGTCTCTCATGTTTTGTTACCCTCACCGATATTTTCACTCATTTTCTCTCCTTTACCCTTTATTAACTTTCACTATTTTTTATATTCCCCAACTGAATGAGACCATAAAATGTTTGTCCTTTTCTGATGGACTTATTTCACTCAGCATAATACCCTCCAGTTCAATCCACATCGAAGCAAATGGTGGGTATTTGTCGTTTCTAAATGCTGAGTAATATTCCATTGTATACATAGAACACAATTTCTTTATCCATTCATCTTTTGATGGACACTGAGGCTTCTTTCACAGTTTGGCTATTGTGGACATTGCTGCTATAAACATTGGGGTGCAGGAGTCCTGGCGTTTCACTGCGTCTGTATCTTTGGGGTAAATCCCCAGCAGTGCAACTGCTGGGTCACAGGGCAGATCTATTTTTAACTCTTTGAGGAACCTCCACACAGTTTTCAGAGTGGCTGCACCAGTTCACATTGCCACCAACAGTGCAAGAGGGTTTCCCTTTCTCCACATCCTCTCCAACATTTGTGGTTTCCTGTCTTGTTAACTTCCCCCATTCTCAGTGGTGTGAGGGGGTATCCCATTGTGGTTTTGAATTATATGTCCCTGATGGCCAGAGATGTGGAGCATTTTCACATGTCCTTGTTGGCCATGTCTCTGTCTTCCTCTGGGAGAATTCTGTTCATGTCTTTTGCCCATTTCAGGATTGGATTGTTTGTTTCTTTGCTGTTGAATTTAATAAGTTCTTTATACATCTTGGATACTAGCCCTTTCTCTGATAGGTCATTTGCAAATATCTTCTCCCATTCTGTAGGTTGTCTTTTAGTTTTGTTGACTGTTTCTTTGGCTGTGCAGAAGTTTCTTATCTTGATGAAGTCCCAATAATTCATTTTTGCTTTTGTTTCTCTTGCCTTCAGGGATGTATCTTACAAGAAGTTGCTGTGGTCAAGTTCAAAAAGTGTGTTGCCTGTGTTCTCAACTATGATTTTGATGGATTCTTGTCTCACATTTAGATCTTTCATCCATTTTGAGTTTATCTTTGTGTATGGTGTAAGAGAATGGTGTAGTTTCATTCTTCTGCAAGTGGCTGTCCAATTTTCCCAAAACCATTTAATGAAGAGATGGTCTTTTTCCCAGTGGACAGTCTTTCCTGCTTTTTCGAATATTAGTTGACCAGAAAGTTGAGGGTCCATTTCTGGATTCTCTATTCTGTTCCATTGATCTATGTGTCTGTTTTTGTGCCAGTACCACACTGTCTTGATGACCATGGCTTTGTAGTACAACCTGAAATGTGGCATTGTGATGCCCACAGATATGGTTTTCTTTTTCAATATTCCCCTGACTTTTTGGGGTCTTTTCTGATTCCACACAAATCTTAAGATGATTTGTTCCAACTCTCTGAAGAAAGTCCATGGTATTTTGATAGGGATTGCATTAAACGTGTATATTGCCCTGGGTAACATTGACATTTACAAAATTAATTCTTCCAATCCATGAGCATGGAATAATTTTCCATCTCTTTGTGTCTTCCTCAATTTCTTTCAGAAGTGTTCTGTAGTTTTTAGGGTATAGATCCTTTACCTCTTTGGTTAGGTTTATTCCTAGGTATCTTCTGCTTTTGGGTGCAATAGTAAATGGGATTGACTCCTTAATTTCTCTTTCTTCAGTCTCATTGTTAGTGTATAGAAATGCCACTGACTTCTGGGCATTGATTTTGTATCCTGCCACACTGCCGAATTGCTGTACAAGTTCTAGCAATCTGGGGGTGGAGTCTTTTGGGTTTTCCATGTACAGTATCATGTCATCAGTGAAGAGGGAGGTTTGTTTCTTTGCCAATTTGAATGCCTTTTATTTCTTTTTGTTGTTTGATTGCTGAGGCTGGGACTTCTATACTATGTTGAATAGCAGTGGTGAGAGTGAACATCCCTGACTTGTTCCTGATCTTAGGGGAAAGTCTCCCAGTGTTTCCCCATTTAGAATATTTGCTGTGAGCTTTTCATAGATGGCTTTTAAGATGCTGAGGAATATTCCCTCTATTCCTACACTCTGAAGAGTTTTTATTCAGGAATGGATGCTGTATTTTGTCAAATGCTTTCTCTGCATCTATTGAGAGGATCATGTGGTTCTTGGTTTTTCTCTTGCTGATATGCTGAATCACATTGATTGCTTTGTGAGTGTTGAACCAGCCTTGCATCCCGGGAATAAATCCCACTTGATCTTGGTGAATAATCTTCTTAATGTACAGTTGGATCCTATTGACTAGTATCTTGTTTAGAATTTTTGCATCCATGTTCATCAGGGATATTGGTCTATACTTCTCCTTTTTGGTGGGGTCTTTGTTTTTAGAATTAAGTTGACGCTGGCCTCATAGAAAGGATTTGGAAGTATTCCATCTCTTCCTATCTTTCTGAACAGCTTTAGTAGAATAGGTATGGTTTCTTCTTTAAACATTTGATAGAATTCCCCTGGGAAGCCATCTGGCCCTGGACTTTTGTGTTTTGGAAGGTTTTTGATGACTGCTTCAATTTTCTCCCTGGTTATTGGCCTATTCAGATTTTCTATTTCTTCCAGTTCCAGATTTGGTAGTTTGTGGTTTTCTAGAAATGCATCCATTTCTTCTAGATTGCCTAATTTATTGGCGCAAAGCTGCTCATAGTAAGTTTTTAAGATCCTTTGTATTTCTTTGGTATTGGTGGTGATCTCTCCTTTCTCATTCATGATTTTATTAATTTGAGCCCTCTCTCTCTTCTTTTTAATAAGGCTGGCTAATGGTTTATCTATCTTATTAATTCTTTCAAAGAACCAACTCCTGGTTTTCTTGATCTGTTCTACAGTTCTTCTGGTCTCTATTTCGTTGAGTTCTGCTCAAATCTTTATTAATTCTCTTCTTCTGCTGGGTGTAGGATCTATTTGCTGTTTTATTCTCCAGCTCCTTTAGGTGTAAGCTTAGCTTTGTATTTGAGTTCTTTCCAGTTTTTTGGATCGACGCTTCTATTGCAATGTATTTCCCCCTCAGGACTGCTTTTGCTGTATCCCAAAGATTTTGAACGGTTGTATCTTTATTCTCCTTAGTTTCCATGAATCTTTTTAATTCTTCTCCAATTTCCTGGTTGACCCTTTCATCTTTTAGCAGGATGGTCCTTAACCTCCATGTGTTTTAAATCCTTCCAAACTTCCTCTTGTGGTTTAGTTCTAGTTTCAAAGCATTATGGTCTGAAAATATGTAGGTGACAATCTCAATCTTTTGGTATGGTTAAGACCTGATTTCTGACCCACTACGTGTTCTATTCTGGAGAAAGTCCATATGCACTTGAGAAGAAGGTGTATTCAGTTACGTTTGGATGTAAAATTCTGTAAATATCTGTGAAATCCATCTGGTCCAGTGTATCAATTAAAGCTCTTGTTTCAGGTAGCCTGGGTGGCTCAGCAGTTTAGCACTGCCTTCAGTCCAGGGCATGATCCTGGAGACCCGGGATTGAGTCCCACGTCGGACTCCCTGCGTGGAGCCTGCTCCCCTTCCACCTGTGTCTCTGCCTCTCTCTCTCTCTCTTTCTCTCTCTGTGTGTGTCTCTCATGAATAAATAAAATATTTAAAAAATAATAAAGCTCTTGTTTCTTTGGAGATGTTGTACTTAACAGACCTATTGATATTAGAAAGCACTACATTCAAGTGACCAAGTATAAGTGTATTATTTTCTAAGCTTGTCTTAACTGGTTATTAATTGATTGATATACTTGGCAGCTCCAACATTCGGCGCATAAATATTGATGATTGTTAAGTCCTCTTGTTGGATAGATCCTTTAAGAATGTTAGAGTGTCTCTGTTCATCCCTCACCACAGTCTTTGGGATAAACTTTAGTTTATCTGATATAAGAATGGCTACCCCTGCTTTCTTTTGAGGACCATTTGGATGGTAAATGGTTCTCCAACCTTTTATTTTCAGGCTGTAGGTGTCCTTCTGTCTAAAATGAGTCTCTTGTAGACAGCAAATAGATGGGTCCTGCTTTTTTATCCAGTCTGAAACCCTGCGCCTTTTGATGGGGTCATTAAGCTCATTCACGTTCAGAGGTACTATTGAAAGATATGAATTCAGTGTCATCATGATACCTATTCAGTTCCTGTTTTTGTGGATTGTTCCCTTGGACTTCCTCTATTACAGATTCCCCCTTAGTATTTCTTGCAGAGCTGGCTTCGTGGTCACATATTCTTTCAGTTTCTGCTTGTCTTGGAAGCTCTTTATCTCTCCTTCTATTCTGAATGAGAGCCTTGCTGGATAAAGTATTCTTGGATGCATGTTCTTCTCATTTACCACCCTGAATATATCCTGCCAGCCCTTTCTGGCCTACCAGGTCTCTTTGGAAAGGTTTGCGGTTAATCTCATATTTTTCCCCATAAAATTTAGAGATTTCTTGTCTCTTGCTGCTTTAAGGATCTTCTCTTTATCTTTGGAATTTGCAAGCTTCACTATTCAATGTCGAGGTGTTGAGCGGTTTTTATTGATTTTAGGGGGGGGGTCTCTATTTCCTGGATCTGAATGCCTGTTTCCTTTCCCAGATTAGGAAAGTTTTCAGCTATGATTTGTTCAAATACATATTCTGGACCTCTGTCCATTTTGGCATCCTCGGGAACCCCAATTAAACATAGATTTTTCTTTCTGAGGCTTTCATTTATTTCCCTAAATCTATCCTCATGCTCTTTTAATTGTTTTTCTTTTTTCCTCAGTTTCCTTCTTTGCTATCAACTTGTCTTCTATGTCACCCACTCGTTCTTCTACCTAGTTAACCTTCGTCGTTAGCACCTCTAGTTTGGATTGCATCTCATTTAATTGATTTTTAACTTCAGCCTCATTAGATCTAAATTCTGCAGTCATGAAGTCTCTTGAGTCTTTTATGCTTTTTTCTAGAGCCATCAGTTGTTTTATAACTGTGCTTCTGAATTGGCTTTCTAACATTGAATTGTAATCCAAATTTTGTAACTCTGTGGGAGAGAGGACTGTTTCTGATTCTTTCTTTTGTTTTTTTTTTTTAACTATTTATTTATTTATTTTTATTTTTATTTATTTACTTATGATAGTCACAGAGAGAGAGAGAGGCAGAGACACAGGCAGAGGGAGAAGCAGGCTCCATGCACCGGGAGCCCGACGTGGGATTCGATCCTGGGTCTCCAGGATCACGCCCTGGGCCAAAGGCAGGCGCTAAACCGCTGCGCCACCCAGGGATCCCTGATTCTTTCTTTTGAAGTGAGTTTCCTTCTAGGCATTTTGCTCAGTGCAGAGTGGCCAAAAACAAGTTGTTCTGAGAAAAGGAGAAAAAGAGAGAAGAGAAAAAAGAAAAGAAAAAGAAAAAAAAGAGAAAAGAATTAAAGAAGGAAAAAGGGGGGGAAGCAAACAGAAAACAAAAAACTAGAGGGAGTAATCTCTGATTCTATATATTGTAAATCCCTCGACTTCCCCTGGCACTTTCCACTGCTGCTTGGTCAATAACTTGCTTTTCCCCAGTCAGTCTAGCTGGTCTTCTGGGGGAAGGGCCTTCTGTGCTAATTCTCAGGTGTGAGCACCTGGGGGAGCTGCTCAGCCCCCTGCCTGGTGCCCGGCTCAGTTGGAGTTGTTTTTCCTGTTTATCCTGTGAGGCCTCTGTGAGGCTCAGTGGGGGTTGTTTATCCTGTGAGGCCCCAGGAGGAACAACAGCAGTGGGGTGGGCAGCTCTCCAGCTCTAGAGTCAGCTCCCGCAGTTACTACCGCAGCTCCTAATCTGCAGGGGCCTCCATGCTCCCGGGGCAGGGGCCATCAATCCGCACAGGGCAGGAGTGTCCTTGCTGTCCTGTGCCCTCTCAACCTCTGCCTGTCCTGGGGTAGCCCCGAATCCTGGGCTGTGTCCCCCGGTGCCCTGGGCTCTGGGGCCTATGCTGCTGGAATTGAGCTCCTGGTGCTGCGCAGCCCCCTCCCCACAGAGCTGCCTCCGAGTTGCTCCCTGCCCTACTGGCGCCGCTGCAGCCCTTTAGGGAGCTCGGCTGTGGGGTGTGGAGCGCTCTCCCCCGGGGTGCAGGTCCTCTATTAGTGACCCTGGGAGCCTGAAGCCATCCCCGCCCTTCCTGGAATCCTGGTCCAATTCCCTGCGAGTGCCTTTGGGTCTGGGAAGATTGGTGAAGCTCCCGCTTCTCCGGGACAGGACTTTCCTGTCCTGGGGCCACTCATCCCGGCCTTAGCCCGGCTCCTCACGGGCCCCTCCCCCTTTTATTTCTTTATTTTTTTCCCCGTCTTCCTACCTTGATAGAAGCGTGAACTCTTCTCACTGTAGCATTCCAGCAGTTCTCTCTTTAAATCTCAAGCCACATTCCTAGGTTTTCAGGATGATTTGAAAGTTATCTAGGTAATTTGGTAGGGACAGGTGACTTGGGGACCCTACTCTTCCGCCACCTTGCCCCCTCTTCCTGGAGTTCCACACACACATTTAAAAAATATTTCAAATTTTTACATACGAGGTATAAGAAAATTTGCAGAATGAATATTAATGAACTGGGAAAAAATAAAAGAAACTTCTGTTTCTTTATTCACGCTAATGCTTATGTTTTGAATTATAATTAACATACAGTAGAGGAGAGGGAGGCAAGATGGCAGGATAGAGGACTTCGTTTCCTCTGGTCCTCTAAACTTAGCTAGATAACTATCAAATCATTCTGAACACCTATGAATTCAATCTGAGATGCAAGAAAAGAATTGCTGTAATTCTACAAAGAGAAAAGCTATGACTTTTTGCAAGGTAGGAGTGCAGAAAAGTTAAACTGAGGGGATATATCAGAAGATAAACAATAAGGGGAAAGGAGCTTCTAAAAGCTAGCTACTGGAGGGGTATTCCTGGGTGGCTCAATGTTTTAGCGCCTGCCTTTGGGCCAGGACATGGTCCTGGGGTCTCAGGATCAAGTCCTACATTGGGCTCCCTGCATAGAGCCTGCTTCTCCCTCTGCCTGTGTCTCTGCCTCTTTCTCTCTCTGTGTCTCTCATGAATAAATAAATAAAATCTTTACAAATAATAATAAAAACTAGCTACTGGAAAGTGATATAACATCACAGTGTAAAATTGGAATCTTTAGGGAAGCCTGGGTGGCTCAGAAATTTAGCACCTGCCTTTGGCTCAGGGCGTGATTTCGGAGTCTCACATCGGGCTCCCTGCATGGAGCCTGCTTCTCTCTCTGCCTGTGTCTCTGCCTCTCTCTCTCTCTCTCTGTATGTGTCTCTCATGAATAAATAAATAAAATCTTAAAACAGGAACTTTTAAAAACTGCTCCAAGGAGAGATGTCCCTGCCTGAAAGGTCCCCAGTCGTGGAGGGGAGCAGAATCCTAAGTGGGACAGTGTGGTCTCAAGATCCCCAGAATAACAGAAAGAACAGAGGTGCCTGAGCCAGCAGAGTTCTCAAGCATTGGATCAGGGAAACAGGTTATGACCAGTAGGCCCAGAAGTGGGTTCTCAGCTTGGGTTGTCATAAACTGAGAACTGCATCATGATTGAGTAACAACTGTTTGGGGGGGCCGCAAAGGGCAATATTGTGACAACTCTCTGCATTCCCCCTGGAGAGGTGGAGCAGGTGTGCACACAACTAGACAACAGTTCTCAGTGCCAGGGCCCTGAGAAGGACAGGAACATTGTTACCCTCCATCTTCCCCAAGGATGGTCGGAACAATGTGCACAATTCGGTGACAGTTCTCAGTGCTGGGGCCCTGTAAAGAATTGAAAAGGGGAAATCCTCTCCATTTCTCCAGAAGGGGTGGGGCAGATGCATGCATTATCGAGCTAACACTCTTTTTGCCCAGGTTCTGCAAAATGCAGAAATGCACTGACCTTCTGCCTTCTGCCAGAAGGATCAGTGGGTGCACACTGCAGGAGTCTGCTATGTTTGCCACACATCTCAAACTTTCAGCTCTGGGCTGAGATTCTGCATTGCCATTTTTATTTTCACCCTCTAAAAAGGCACAGGAATCCTTGGGAACAAAAGCCACACAGAGTAACCAGCTTACACTGAGTCTGGCCTGTTTGCAAGAGGCAGTGCAACTACACCCAGACAAAGACACCTGAGAATAAGCACAGCAGGTACCTCCCCCAGAAGACCAGCTGGAAGAACAGGTGAACATCAAGTTTACTGACCAAACAGGAGTGCAAGACTTCAGTGCCAGTGGAAAAGAGTATACAGAATACAAGGATTTATATCATGATTCATGCATCTTTCGTTTTATTTATTTTTTTTTACTTTATGATAGTCAGAGAGAGAGAGAGAGGCAGAGACACAGGCAGAGGGAGAAGCAGGCTCCATGCACTGGGAGCCCGATGTGGGATTCGATCTCGGGTCTCCAGAATTGCGCCCTGGGCCAAAGGCAGGCGCCAAACGGCTGCGCAACCCAGGGATCCCCGTATCTTTCATTTTAAAATGTTCAATTTCCCCCTTTAGAACCAGTATCTTATTTTATCAACGCTTCATTTTTAAGCCGTTTTTAACTTAAAATTTTTATGTGTTTGCATTTTTTAGATGTATTCTTCATTTTTGGCTTCTTTTCACTCTATTCAATTTTATTTTTGTATGTATATACGTTTTGCTTTCTTTACAATTAAGGGATTTAGTGCCTTCTAACACATGGACCAAAATACACACATGATGAAGTGGATCAGTCTGTCTTGTCCATCCTGGGAGCTTATATTATCCCTCCCCCGCCCATTTTTTGGTTATTGTTCTTTTCTCTTTTGGTTTCTGAACTCTTTTCATTTCTCTAGTGTGTATTCCACTTGGGCCATGGTTGACATTTTTTATTTTGTTCTTTGTTCATCCATTATTCTCTGGGAAAAATGACTAGAAGGAGAAATTCACAACAAAAGAAAGAATCAAAGGCAATACTCTCTGCTACAGATCTAAACCATATGTATATAAGTAAAATGTCAGAGCTGGAATTCAGGATAACAATTATAAAGTTACCTTACCAGCTGGACTGAAAAAATAAAGAAGAAGACATTGGAAAATCACTTAGTGCAGAAATGAAATCCAATCAGTCTGAAATGAAAAATTCTTTAACTTAGATGTAGTCAAAATTGGATGCTCTAACAAGTAGAATAAATAAGGTGGGAGAGAGACATAGGAGGCAAGTTGATGGGAAGGAAGGAAGCTGAAGAAAAGAGGAAAGAAATTAAGGGACCAAGAGAGGAGGCTTCAAGAAATCAGTGATGACACAAAATAAAACAATACTAGAATTATTGGGATCACTGAGAGAGAAGAAAGAGAGAGAGGCAGAATAGATTTTTGAGAATATCATAGCTAAGAAAATCTCTAATCTGGGGAGGGAAAAAGCCATCAAAGTCAAGAGATAGAGAGGACCCCTCCCCAAAGCAGTGAAAATATATCAATACCTCAACATGTAATAATGAATCTTGCAAATTTCAGAGATAAAGACAAAATCCTGAGAGAAGCTGAAGCAAAAAAGCCCTTAGTATAATGGGGTAGGAATATTAGACTGGCAGAATGTCTATCCACAGAGACCTGGCAGGACAGAAAGGGATGGCATGATATACTCAGGGTATTAAGTGAGAAAAACATACAGACAAGAACTTTATCCAGGAAGGCTGTCATTCCAAATGGAAGAAGAGATAAAGAGCTTCCAGGACAAACAGAAAATTAATGAATTTGTAACCACTACACCAGCCCCACAATGAATATTGAGGGGGACCCTGTAAGCAAAGAGAGAGCCCGAAGTAACATAGACCAGAGAGAAACAGACAATCCACAATAACAAGCACTTTACAAGTAATAAAATGGCACTAAATTCATATCTTTCAATACTTACTCTGCTATTTTGAAATGAGCAAAATGCTCTAAGAAAAAGACACAAGATATCAGATTGGCTAGAAAAGCAAGATTCATCCGTATGCTGTCTACAAGACTCATTTTATTCCTAAAGGCTACTACAGATTAAAAGTTATGGGGTGGAGGGGCACCCGAATGGCTCAGTGGTTGAGCATCAGCCATTAGCTCAGGTCATGATCCTGAAGTTCTGTGATCAAGTCCCTCATCAAGCTCCCCATGGGGAGCCTGCTTCTCCCTCTGCCTATGTCTTTTCCTCTCCCTCTGTGTCTCTCATGAATTAATAAATAAAATCTTTAAAAAAAATTAAAAGTGATGAGGTGGAGAACTATTTATCATGCTAATGTACCTCAAAAGAAAGCTGGGGTAGCAACCTCATATAAGACAAATTAGATTTTAAACCAAAGACTGTAGTATGGGATGAAGAGCGACACTATATCCTACTAAAAGGGTCTATCAAACAAGAATTTCTAACAATTACAAACATTTATGCTCCTAACTTGAAGCAGCCAATTATACCAACAATTAACCAAATTTAAGAAACACACAGATGATAATACAATAATAGTAGGGGACCTCAACACCCCACTCATAGCAATGGATATATCATCTATGCAAAAGATCAACAAGGAAACAAGGGCTTTGAATGCACACTGGACCAGGTGGAATTCACAGATATATTCAGAGCATTCCACTTTAAAACAACAGAATAATCATTCTTCTCAAGCACACATGGATTATTCTCCAGAATAGAAAACATACTAGGTCACAAATCAATACCAGAAGATTAGGAATATTCCCTACATATTTTCAGACCACAGTGCTTTGAATCTTGGACCCAATCACAAGATTTGGAAGGAACTCAAACACTTGTTGGTTAAAGAGCATCCTGCTAAAGAATGAAGAGGTCAACCCAGAAATTAAAAAAAAAAAAAAACTTTTTAAAATCATGAAAACTAGTGAATATGAAAACATAAATGTTCAAAGTCTTTTGGATAAAGCAAAAGTGGTCCTAAGAGGGAAGTAAATTTTAATACAAGACTTTCTCAAAAAATTAGAAAAGTCTCAAAGACATAAGCTAACTTTACACCTAAAAAACTGGAGAAAGAACAGCAAATAAAGCCTCAACCAAGCAGGAGAAGAGAAATAAAGTTTAGAGCATAAATCAATGAAATAGAACCCAGAAGTACTTGAGAGAAGAACAATGAAAGTAGAAGCTGGTTAGCTGAAAGAATTAATAAGATCTACAAATCCCTAGCCAGAGTATTCATGAAGAAAAGAGAAAGGACCCAGATAAATAACATCATGAATGAAAAAGGAGAAATCATGACCAACACCAAAGAAATATAAATGATTTTATTTATTTATTCGTGAGACACACACACACACACACAGAGAGAGAGGCAGAGACACAGGTAGAGGGAGAAGCAGGCTCCATGCAGGGAGCCTGATGCGGGACTCAATCCCAGGTCTCTGGGATCACGCCCTGGACTGAAGGTGGCGCTAAACCACTGAGCCACCCGGGCTGCCCAAAAATGATTTTAGAACATATTATAAACAATGATATGCCAAAATTAGGCAACCTGGAAGAAACGGATGCATTCCTGGAAACTTATAAACTACCACAACTGAAACAGGAAGAAATAGCAAGCCTGAACACCCCATAACCAACAAGGAGATAAAATTAATAATAAAAAATCTCCCAATGAATAAGAGTCCAGGGCTGGATAGCTTCCCAGCATAACTGTACCAATATTTAAAGAAGAAATAGTACTTTTCTTCTGAAGCTCTTTCAAAAAATAGAAATGGAAGAAAATCTACCAAACTCATTCTATGAGGCTAAAATTACCTTGACCCCAAAACCAAAGACCCCATCAAAAAGGGCAATCACAGATCAGTATTCCTGATGAACATGGATGCCAAAATTCTCACCAAGATACTAGCCAGTAGGATCCAACAGTACATTAAAAGGATTATTTACCATGACCAACTAGGTTTACTCCTGCAGTACAGGGGTGGTTTAATATGCACAAATTAATCAATGTGATACATACATCAATGAAAGAAAGGACAATAGCTATATATGATCTTCTCAATTGATGCAGAAAAAGCCTTTGACAAAATATAGTATTCTTTCTTGATTAAAAGTCTCCACAGTATAGGGATAGAGGGAACATATCTCAACATCAAAAAAGCCATCTACCAAAAGCCCAGAGTGAATATGATCATCAATCAGGAAAACTTGAGATCTTTTCTAAAATGTTAGGAATACAACAGGGATACCCACCCTCACCACTGTTGTTCAACATAGTACTAGAAGTCCTAGCATCAGCAATCAGACAACAAAAAAGAAATAAAAGACGTTCAAATTAACAAAGGAGTATTCTAGCTATACATATGTATATAGTATATATATATATCATATATATCAATACATATTAGAATATTACTCAGCCATCAGAAAGGACTAATACCACTTACATCAATATGGATGGAACTGGAAGGTATTATGCTGAGTGAAATCAATTGGAGAAAGACAATTATCATATGATTTCACTTATATGTGGAATATAGGAAACAGCACAGAGGATAATAGAGTAAGGGAGGAAAAACTGAATGGGAATGTATCAGAGAGAAAAACCATGAGAAACTCTTAGCTATAGGAAACAAACTGAGGGTTGCTGGAGGGGAGGTGGTTGGGAGGAGGAGTTAATTGAATGATTGGCATTAATAGGGCACATGATGTGATGAGCACTTGGTGTCTTAGGCAACTGATGAATTATTGAACACTACATCTGAAAATAAATATGTAATATATGTTGGCTAATTCATTTTAAATAAAATAAATAAATAAAATACCACCTATATTGCTGAAATAATATTTTTAAATAAAATGTAAGTCACAATTTCCCTGCAAATTTTAACTTACAAATAAAAACATTAAAACTTGTGCTTTGCATAATACAAATGTATAAAAATTATTTTAAAATAACTTTTAAGTATTATGTCTGAACCATGGAATATCTCTATATAGAAGTTCTTATTTATGCCTGAGGCTGAACTATGTGGATATTTGTTGATTCTGATAACAGTTGACTTCCCATTACTTTAACTTTTCTTATAACGTCTAAAGATCTTTAAGTTTCAAGCACTTAATTATATTCCATAGCTAAGGAAGTCCTTGATAATATAACATAATTACAGGTCATAGTTATATTAACATCTTAATAAGACAATGATTTGCTTAATGAGAGGAAAAATATTGTAATCAAAATCAGTCTTATCTCTAGGAGGGGCAGAATATATTGTAAATTTTGAAGCATACTAGGATACCTGTCTGATGAAATAGATTTTACAACTACATTGACCATGACATTTAGTTGGTGGTCATAAAATTTACTTAGGTTAGTAAATATCCCTGTTAAAATTCATTGTTATCAGGAATAGTTGAAACTTTGAAATAAGACTGTTGTATAACCACTTATTGTCAGTTAATTTCTACATTATCTTTATTCATCCAAGTTGAATGATATTGTAGTTATTCTTGTGTTCTTATATACAGAAATAATGACTCAAGTGTAGGGAGGGTGGAACTATTGTTGCTTGAAATGTTGGCAATATAGGTTCAAAAATTTCCATAGTTGAGGGGCCCCTGGGTGTCTCATTAATTCTCCAACTCTTGGTTTAAGCTCAGCTCATGATCTCAGGGTTGTGAGACAAGCCATGCATTGGGCTCCATGCTCAGAGTGGAGTCTGCTTGAGATTCTTTTCTGACTTTCTCCTTTTTTCTCTGCTCCTCACTCTGCTTTCACGTTCTCTCATTCTCTAAAATAAATACATAAAAACATAAATAAAACTTTAATTTATTAAAGGGGAACACTCTTCCAGAGTTGTTGGGAATGCAAACTTGTACAGCCACTCTGGAAACAGGTTGGAGGTTCCTTAAAAATTAAAAAAAAATAGAACTACTCTATGACCCAGTAATTGAACAAGTATATATTTACCCAAAGGATTCAAAACTACAGATCTGGGGGAGTCCACCCACCCCACCATTTATAGCAGTACAATCAATAATAGCCAAACTATGGAGAGAGCCCAAATGTCCATTGACTGATGAATAGATAAAGAAGAGTTATATATACCACACACAATGGAATATTAGTTAGGCATCAAAAGGAATGAAATCTGTACATTTGCAACATTGTAAATGGAGCTAGAGTGTATTATTCTAACTGAAACAAGTCAGTCAGAGAAAGACAAATATCATATGATCTCACTCATATGTGGAATTTAAGAAAGAAAATAGGTGGCCATATGGGAAGGGGGAAAAGAAAAATTGGAAGGTAAATAAGGCAAAAGAGACTCTTAAATGTAGAGAATAAAGTGAGTTTTGTTGGAGGAAGGTGGGGGGATAGGCTAGATGGGGGATGGGCATTAAAGAGGACACTTGGTGTTTTTTTTTTTTTAATTTTTTATTTATTTATGATAGTCACAGAGAGAGAGAGAGAGAGAGAGAGAGAGAGAGGCAGAGACACAGGCAGAGGGAGAAGCAGGCTCCATGCACTGGGAGCCTGATGTGGGATTCGATCCTGGGTCTCCAGGATCGCTCCCTGGGCCAAAGGCAGGCGCTAAACCGCTGCGCCACCCAGGGATCCCACACTTGGTGTTTTTATGTAAGTGATGGATCATTGAATTCTACTGTATTTTAACTAACTCTAAATTTAAAAATTAAATTTAAAAAAGTAAGCAAAAAAAAAGAGAAGAGGTTAGAGTAGTGGGAAGGAGTTAGATTGTGAGGGCTTTTGTTGGTCATATTATAGTAGCATTGTTTACCTTTGTCATAAGACCTAGATTGTTATTTTTTCTAAAGATTGGTGGCTTGAGGAATAGCATGACACATGATCCAATATGTTTTTAAAGATTTATTTATTTATTTACTCATGAGACACACACAGAGAGAGGCAGAGACATAGTTGGAGAAGCAGGCCCCTCACAGGGAGCCTGATGTGGGACTCAATTCCCCCACCCAGGATCAAGCCCTGAGCGGAAGGCAGACACTCAACCCCTGAGCCACCCAGGCATCCCATGGTCCAGGATTCTTAATAATTAAATAATAGCATATTATGAATAAAATTTTTAAAAAATAGCTTATACGCTTAAAAAATGATAATATGAAATTTTCATTGGAAAGTGTAAGAGTTCAGATACTGTACTTGTTTAATCCATCTTTGTAATTGTAGTCTACCATGGAGTCTGGTAGCATAGAGGGCCTCCAAAAACATTCATTGCATGTATGCATGGGTTGATGTAGAATTTTTTTATGTTCATAATGAATATTTTGCGTGCTGTCTTCTACACACATTCTGCACCTAATAAACATTTTTGAATGATGATCTTTCTGCCTACTTTACTCATCTTTCACAGTCCAATAACTTTCATTAGAATATTAAGCTACTAAAACTAAAAATCTCATCTCTATAATGACCATGCATAAAATAAAATTCCACACTGGACTTGATTTTCTATATTTTTCTGTTTTCAAATCCTGTGACTCAAAATATATTTTATTTTTTTAAAGATTTTAATTAATTAATTTATTTATTTATTTGAGAGGGAGAGTGTGTACATGAGTGGAGGAGGGGCAGGAGGAGAGGGAGAAGCAGATTTGTTACTGAGCAGTTGAACACAGTTTGGGCCTGAATCACACATATTGGGCCTGAATCCCAGGACCCTGAGATCATGACCTGAGCTGAAAGAAGGCAGATGCTTAACCAATTGAGCCACACAGGAACCCCTCAAAATTGATTTTTATACATATATAATAAGACTGAGGGGATCCCTGGGTGGCGCAGCAGTTTAGCGCCTGCCTTTGGCCCAGGGCGCGATCCTGGAGACCCGGGATCGAATCCCACGTCGTGCTCCCGGTGCATGGAGCCTGCTTCTCCCTCTGCCTATGCCTCTGCCTCTCTCTCTCTCTGTGTGTGTGTGACTATCATAAATAAATAAAAATTTAAAAAAAAGACTGAGGTTAAGTTTTTGGCTTCTCTCATATTTTTAAAATAGTGAAGGAAAATGTGTTCTTACTAGAGTTATTATGTGACTCCAAAAATGAATTTTCATTGTTTGGTGTCTGTTAAAATTCTCAATCTATTTCTGAAATATTATGTTGTCCCCCTTTATAGAGATATATTGAAACAATTATCCAGAGGCTACTCTTAAATGTGACATGTGTCCCACACTCCAATCCATAGTATAAAGTGCTCATTTGCTCTTCCGGTCCAAATTGCTGAAACATTCAATGAATTCAACCATCTTTTTCTGTGCATAAAGCAGGAAGTAGCCATTATGGAAAGATTTGAAGAAATACCAAATATCTACTAACCAATAAATTCTTTCCCTTTTCAAATTATGTGTTTTGTACAAAATTCAAACCAATAAAACTAGTTTTGGTTAGTGTCAGAAAGTAATGCTACTTGAATAACTATTATGTGTTACAAACTTCCAAGTATTTTAAAAATTATCTTTATTGAGATATATACATTTTATTGTATTTAACTATGTTTTAAGCATGCAGTTTGATGAGTTTTGACAAATGGGTACACATATGTGACCATGATACCAAACAAGATACAGAAAACTTCTATCACTCTAATAACTTCATTCCTGCTTCTGTTTAATCTCTACATTCCCACTACACATAAACACTCATGTGATTTCCATGTCTATAGATTAGTTTTTCTTCTTCTAAAACTTCATATAAACGGAATGTGTGTTGGTAAATTGTTTGTATTTATTTATTTATTTATTTATTTATTTACTTACTTTGCTGAGTGGCATTACTTTGAAGATACCATTAATTTCTCACCTATTTGCTTATTAATGGACATATCAATTTTTTAGTTGTGGCTTTTTTTCTTTTTTCTTTCTTATTTTACAATTGCTATTATAATTTTTGCCCAGGTGACAAGTGTTTCTATGGACACATTTTCAATTCTTTTGATTAAATACCAAACAGTTGATTTCCTGGCTTTAGAGCAAATTATCATTAGCTTTATAATAAAATGCCGATTTTCCCCAGATTTGTTATAATATTACTATACACTCACCACTATATAGGAATGAATCGTTTACTACATTTATTCATGTTAATATTTGATATTGTCAGTCTTTCTATTCTGATGGTCTGTGAAGTAATATAAGATTCACATTGTGATTTAAATTACATTTTCTCTAATGTTAGTAATATTGAGTACCTACTCATGGGTCCAATGTTGTTGAGTATATCTCTTGAGTTTATTAAAATCTTTCAAATTTTTTTCAAGTACTTTTATAACTGCTTTATTGAGATATAATTTTCCCTAGGAATCTTCCAATCTACTTTCTGTCTGTACATATGATTTCCTTATTTTTAATATTTCATATAAATGGAATTATAGAATTTTTAAATATTTTCTGACTGACTTCTTAGACATAGAAAAACATTTTAGGTGTTTTTTCACATGTTAGCATATCTTAGTGCTCCATTTTTTATGGCTGACTTGCATTATATATATATATATATATATATATATATATATATACCACATCTTCCTTATACATTTCTCACTTAATGAAAATTTGAATTGTTTTCATTTCTTAGCTACTATGAATAACATGCTATGAACATTTGCGTACAGATTTTTTTTAATATATGCTTTAATTCCCTAGATTATATATTTGGGAGTAGAACTTCTGGGTTGTATGGTAGCTTCATATTTGAATTTTGAAGAAATGCCAAATATTTCTAAATGCATTACACAATTTTACACTGTAACCAATAGTGTACAAGGTTAAAATATATTCACTTTGTTGTCAAAAATTATTATTATTTGTATTTTTATCTTACCCATTTCAGTGGGTATGAAGGGTTACCTCACTATGGTTTTGATCTGCATTTTTCAGATAGCTAACAATATAGGATATTTTTAACTGTCTTATTGGCAGTTTGTATGTATAGCTTAGATGATTGTTTAATCATTTTTAATTGGGATATATATCTTTTTCTTATTGAGATATAACTATTTATGTATTTTAGAAATAAATTCTTTTTCAGGTGTATGATTTTCAAATATTTATTTTATTCTGTGAGTTGTATTTTTACTAATTTGATGTTATATTTTGTACCAATAAAACTTCTTTATGAAGTTCAATTACTGATATGTTGCAAAAATTCAATGTTGTTGGAGCAATAATTTATATAAAATAAGATACATATATTTTTTCTTCCAAAGTTTTCATATAAATCCCAGTTAGTTAAAATACAGTGTAATATTAGTTTCAGGTATAGGATCTAGTGACTTATCACTTACATAAAACATCCATTGATCATCACAAGTGCTTCCTTAATACTCATTACTCATTTTACCCATCCCCTCATTCACCTCCCACCAGCAACCCTGAATTTGTTCCTATTGTTAAGAGGCTGCTTTACGTTTGGCCTTTCTCTCTTCCTCCACAATGTTCATCTGTTTTGTTTCTTAAATTTCACATATGAATGAAATAATATGGTATTTGTCTTTTCCTGACTTATTTTTCTTATTGTTATATTATCTAGTTCCATCCATGTCATTGGAAATAGCAAGATTTCATTCCTTTTTATGGCTACGATTCCATTATGTATACTACAACTTCTTTATCCATTCATCAGCCAGCGGATGATTGGGCTTTTCCATGATTTGACTATTGATAATTCTGCTATAAATATAAGGGTACATCGACCACTACAAATAAGTATTTTTGTATCATTTGGATAAATACCCAGTATTGTGGTTATTGGATCGTAGACAAGTCTTATTTTTAACTTTTTGAGAAGCCTCCATAGTGTTTTCCAGAGTGGCTCTGCTATTTTGCATTCCCATCAACATTTTTAGAGGGTTCTTCTTTCTCCACATCTTCACCAACATCTGTTGGTATTGTTAATTTTACACATTCTAACAGGTGTGAGGTGATATCTCATTGTAGTTTTTATTTGTATTTCTCTGATAATAAGTGACGTTGAACATCTTTTCATGTGTCTGATAGCCATTTGAATGTCTTCTTTAGAAAAATGTGCATTTATGACATCTTCCTATTTTTTAAGTGGATTATTTGTTTTTTGGATATTGAGTTTACAACCTTTTATATAATTTGGATACTAACCCTTTATCAGATATGTCATTTGTAAATATCTTCTCCCATTCTGAAGGTTACCTTTTAGTTTTGTTGATTGCTTCTTTCACCATGCAGAAGATTTTTTATCTTGATTAAGTCTTAATAGTTTATTTTTTCTTTTTTTTCTTTTGCCTCAGGAGACATTTTTAGCAAGAATATGCTATAGCTGAGGTCAAAGAGGTTGCTACATGTGTTGTCCTCTAGAATTTTGATGGTTTATTGTCTCACACTTAGTTATTTCACCTTTGAATTTATTTTTGTGTATGTTGATACAGGTTCATTATTTTTCATGTTGCTGTCCAGTTTTCCCAGTACCATTTGAAGATACTGTCTTTTCCATTGGATAGTTCTTCCTGATTTGTTAAAAATTAGTTGACCGTATAGGTGTTGGTCCATTTCTGGATTTTATCTTCTGTTCCATTGATCTACATCTGCTTTTATGTCAGCATTATATAATAGCTTTGTAATATAGCTTGAAGTCTGGAATTGTGATGCACCTAGCTTTGCTTTGCTTTTTCAAGATTGTTTTGACTTTTGGGATTCCATATAAATTTTAATATTGTTAGTTCTAGCTCTGTGAAAAATGCTGGTGGTATTTTGATAGGGATTACATTAAATGTATAGATAACATTGGGTATTAGAGATATTTTATTTTTTAAGATTTAAAAAAATATTTGATAGGGAGTGAGAGAGCACAAGCAAGGGGAGCTGCAGAGGGAGAGGGAGAATCAGGCCCTCCACTGGAAAGAAAGCCCAATGTGGGGCTCAATCCCAGGAATCTGGGATCATGACCTGAGCCAGATAGACACTTAACAAGTGGAGCCACACAGGCTCCCTATTATAGACATTTTAACACTATTTATTCTTGCAATCCATGAGCATGGAGTGTTTTTCCATTTAATTTTGTCATCTCCAATTTCTTTCATTGGTGTTTTATAGTTTTCAGAATAGAGATCTTTTACCTCTTTAACCCAATTAAAGTTGGGTTATTCCTAGGTTTCTTATGGTTTGGACCCAATTGTAAATGGGATCGGTTCCTTGATTTCCATTTTTGCTTCTTCATTATTGGTGGTATACAAATGCAACAGATTTCTGTATGTTGATTTTATATTCTGCAACTTTGCTGAATTTGTGTATCACATCTAGCATTTTTTGTGGAGTCTTTCAGAATATCATGTCTTCCACAAATAGTGAAAGTTTGACTTCTTTCTTGCTGATTTGATGATTTTTGTTTATCTTTTTTTCTGATTCCTGAGGCTAGGACTTCCAGTACCATGTTAAATAACAGTGGTGCAAGTATACATGCCTGTCTTGTTCCTAACTATAGAAGAAAAGGTCTCTGTTTTTCCTCATTGAGAATAATATTAGCTGTGGGTTGTTCTATATGTCCTTTATGATGTTGAGGTATGTTCCCTCTGTCCCTGCTCTGTCCCTTTTTATCAAGAAAAGATGCTGTACTTTGCTAAATGCTTTTATCTGCATCTATTGAGAGGATCATATAGCTCTTAACCTTTATTTTATTAATGTGATGTATCACACTGATTGATTTGTGAATAGTGAACCATTCTTGCAGCCCTGAAATAAGTTGCTCTTGATTGTGGTGAATGATTCTTTTAAGGTACTATTGGATTAGATTTGCTAGCACTTTCTTAGTATTTTTGCATCCATGTTCATAGGGATATTGGTCTGTAGTTTCATCTTATAGTGGAATCTTTGGTTTCAAATCAGAGTAAAGCCAGCTTGGTAGAATGAGTTTAGAGATCTTTGTTCCATTTCTTTTTTTTTTTTGGAATATTTTGAGAATAGGTTTTAACTCTTCCTTATGTATTTAATAACATTCACCTGTGAAGCCATCTGGCCATGGACTTATGTTTCTTGGCAGATTATTGATTACTGATTCAGTTTCTTTGCTTCTTTTTGGTCTGTACAAGTTTTTTATTTCTTTCTATTTATTTTGGAGTCTATATGTTTCTAAGAATGCATCCATTTCTTCTAGATTGCCCAATTTATTGGCACATATTTTTCATAATATTCTCTTATTGTTTTTCTGTGGTGTTGGTTGTGATATCTCTCAGTCATGATTTTATTTATTTGGTTCTTATCTGTTTTCTTTTTGATAAATCTGACTAGGGGTTTGTCATTTTTATTAATTCTTTCAGAGAAGTAGCACCTGGTTTTATTGATCTGTTCTACTGTTTGTTTGTTTCTATTTTGTTCTGGTTCCATTCTAGTCATTTAATTCTGTTCTAATTTTTGCTGTTTCCCTTCTTTGCTGCCCTTAGGCTTAATTTGTTGTTCTTTTTCTAGCTTTTTTAGGTGTAAATTAATGTATTTGTAATTTTTCTTGCTTCTTGAGGTAGGCTTGTATATAATTCCCTCTTATCACTGCTATTGCTGCATCCCAAAGTTTTAGACCCGTTCACTGCCATTTATTTATTTATTTATTTATTTATTTATTTATTTATTTCTATCTTATTTAATTTCCTGGTTGACCCATTCATTACTTAGTCCCACTTTGTTGCTTCTTTTGTCATTGTTTTTGGAGATTTTCTCTGTTTCTTTGTAGTCTTTTTCACTATTGGTCTTTCCCACTCAAAGTACCCCCTTTACTATTTCTTGCAGGGCTGGTTTAGTGGTCACAAACTCCTTTAATTTTTGTTTATCTGGGAATCTCTTTATCTCTCCTTCTATTCTGAATGGTAGCCTTGCTGAGTAGAGTATCCTTGGCTGCAGATTTTTTTTTCCATTTAACACATCAAATATATCATACCACTCTCTTCTGGCCTGCAGGTTTCTGTGGGTAGTTCTTCTGCTAATCTTATTTGTCTGCCTTTGGAAGTTAGGGACTTCTTTTGTCTTTCTGCTTTTAGTATTTTTTCATCTATGTATTTTTAAAATTTGTGTATAATATATCTTGGTGTTGGTCTGCTCTTGTTGATTTTGATGGGAGTCTCTGTGCTTCCTAGTTTTGAAAGTTCATTTCAAGTTCTTAACTTCCTTAAGTTTTCAGCTATAATTTCCTCAAATAAACCTTATGCCCCTTTTTCTTTCTCTTCTTCTTCTATGATATAAATACTATTATGTCTCATGGAATCACTCAGTTCTCTAAGTATACTTTCATGGTCCAAGTTTTTCTTTCCCTCTTTTGTTCAGCTATATTATCTTCCATAATTCTATGTTCTCTATCACTTATTTATATTCCTCTGTTTCTTACATACTTGTCATTTCATCCACTTGGTTTTGAATCTTGATAATTGCATTTTTCATTTAAGCCTATTTGGTTTCAACTCTTTTATCTCTGCACTAAGCATATCCCTGATATTTTCTATGCTTTTCTCAAGTTCAGCTACTACCCTTACGATTGTTTCTTTAAATTCTGGATCAAGCATATTACTTTAACTGGTTTTGATTAGATCCCTGGCCATGACTTTTGTTGTTCTTTTTTGGGGGATGGATTCTTCACTCTTGGCATTTTGTCTAGGTCTCTGTCTTTTCTGTGTTAGGAAAACCTTTTATGTTTCCTGCTCTTGAGAGTAATTGCTTTCTGAAGAAGAGGTCATATAATGCCCATGGCCTGGTGTCAGCTACATGCATTCTGGTGCTGTTTTATGGCTGTTCTTTCCCTCAGCTCAGTATTCTGCAGATTTTTTTCCTTCCCTGCAGTGGGGATTCTTTTTTTAAAGATTTTATTTATTCATGAGCGACACAGAGAAAGAGAGGCAGAGACACAGGCAGAGGGAAAAGCAGGCTCCATGCAGGGAGCCCAATATAGGACTCAATCCCAGGACTCCAGGATCATCAGGATCATGCCCTGAGCTGAAGGCAGATGCTCAACCACTGAGCCACCCAGGTGTCCCTGCAGTGGGATTAGAACTTGATCAGAGTGTGGTGAGTTTTTACTAAGTGTGCTCTGGTTTGCTTGTTAAGGAACCTGATGCTATTTCCAGGAGAGCTGAAGCTTTGTAGAACTCTATAGTCAGTAGATGTGGTAAGTATGGGGTTTGTTCTGTCTTCTGGGGGAGGGGCCTGCTATGTTATTTCTCAGACACACTTGCCTGAGAAAAGCAGTACCAGTAAAGATCATAGGGGCAGGGCTTGGTGTAAACAGTTTAGGCAGCCACTGTTGGTGCTGTACTGTTTACTGAAGTTAGTTTATGCTGACAGATGAGGAACGTAAATGGTACTAGTCAGCTTCTTTGCCCTGGAGAGGAATTTATGCTTGCTGCTGTCAGGGAAGCCCTCTCAGAAAAACCTAGCCCAAATGAATATTAGGTATTTTTCAGATCACTGTTTTCACACTGTGTCCAGGTTGCTTGCCTGCCTGGAGAAGTGCAGTGCACTTTGGGCTCCCTACCCCATCTAGGTTGGCTCACTTAAAACTCCCAACTTTAAGGACCTGATTTGGCCTGAGCCTTCACTAGTCTTCTGGGGCAGTGTCTCGCCACACTGGGATTGATTCAAGTTAGATGCAGAAGGGCAGTTACACTAGAGTACAATAACATGGGGTTTGGAACAAAGCATACTAAAGAGCCAGTGTCCAGGTTGGCCACCTTTGGGAGGTGTCTCTGTACCTATGCTGAAAGGTGGAGGGGAAGAAAAGGTGTCCACACACTCTTTTGTCCCAGAATAGGAAATGGCACCCCTCTCCGATGTGCTTCAAGAAGAAGGAGCCATCTCTTCCAGTGTGTCTTAGGTGAGCCTCAGATATTTCCATCTGTCTGAGGTTACCTGCTTGCCTTCTCTACTAGAACACTGAAATGCTTTCTGGGGTCTATACCAGCCAAGACATAGACGTCTAAAACTCCAGCCTTTGAGCCTTACTGGTGGCAAAATCTCATGAAAATCATCCCCTCTCATTTCCTCAATGTCTTTGGGAAAGTGTTTTCCTTGTGTGATCCCCCTGTGTGCTCCTCTCTCCCTAATCGGTGCTCCTTCCCCTCTGTAGCACCCTTGACCCATTTCTTCCCCACACCATTTCTCTGCACCTCCTACCTTCCATGATGTGGTCTCTTCTCTCCCTTTAGTTGTGTAGTTTGTTATGTCAATCCTCAGAATGATTTCCTGTGTATTCAGAATATTTTGATATTTATCTAGTTGTGCTCAAGGGATGATAAACGCCTACGATCCTCCTACTAATCCATAATTGTAGCTACTCTCCCTAAGTTACATATATTTTAAATATATATTAAAATGAGTTTGGGGGGCATGTTGGTGGATCAGTCAGTTAAGCATCTATCTCTAGCTCAGGTTGTGATCCCAGGGTCCTGGGATCAAACCCAGAATTGGGCTCTCCGTTCAGCGGGAAGCCTGTTTATCCTTCTCTTCCTCACTCATACACTCTCTCTCTCAAATAAAGAAACAAAATCTTTAAATAAAAATAACATGAGTTTTGGCACTTATATTTATTTCCTACATACCTAATGCAGTTAACCACTAATGAGGTTTCTATCAATATAAATCATTTTGTCACTTCTAGATCTTTATGTAAATGGAATAATGCAAAATGGAGTAATGCAAAAGGCATTGCTTTTTAACTGGTTTCTTTAAACATGTTGTTTCTGAGATTTATTCATGTTGTTATATGTATCAGTGTTTATTCATTTTTATTGCAATGTAGTTATGGCTATACTAGTGTCTTTATCCAGTCATCATTTGATAGAAATTTAGTTTCTAGTTTTTTGTTATTATGAGTAAATTAGCTGCAAACATTTGTTCATAAGTCCTTTGTGTTTACCCATTTTTTATTGAGGGAAGTATAAAAGTTTTTGTTCCATATACAAGACTTTTGTCATATATATTTTTTTATATGTATTCACTTTCATGAAGCAATTGTAACCTTGGAAAACATTAACAAACTGGTCTTGTTGAGGGTAAGAGCTAGTGTAACAGATATTTATACCAAAGAAAACCACAAGGCAACATGACATTTTCTACATAATGAAAGTGGAAGCTTTGCTCAAGGTTGCAGGAAAAGGGGACTGGAGGGAATAAAGAAGTCATAATAAGGTAGATAATGAACTAAAAAAAGAAAAAAAACAAATTCTCACTATTTTACCATATTGCCTGTGTTTTTTATTCCACCAAAATAAATTAATACTCATTTATCTGAATAAAACTTCTATTTATTTCATGTTTTATACTGTCCCTTCCTTTTTTTTTAATTTTTATTTATTTATGATAGTCACAGAGAGAGAGAGAGAGAGAGAGAGAGAGAGAGGGAGAGACACAGGCAGAGGGAGAAGCAGGCTCCATGCACCGGGAGCCCGACGTGGGATTCAACCCCGGGTCTCCAGGATAGGGCCCTGGGCCAAAGGCAGGCGCCAAACCACTGCGCCACCCAGGGATCCCTATACTGTCCTTTCCTTTTGACTCCTTTTACAGAAGGAACAAAATGGTAGGTGCTTCTCCTACCACAAATATATATTTATGGCATAACTTTTGCCAGTGAGAAAGGATGACAATACATTGTAGAGTCAAAGACACAGACTTTACACTCAGAAATATTGCAATTTTAATTATATTTCTGCTATCTTAGATGTGTGACTTTGTATAAGATACTCAGTATCTCTAAGCATCTAGGATTTCATATGTTTTATGATACATATAATGATTACATATAAAGCAGGGTAGTTTCAGGATTTAAAAATGTGTATTTATAATTTGCTTAGCTATTATGATACATGATGATTATTTGTCAGTTCCTTAATTATGGGGGTTATTTCATAATAAATAATATAGCTTTACATGCTCATAATTAAAAAGGTTTAGGATAGGCCAGATATTGCCTCTGATGCTATACTTCTGGCAAGGCCTCTAATATATCATCATCTTCAATTTAGAAACTGAAAGAGTTACATGATCTATAGAATTTATTCCTTTTAGTCTACTATTCACTTATTGTCAGGTTTCTTACAGTTTGAAGCTCCTTGAGGAATAGGATTTATCTTCACAGCAATATCATTGATTAATCAGCAGCAGAAGTAAGAAATATGGCCATTTTACTCATTATTTGTTCTTTAATAATGAGACTCAATAGATATCTTTCCCTAGTTTTATTTAATTCTTATTATTTTGATATTTGCTTTTTTATTTGTTTATTTTCCATCTTTTACCACTGGAATATAAGCTCCATACTGCCAAGATAATTTCTGTTGTATTCACTTTTGTTTATCCAGAATAAACAGTGTCTGATGCATAGTATCAGCATAGTACATATTTTTGATAAGAATAAATGATTTAATGCCATCTTCTAGAGTTTATAATAGAAAAGTCTATTAGGTAGTTTTTACAATGCCTTATGAAGTTTATGAATAAGAAAATAATCCAGTGAAGTAGAAACATCAGTTTATTTTGCATAAATAATGTGCTACTTTAAAATTCTCCTTTTAAAACTTGCTTCTGAGGGCAATCTGAAAAAGTACACCAAGAAAGATAGCTAATGATTTTTTAAAATTTGTATTTATTTGAGGAGAGAGAGTGAGCAAGAGAGAAAGAGAGCATGAATGGGAGGAGAGGAAGAAGCAGACTCCCTGCTGAGCAGGAAGCCCAGTGCTGGGCTTGATCCTGGCCCTCCAGGATCATGATCTGAACCAAATGCATTTTAAAGTAATCACACTCAACAAAGGGCTGAAACTCACAGCCCTGTAATCAAGAGTTGCTCACTAAACCAACTGAGCCAGCCAGGTGCCCCACCCCCTAAGAAGGGTAACTTCAGAATATTTCCACTTTGTCTTCAATAAATATTTAATGCCAAGGGAATAATTTTATTATTTCCTATTGAGTTTTTTCCAGTGAAATTAATACTGAATTGTTTCTTTCCTCAGAAAGAAAAGGTAGCAACAATAAAAATATAGATTTATATCCCTTTCCAGTAAAAATCGTCTAAAGTTCCAAAGTGTTGGAAGAGAAGCTGGGAGTGGTGGTGTTGACTAAAATGTTCAGTGAGTACAAGAACTGTGAAACAATATCAAACTCCACTTAACCTGTGTTCTAAAGAAAAGACTTCTGGATATGCAGTTTGAAAATCAGCTGTAGTATTGTCTGTGTGACCAAACCTTGAGTCACTTACTTAATTTTCCTAATTCACAATTATTTGTATTACAGACTCTTAAAATGAGTGAGAAAACTCATGGCTCTCTGTCTCTTTTAATTTAGTTAAGGAATGTTTATTTCATATACAATGTTCTTTTTAAGGAATATGACAAGCTCAGGCACCTGTGTGGCACAGTCAGTTAAGCATCTGACTCTTGGTCGTGGCTCAGGTCATGATCTCAGTGTCATGAGATACAGCCCCATGTCAGGCTACATGTTTAGCATGGATTCTGCTTCAGATTCTCTTCTTCTGCACTTCCCTGCTGTTCTCTCTCTCTCTCTCATAAATAAATAAATAAATAAATAAATAAATAAATACATAAATACATAAATAAATAAATATTTAAAAATATGATGAGCATAATACAAAGTATTATCTATCATTTAAAGTATTGATTTTGCTCATTAAAAACTCTTACTAAATCTTCCAACTCTGAATTGAGCTTCCTGTTTAATTCCTTAACTATGTCAAACCTTACTGCTTGTGAGCAGCTAGCAGCTTTTATACCTCACTCTTCAAATAGCATTTCATTATTGTTGCCCTATGAGTTAATCAGTGACACCAATAAAGATATGTCATTATCAATACATTTTATTCTCTACAGGTGATATGTACATAGCATAGTTGAAGCTGACAAGTGATGGCTCTGTTAAGAGGGTGTGAGGAAAGAAAAGTAGTATAAATTACTAAAATTCCCTTGGTTTCAAGGATAAGTAGAGTGTCATAGAGTGAACATTTGCATCATTAAATATACTGAAAGTACTTATCAGTGATTTTGAAGATGAAGGATTTTTTTAGCTTTTCATCTGTTTCAAACATAAGGATAAGAATATCAAATACTTTTCTGAAAACTTGCAAAATTCCTAAATTCCCTTTTTAAAATCTTTAAGCCATGTTCATCTTCTGTTTTTTTAATGTTATTTAAGAGGACATGTTCATTTGAAAAATAACCCTGCTATTTGGTTAATTTTATATTTCCTTGATTCTTCACTCATCTTCAGTCATTTTTCATCTCTAAACTCTCTTCATTCCTTTCTACCATCAAATATATAGTGGGCCTATGAAAACAAACAAACAAACAACAACGACCAAAACAAAGCAAAACAGAAAACATTGCTGTCATCATTCTTAATACCTAAATTTACATTTTTAAATCTATCTTCTTCCTTTTATCAACAAACATATGAAAAGAATAAGTTATGCATTTATTTTACTTTAAGATAAGATTTCCATCTATGTGATTTTGAATTCTGCCTTTATCACACTTACAGAAATTGTTGTCTCAGAAGTCAGCTAGAAAACCCTAAATAAAAATTCAAAAGCCTATTCTCAGTACTTCACATAATCTAAATCTGGAATATACCACTCTAATGACAAGCCACTTTTTGAAAATTTCTTTCTCTTTACTTTCATTGACTGTGCACTCTTCTATTTCTTATTCCACCTCTAACTTGTTTTTCATTCTTCACTGACTCTTCTTTGTTCATTTTCCCCTTATGTCAAAGTTGTCTTAAAACTACTCCCACAAGGTCTTTTCTTGGCCTCTGGCCCCTGCCCAACCTAAGCAAATTAAACCACTCTTAAAATTTCAATTGTCACATTTCTATGAATACGAATCCACATTTCTAATTCTGTTGTAAGATTTTGTCATGTATTTTCAATTGCCTTGAATACTGCCATATTGATATTTAGATATCAGCATGTCCAAATCCAAATATATATCATTATTCTCCCACATGTATAATTTTTATTATGTGTGTTTGTAGAACCATTTTTTTATTTTTAAAAAATATTTAATTTTTGTCTGTAACCTGTATACCCAATGTGGTGTCAAATTTACAACTCCAAGATCAAGAGTCACATGTTTTATCAAATTAGTCAGCCAGGTGCCCCAGATCAGAAATTTTCAAAGTTACAACAATATATTAATTATCTACTATTGCATCAATGGTATTTCATCTTTCCTCATAAGTTTATGAGGCAGATAATACTCTCCTTTTATATATAGGGATGTGAATAGTATTTTATCACTTGTTTATATTCATATGACATTAGGTGTTAGATTCAGAATTTGAATGAATTTGTCTCAAGTACATTGCATTATGACATGTTAACTCCCAGTCATATTCAAAAATGTGGAGTTGGTTTTAGTTTTTTATTTCTTTTCTCTGTTAGCCTCAATCCCTTAACTACACACTTAAGAGACCCCAGGAAATTTTAATCTGAAATGTTTCATGTCTATACCTCTTTTCAATTTTTTAAAAATTTTCCTTGTCACTGCTAATGCCCTAATACAGGCCTTCATCATTTCTTACCTTGATTGCAGAAATTATGATAACTGCTGTCCCTTTTTCAGTCTAATTACATACTCAATTATATTCTATATGGTCATGGAGATGATCCTTAAAAAATACTTCGCTGTTTGTGTCAATACATTGTTACAAGTTGCCTGAAAAGGAAAATCAGAAGAGAACATCATATTCAAGGTAATCCAAAACCTTATATCAATCTAACAATCCAATTACTATACTTTTATTTGTGTTTCCACTAAACCCATATCAGGTTATTTTTACTATTCCAAAAGGGTGGGACTTTACTTTTATCCCCCTATACCTTTGCTCATACATTTTCCTATATATTTAATGCATTTCTCTTTGTTAAAAAATGATGCAAATCAAGAAACAGATTTACATATAAATAGGCAGTTCATTTAAAACAAAAGTTCAAAGCAAATTGATGAAGAATCAATAGTCTTTTCATTAATGGTGCTGGAAGAATTGGATATCTCTATCCAAAATAAATAAAATAACATAACATAAGGTAAACTTGATTGAAAACTAATATTATATACACACACACTGTCTCAAAATGTTTCAGCAACCAACAATCATAAAACTAATAGAAGAAAGCAAAGAGAAAATTATGTGGCTGGATTAGGAAAATATTTATAAATATTTAACAAAATTATATTCACAGGAGAATAAAAATAAATAATGGACATTATAAAAAAAAAAAACTTTTCTCCAAAAGACATTGCCAAGGTAATGAAAAGACAAGCTACAGGTACGCCTGGGTGGCTCAGCAGTTGAGTGTCTGCCTTCAGCTTCACGTGATCCTGGAGTTCTGGGATCAAGTCCCACATCAGGATCCCTACATGGAGCCTGCTTCTCTATTTGCTTATGTTTCTGCCTCTCTCTCATAAATAAATAAATAAATAAATAAATAAATAAATAAATAAATTCTTTTAATAAAAAAGAAAAGACATGATACATATTAGGAGAAAATATTTACAAAACATATGTCTGATAAAGGACTCATAACCAAAATATAAAAAGAACATTCAGATATCAATAACATACAAACAATAAACTTACAAACAGGAGGAAATATATTAATAAACACTTAACAAAATATATGGATGGCAAATGAGCACACAAAATAATCATTTTCAGTTTTCATGGAAAAGCAGGTGAGAAACACAATGAGATATCTCTATACACCTAAATGGTTTAAATAATTTTTAATGATATACTAAGGGCTTATGAATTTATGGAACCAATCGGAGCTCTTATACACTGCATATAAAAATGCAAAATAATACAGTCACTTGAGAAAAAAAAATGGTTGTTTCTTAAAAACTTGAACATGTACTTACCATGCGATCTGGTAATCCCATTGACATGTATTTTCCCATGTAGAATAAATATTCTACTTCACACAAAAACCAATACAATGATGTTTATAGCTAATTTATTCATAATTATGAGACACCAGGAACAACACAAATACCTCTGGAAACCCATGAATAAATGAGTAAACACAGTGTAGTACATGCAGAGTTGAATATGACTCAGAAATTTAAAAAGAATAAACTATGAAAAAACTAAAAAGAAAAGACTATGAATCCATTCAATAACATTGTCAAAACGCTACATTCTAGGGAGGGGCAAGATGGTGAAGTAGCTGTCTCAACTCATCTGGCCCCACAAACTTACCTAGATAACTTTCAAAATATTCCGAACACTTACTTATGAATTCGACCTGAGATTTCTTTCTCTGTTTTTTTAATATTTTATTTATTTATTCATGAGAGATGCAGAGAGAGACAGAGACACAAGCAGAGGGAGTAGCAGGCTCCACGCAGGGAGCCCGATGTGGGACTCAATCCCAGGTCCTCAGTATCACACCCTGGCCAAAGGCAGCACTAAACCGCTGAGCCACCGACTGCTCGTTGACCTGAGATTTTAAGAGAGAACAGCTGGAGTGCTACAGAGAGAAAATTTTTCGCTTCTAACAAGGTAGGAAGGTGAAAAAAAAAAATGAAAAAGAATAAATTGTGGGGGAGGGGAACCGTGAGTAGCCCTGCTAAAGCAGATCAGGAAAGCCTCCAGGGCAGGAAAGTCCATCCCTGGAGAAGGGAGAACTTTAAAAATCCATGCCAGAGTTTTCCCTGATGGAAAAGTGCTAAGCAGGGAAATCGGGCAGAATTGCAGGAGGGACAGTGAAGCCCGAAGATTCCCGAAGTCACTATAAGGGGAGGGTAGACCAGGGGAAATCTCAACGCAAACCTTGGTCAGATATAGGTAAAGGGTTGGAGCGCTGCAGCCCTCTGGGGCATTTGGGAGAAGCCAGTCAGTTAGGCGAGGCTGTTCTGTTTGGAGGTGGCTGTGCCCCATTCCCTTTCGGAGAGGCGGTCCCCTGGAGCACAGTCCAATGGCACAAGAAGCCCAAACACACAAAGCCCATGATGCATTCCCCCTGGGACAGGCAGAAGCGAGGAGGGCACAGGACAGTGAGAACTCTCCTGTCGCTGGGTGCCCTGTGAGCTGTGCCAATCAGTGCACTGGAATCGGCCCCGGGAGCATCTAGGCCAGTGCGGACTGGGAGACTGCAATTACCCGCAGAGAGCTGGACTCCAGAGCTGGAAATCTGTTTGTCGCCATTGTTGTTTTCCCCCTTTGATTCACCTTGTGCCTGGAAGAGGCAGGGCCTCTAGGGAACAAAGGCCTCACAGGATAAACAGCTCATACTGAGTCCAGCACCTGGCAAGGGGTGGGGCATCTCTGCCTAGGCACAGAAACTTGAGAATTAGCACAGCATAACTTTCCCCCAGAAGACTAGCTGGAAGAACAAGGGAAGACCAATTTATTGACCAAGCAGCACTGGAAAACTCCAGAACTGAGGGAAAATACTATATAAAACTAGAGGGTCCTTTTTTTTTTTTTCTTAGTTTTTTTTTTCTTCTTCCATTATGACTTTTTTTTTTTTTATGATAGTCACACACAGAGAGAGCGAGAGAGGCAGAGACACAGGCAGAGGGAGAAGCAGGCTCCATACACCGGGAGCCTGACGTGGGACTCGATCCCAGGTCTCCAGGATCGCACCCTGGGCCAAAGGCAGGCGCTAAACCGCTGCGCCACCCAGGAATCCCCATTATGACTCATTTTTATAGCAAACTAGAAATTGCCAATTTCACTTCAACTATAATATTTTACCAGCTCTTCATTTTTAAGGTTTTTTTTTTCCTTTTTGACTTTCACATTTCTACAATTACATATCTTAGATATATTTTTCACTTCTGGATTCTGTTCAATGTATTCAATTTAATTTTGGGAGATATATGACATATGAGTATTTGCTTTGTTTTTTTGCTTTTTCTGCCTCATTTTGTTTCACAATAGTGGAAATTAGTATCTCCTAAAACATGACCAACATACACCCAGAACCAAGTGGTTCTGTTTTGGTTCATTATGTGAAATTATATTATCTCCCATTCTGCCCCCCCCTTTTTATCTTGTTTATGTTTTGGTGGTCAGTGTTGGGTCTTTATATAAGTATGGCTGGTTTATATAAATTTTGGATTGAGCATCTTCTAACATAAGGAACAAAACACTCAGAACCAATAGGATCACCCTCTAGAACCCCCTCAGGGAGTCTAGATTTTCTCTCCGCTACCACTTACTCACCACCACCATCCTCCCTTTTTCTATTTCTCTTTTTCCTCTTTTCTTTACTTTTTTTTCTTTTTCTTTTTTCTTCTTCTTTCTTTTTGGTTTTTAGCTTTTTATTTTTACTACTATGATTTGAAAATTGGTTTTCACTTTAGTGGTCATTTTGTTTTTCTTTGTTCTGTTCTTTTTATTCTTTTATGTTCCAGTCTGACCTCTTTGGAGTCATCTAGGGTGTATTTTACTTAGGTTGTGGTTGATAATTTTGACTCAGACCACTCATACAGTCACTCTCTAATAGACAAAAAGACTAGAAGGAAGATTTCACCACAAAATAAAGTACGGGAAACAGTATTCTCTGCCACAGAGTTTCAGAATTTGGATTTCAATATGATGTTAGTAATTCAATTCAGAAGTATGATTATAAAGCTACTGGTGGCTCTGGGAAAAAAAAAGCATAAAGGACTCTAGAGACTTCCTTACTGCAGAATTAGGATCTAATCAGGGCGAAATTAAAAATAAATTGAATGAGGGCAGGGCAAGAGGGCAGAGGAGTTGGGTCCCCAAGTCAACTGTCTCCACCACCTTACCTAGATAAGGTTCAAATCATCCTGAAAACCTACGAATTCGGCCTGAGATTGAAAGAGAGAATAGCTGGAATGCCACAGTGAGAAGAGTTCATGCATCCATCAAGGTAGGGAGATAGAAAATAAATAAATAAAAAAACATCCAGTAGGGGAGGGGCCCCCGGGAGGAGACCAGCTAAGGTCGGGCAGCGAGAGCCTCCAGGACAGGAAAGCCAGACCCGGAGAAGCATGAACTTTACAAATCTTCCCAGACAGAAAGGCGCTCCCAGGGAACTCAGGCAGGACCACAGGAGGGGCAGTGGAGCCCCCAGTTTCCCAGGGTCACTAACAGAGGAAGTGCGCCCCGCGGGAGAGCGAGCCACCCACCACCCGCCGAGCTCCCTAAAGGGCTGGAACACGTGCCGGGTGAGGCCTCGGGAGTGGCTCAGGTGAGGGCTCAGGCGGGGGCTCCGCATGGAAGGGGATGAGTGGCCCCATGAGTACGATTCCAGCCGCCCAGGCCCCGGAGCCCCGGCCGCAGGGGGACAGAGTCCAGGATCCTGCACTCTCCCCCGGGATACGGGGAGGCCTGGAGGGCACAGGACAGTGAGGACACTCCTGCTACCACCAGCCCTGAGCTGTAAAGATCAGAGACCCCGCCCCTGGAGCATCCAGGCCAGTATGGACTGGGAGACTGCAGTAGCTACTGCCGGAGGTGAATCCAGGGCTGGAGATCTGGCCGCCACAGCTGTGGTTGTTCCTCCCTGTGTGACCTTGTGCATGGGATGGAGCAGAGCTTCCAGGGAACAGGGGCCTCACAGGATAAACAGCTCCCACTGAGCCGTGCACCTGGCAGGGAGCAGGGCAGCTCCCCCAGGTGCACACACCTGAGAATCAGCACAGCAGGCCCCACCCCAGAAGACCAGCTGGAAGGACAGGGGAAGAGCAAGTTCTTGGCTGAGCAGTGCTGGAAAGGTCCAGGGGAAGTCGAGGGACTTGTAGTATATAGAATCAGAGGATAACCCTTCTTGTTTTTCCTTTTTCTTTATCTTTCTTGTATTGTTTTGTGTTTTTGTTTTTGTTCTTTGTTTCCCCCCTGTTTTTCTCTTTTTTTCCCTTCCTTTTCCTAATACAACTTGTTTTTAGCCACTCTGAATTGAGCAAAATGACTAGAAATAAGAACTCACCACAAAAGAAAGAATCAGAAATAGTACTCTCTCCCACAGAGTTAAAGAATTTGGATTACAATTCGAAGTCAGAAAGCTAATTCAGAAGCACAATTATGAAGTTACTGGTGGCTCTGTAAAATGCAAAAAGAACTCAAGAGACTTCATGACTGCAGAATTTAGACTTAATCAGGCCAAAATTCAAAATCAATTAAAGGAGATGCAATCCAAACTGGAGGTCCTAAAGACGAGGGTTAATGAGGAACAAGAATGAGTGAATGACATAGAAGGCAAGTTTATGGCAAGGAAGGAAGCTGAGGAAAAAAGAGAAAAGCAATTAAAAGATCATGAGGATGGGTTAAGGGAAATAAATGACAGCCTCAGAAGGAAAAATCTACATGTAATTGGGGTTCCAGTGGGCGCCAAAAGGCACAGAGGTCCAGAATGTGTATTTGAAAAAATCATAGTTGAGAACTTCCCTAAATTGGGAAGGGAAACAGGCATTCAGATCCAGGAGATAGAGAGATCCCGCCTAAAATTAATAAAAACCTCTCAACACGTCAACATTTAATAGTGAAACTTGCAAATTCCAAAGATAAAGAGAAAATCCTTAAAGCAGCAAGAGAAAAGAAATCCCTAACTTTTATGGGGAGAAGCATTAGGATAACAGCAGACCTCTCCACAGAGACCTGGCCGGCCAGAAAGGGAAGGCAACATATATTCAGGGTCATAAAGGAGAAGAACCTGCAGCCAAGAATACTTTATCCAGCAAGGCTCTCATTCAAAATAGAAGGAGAGATAAAGAGCTTCCAAGATAGACAGAAACTGAAACAATATGTGACCACCAAACTGGCTCTGCAAGAAATATTAAGGGGGACTCTGTAAAAGAATGAGGAAGTCCAAGGAAACAATCCACAACAACAGGGACTGAACAGGTATCATGATGACACTGAATTCATATCTTTCAATAGTACCTCTGAACGTGAATGGGCTTAATGACCCCATCAAAGGTGCAGGGTCTTAGACTGGATAAAAAAGCAAGATTCATCTATTTGCTGTCTACAAGAAACTCATTTGAGACCTAAAGACACCTCCAGCCTGAAAATGAAAGGTTGGAGAACCATATAACTTTCAAATCGTCCTCAAAAGAAAGCAGGGGTAGCCATCGTTATATAAGATAAATTAAAGTTTATCCCGAAGACTGTAGTAACAGATGAAGAGGGACACTATATCATACTTAAAGGATCTCGCCAACAATAAGACCTAACAATCATGTATTTTTATGCCCCGAATGTGGGAGCTGCCAAGTATATCGATCAATTAATAACCAAAGTTAAGACATACTTAGATAATAATACACTTATACTTGGTGACTTGAATGCAGCACTTTCTACAATCGACAGATTTCTAAGCACAACATCTCCAAAGAAACGAGAGCTTTAAATGATACACTGGACCAGAGGATTTCACAGATATTTTCAGAACTTTACATCCAAATGCAACTGAATACACATTCTTCTCAAGTGCACATGGAACTTTCTCCAGAATAGACCACATAGTGGGTCACAAAACAGGGCTTAACCAATACCAAAAGATTGGGATTGTTCCATGCATATTTCCAGATCATAATACTTTATACATAGAACTAAATCGCAAGAAGAAGTTTGGAAGGATTTCAAACACGTGGAGGTTAAGGACCATCCTGCTAAAAGATGAAAGGGTCAACCAGGCAATTAGGAAAGAATTAAAAAGATTCATGGAAACTAATGAGAACGAAGATACAACTGTTCAAAATCTTTTGGGATACAGCAAAAGCAGTCTTGAGGGGGAAATACATCGCAATACAAGCATCCCGCAAAAAACTGGAAAAAACTCAAATACACCAGGCAACCTTGCACCTAATGGAACTGGAGTAAGAATAGCAAATAAAACCTATACCCAGCAGAGAAGAGAGTCAATGAAGACTGGAGCATAACTCAATGAAATAGAGACCAGAAGAACTGTGGAACAGATCAAAAAAACCAGGAGTTGGTTCTTTGAAAGAATTAATAAGATAGATAAGTCATTAGCCGGCATTATGAAAAACAAAAGAGAAAAAATTTTAATTAATCAAATCATGAATGAGAAAGGAGAGATCACCACCAATACCAAGGAAATACAAATGATTTTAAAAACATATAATGAGCAACTGTATGCCAATAAATTAGGTAATCTAAAGAAATAGACGCATTTTTGGAAAGCCACAAACTACCAAAACTGGAACAGGAAGAAATAGAAAAAGGGAACAGATGAATAACCAGGGAGGAATTTGAAGCAGTCATCAAAAACCTCGCAAAACACAAAAGTCCAGGGTCAAATGGCTTCCCAGGGGAATTCTATAAAACATTTAAAGAAGAAACCATACCTATTCTACTAAAGCTGTTCTGAAAGATAGAAAGAGATGGAATACTTACAAACTCGTTTTATGTGGCCAGTATCATCTTAATTCCAAAACCAGACAAAGACCTCAGCAAAAAGGAGAATTAGATACCAATATCCCTGATGAACACAGATGCAAAAATTCTCAACAAGATACCAGCCAATAGGATCCAACAGTACATTAAGAAGATTCTTCACCATTACCAAGTGGGATTTATCCCCGTGATGCAAGGCTAGTTCAACACTGGTAAAGCAATCAATGTGATAGATCATATCAGCAAGAGAAAAAACAAGAACCATATGATCCTCTCCATAAAAGCAAAGAAAGCATTTGACAACACACATAATCCATTCCTGATCAAAACTCTTCAGAGTGTAGGGATAGAGGGAACATTCCTCAGCATCTTAAAAGCCATCTACCAAAAGCCCACGGCAAATATCATTCTCAATGGGGAAACACTGGGAGCCTTTCCCCTAAGATAAAGAACAAGACAGGGATGTCCACTCTCACCCCTGCTATTCAACATAGTACTAGAAGTCCTAGCCTCAGCAATCAGGCCCCCCAAAAAACTAAAAGGCATTCAAATTGGCAAAGAAGAAGTTAAACTCTCTCTCTTTGCAGATGACATGATACTGTATGTAGGAAACCCGAAAGACTTCCCCATAAAATTTCTAAGACTCATACAGCAATTCAGCAGTATGGCAGGATACAAAATCAATGCTCAGGAGTCAATGGCATTTCTACACACTAACAATGAGACTGAGGAAAGAGAAATTTATGAGTCAATCCCATTTACAATTGCACCCAAAAGCATAAGATCCCTGGGAATAAACCTAACGAAAGAGGTAAAGTATCTATAACCTAAAAACTACAGAACATTTCTGAAAGAACTTAGGAAGACACAAAGAGATGGAAAAATATTCCATGCTCATGGATTGAAAGAATTAATATTGTGAAAATGTCAGTGTTACCCAGGGCAGTGTACACATTTAATGCAATTCTTATCAGAATACCATGGAATTCCTTCACAGAGTTGGAACAAAATCATCTTAAGATTTGTGTGGAATCAGAAAAGACCCTTAATAGCCAGGGGTACATTGAAAAAGACAACCGGAGTTAGGGGCATCACAATGCCACATTTCAGGTTGTACTACAAATCTGTGATCATCAAGGCAGTGTGGTAATGCCACAGAAACAAACACATAGATCAGTGAAAAAGAATAGAGCATCCAGAAATGCCCCCTCAACTTTATGGTCAACTAACATTCAACAAAGCAGGAAAGACTATCCAGTGGAAAAAAGAGTCTCTTCAATAAATGGTGCTGGGAAAATTGGACAGCCACATGCAGAAGACTGAAACTAGACCATTCTCTTACACCATACACAAAGATAAACTCAAAATGGATGAAAGATGTAAATGCAAGACAAGCATCCATTAAATTCCTAGAGGAGAACACAGGCAACACCATTTTTGAACTTGGGCACAGCAATTTCTTGCAAGATACATCCATGAAGTCAAGGGAAACAAAAGCAAAAATGAATTATTGGGACTTCATCAAGATAAGAAGCTTCTGCACAGCAAAAGAAACAGTCAACAAAACTAAAAGACAACCTACAGAATGAGACAAGATATTGGCAAAAGACGTATAAGAGAAAGGCTAGTATCCAAGATATATAAAGTATTTATTAAACTCAACAGCAAGGAAACAAAGAATCCAATCATGAAATGGGCAAAGACATGAACAGAAATTTCACAGAGGTAGACATAGACATGGCCAATATGCACATGAGAAAATGCTCCGCATCACTGGCCATCAGGGAAATACAAATCAAAACCACAATGAGATACCACCTCACACCAGTGAGAATGGGGATAATTAACAAGGCAGGAAACAACAAATGTTGGAGAGGATGTGGAGAAAGGGGAACCTTCTTGCACTGTTGGGATTGTGAACCGGTACAGCTTTCTGAAAAACTGTGTGGAAGTTCCTCAAAGAGATAAAAATAGAACTTCCCTATAATCCAGTAATTACAGTGCTGGTGATTTGCCCCAAAGATACAGTTGCAGTGAAACGTTGGCACTCCTGCTCCCTAATGCTTATAGCAGCAATGTCCACAATATCCAAACTGTGGAGGAAACCTCTGTGCCCATCCTAAGATACATGGATAAAGAAGATGTGGTAGATATATATATAATGGAATATTACTCAGCCATTAGAAACGACAAATACCTACCATTTTCTTCGACATGGATGTAACTGGAGGGTATTATGCTAATTGAAGTAAGTCATTCGGAGAAGGACAAACATTATATGGTCTCATTCATTTCGGGAATATAAAAAATAGTGAAAGGGAATAAAGGGGAAAATAGAGAAAATGAGTGAAAATATCAGTGATAGTGACAGAACATGGGAGATTCCTCCCTCTGGATAATGAACAAGGGGTAGTGGAAAGGGAGGTATGTGAGGGATTGGGTTACTGTGTGATGGGAACTGGTGATATGCTATATATTGGCAAATTGAACTCCAATAAAAAATAAATTTAAAAAAATTAAATGAGATAAAATCCAAACTGGATATTCTGTTAGGGTTAATGAGGTGGAAGAAACAGTAAGTAGCACAGAAGCTGATGATAGGAAGGTAGCTGAGGATAAAAGGAATAAAAAACAATTAAAAGCCCTTGAGCAAAGGCTTAGGGAAATTAATTATTGCTTGAGAAGGAAGAATATACATATACTGGGGATTCCAGAAGAGGTTAAGAGAGAGAGAGAGAGGACCACAAATACTTGAGCAAATCATAGCTTAGAACTTTCCAAATCTGTGGAAGGAATTAGGCATTCAGACCCAAGAGATAGGGAGGACACCCCCACAAAATCAATAAAAACCGTTCAGCACCTTAGCATTTAATAGTGAAACTTGCAAATTTTAAAGATAAAGAAAAGTTTCTTAAAGCAGTGTGAGTCAAGAGATTCTTAAATTATATGGGGAGAAATATCAGATTAACATAAGACCACTCCACACAGACCTGGCAGGCCAGAAGGGCCTGGCATGATATATAAAGGGTACTAAATGAGAAGAACATGCACCCAAAGATACATGATCCAGCAAGGCTGTCATTCAGAATAGAAGGAGAGATAAAGAGCTTCCAGGATAGACATAACTGAAAGAATATGTGAGGACCAACCTGGCTCTGCAAGAAATATTAAGGGGGACCCTATAAAAGAAAGAGGAAGCCCAAAGAAATAATCCACAAAACAGGGACTGAATAGGTATTACAATGCACTAAATTCATATCTTTCAATACTTACTCTGAACATGAATTGGTTAAATGATTCTATCAAAAAATGCAGGGTATTGGACTGGATAAAAAAAGCAAGACCCATCTATATGCTGTCTATAAGAGACTCAATGTAGACCTAAGGACAGTTCCAGCCTGAAAATGAAGGGGTGGAGAACCATTTACCTTTCAAATGGTCCTCACAATAAAGCTGGGGTATGATCCTCATATCAGATAACTTAAAGTTTACATCAAAGATTATAGTAAGAGATGAAGAGGGACACTATATCATACTTAAAGGGCCTACCCAACAAGAAGACCTAATAATCATGAATATTTATGCTCCTAATGTGGCAGATGCCAAATCAATCAATCAATTAATAACCCAAAATAAAGAGATATTTAGAAAATAATATACTAATAGTAGAAGATTCAACATGGCCATTCTGCAAATGACAGATCTTCTAAGTAGAACATCACCAAAGAAACAAGGCCTGGAATGATACAGTGGATGAAACAGATTTCACAAATATATACAGAACATTACTTCCTAATGCAAATGAATGCACATTCTTCTCATGTGCACAAGGAACTTTCTCCAGAATGGACCACATACTGGTCACAAAGTAGGTGTCAACCAATACCAAAAGATTGGGATTGTCCCCTGCATATTTTCAGACCATAAAGCTTTGAAACTTGAATTCAATTACAAGAAGAAATTTGGAAGAAATTCAAACACGTGGAGGTTAAAGATCATCCTACCAAAAGATGAGTGGGTCAACCAGGTAATTAGAGAAGAATTCAAAAGACTCATGGAAGCTAAGAAAAATGAAGATAAAACCAAAATATTTGGGATGCAGTAAAAGCAGTCATAAAAGGGAAACACCTGTCAATACAAGCCTCCCTCAAAAACTGGGAAAAAACTCAAATACACAAGCTAACCTTGTACATAAAGAACTGGAGAAAGAACACCAAGTAAAACTTACAGCAAACAGAAAAAGAGAAATAATAAATATTTGAGCAGAACTCAATGAAATAGAGACAAGAACTGTAGAACCATTCAACAAAACCAGGAGTTGGTTTTTAAAAGAATTAATAAGATAGATAAACCATTAGCCAGCCTTATTAACAAAAGAGGACTCAAATTTATAAAATCACAAATGAAAGAGGAAAGATCGCAACCATTACCAAAGAAATACAAACAATTTTAATAATGTGTTATGAGCAGCTATATGCCAACAAATTAGGCAATCTAGAAGAAATGGATGCATTTCTGGAAAACCACAAACTACAAAAACAGGAACAGGAAGAAACAGAAAACATGAACATGCCAATAACCAGGAAGGAAATTGAAGCAGTCATCAAAAAACCTCCCAAGACACAAAAATCCAGGGCCAGATGGCTTCCCAGGGGAATTCTACCAAACTTTTAAAGAAGAATACCCATTCTACTAAAGCTGTTTCAAAGGATAGAAAGGAACAGAATACTTCCAAACTTGTTTTATGAGGCCAGCTTTACCTTGATTTCAAAACCAGACAAAGATGTCACCAAAAGGAGAATTCGAGATCAATATCCCTGATGAACACATATGCAAATATTCTTAAAAACATATTAACCAATAGGATCCAACAGTACATTAAGAAGATTATTCACCATGACCAAATGGGATTTATCCCTGGGATTGAAGAGTGGTTCAGTATTAGTAAAACAATCAACATGATAGGTCACATCAATAAGAGAAAAAACAAGAACAATATGACCCTCTCATTAGATGCAGAGAAAGCATTTGACAAAATACAGCATGCATTCCTGATTAAAATTTTTCAAAGTGTAGGGATAGAGGGGCATTCCTCAATATCTTAAAAGCCATTTATGAAAAGCCCACAGTGAATATCATTCTCAAAGTGGAAAAGCTGAGGGCCTTTCCCTTAAGATCAGGAACATGACAGGGATGTCCACTCTCACCACTACTGTTCAACATAGTACTTGATGTCCTAGCCTCAGCAATCAGGCAATAAAAAGAAATAAAAGGCATTCAAATTGGCAAAGAAGAAGTCAAACTCTCCCTCTTTGCAAAGGGCATGATACTGTATATGGAGAACCCAAAAGACTCCATCCCAAAATTGCTAGAACTCATATAGCAATTCAACAATGTGGCAGGATACAAAATGAGTGCGCAGAAATCAGTGGTATTTCTATACAGGAACAATGAGACCAAAGAAAGAAATTAAGTAATAAATCTCATGTATAATTACACCCCAAATCATAAGATACCTAGGAATAAACCTAACCAAAGAGGTAAAGGACTTATACCCTAAAAACTACAGAACACTTCTGAAAGTAATTGAGGAAGACAAAAATAGATGGAAAAACATTCCATGCTCATGGATTGGAAGAATTAATATTGTGAAAATGTCTATGCTACCCAGAGCAATTTAGATGTTCAATGCAATCCTTATCATAATTTCTTGGACTTTCTTCACAGCGTTAGAACAAAGGACCTTAAGATTTAGACCCTGAAGAGTCAGACAAATATTGAAAAAGAAAAAGAATGCTGAAGCATCACATTGCCTGATTTCATGCTGTAGTACAAAGCTGTGATCATCAAGACAGCATGGTACTGGCACAAAAACAGACACCTAGATCAACAGAACAGAATAGAGAACCCAGAAATGGGCCCTTAACTCTATGGTTAATTAATTTTCAACAAAGCAGGAAAGAATATCCCCTGGAAAAAATACAATCTATTAAATAAATGGTGTTGGAAAAATAGGACAGCCATGTGCAAAATAATGAAACTAGACTATTCCCTTACACCACACACAACGATAAACTCAAAATGGATGAAATATCTAAATGTGAGACAAGAATCCATCAATATCCTAGGGGAGAACCCAGGCAACAACCTTTTTGAACTTAACCACAGTAACTTCTTTCAAGATATATCTATAAAGGCAAAGGAAACAAAAACAAAAATGAACTATGACTTAATCAGGATAAAAATCTTGTGCACAGCAAAAGAAACATACAGCAACACTAAAATACAACCTACAGAATGGGAGAAGATATTTGCAAGTGACATTTCAGATAAAGGGCTAGTATCCAATATCTATAGAGAACTAATGAAACACCCAAGAAACAAACAATCCAATCATGAACTGGGCAGATGACCTGAACAGAAATTTCACCAAAGAAGATAAAGACATGGCCAACAAGCACATGAGAAAATGCTCTGCATCACTTGCCATCAAGGAACTACAAATCATAACTACAATGAGATACCACCTCACAACAGTGAGAATGGCTAAAATTAACACAGGAAACAACAAATGTAGGAGAGGATGTGGAGAAGGGGGAACCTTCTTGCACTGTTGGCAGGAATGGAAACTGGTGCAGCCCCTCTGGAAAACAGTTTGTAGGTTCCTCAAAAAGTTAAAAATAGAGCTACCCTATGACTCAGCAATTGGACTAGTGGGGATTTAGCCCAAAGATACAAATGTAGTGAAACGTTGGTCCACCTGCACCCCAACATTCATAGCAGCAATGTTCACAATAGCCAAACTGTGGAAGGAGTCCTGATGTCATTCGACTGTTGAATGGATAAAGAAGATGTGGTATATGTATACACTCCAATATTACTCAACCATCAGAAAGGACTAATACCCACCATTTGCTTTGATGTGGATGGAACTGGAGGGTATTACGCTGAGTGAAGTAAGTCAATCAGAGAAGGATAATCATTATATACACTCACTCATACAGGGAATATAAAAAATAGTGAAAGGGATTATTAGGGGATGGGGAACATTAGAGAGGGACACAAATCATGAGAGTCTCTTAACTCTGGGAAACAAACAACGGGCTGCAGAAGGGGAGGTGCATGGGGTGTTGGGGTAACTGGGTGATGGGCATTAAGGAGAACATTTGATGGGATGAGCACTGGTTGTTATAGTATATGTTGACAAATCAAACTTCAGTAAATAAAATTTTAAAAAAACCCTAAAGGCTACATTCTCTATAATTCTACTAATATGATATTCTTAAATAAACCAAACAATAGGAGAGGAGGCTAGAAAGATGTCAGAGTGAAGTAAGTATCCTAAGCTTGCCTTGTCTTATGGATGAAACTAGATACATACATAGCAGGGTAAATAACTAGAAAAATGTCTGGAACACCAGTAGAACAAATTCCACTACTGAAGTAGAGAACATGCCACATACAAAAAAGGTAGGGAAGGTGAGAATGTGGTTTCAGAGCAAAAGGGAACATGGCTGTTCATTGTTGGAAGGGAGCCGGGGTTACAGAGAAAAGAAAAATACAGATTATCTTAGCAAGGAGGCTGTGCAAAGAAGGCAAATCCCCATAACATGTGGCTTTAAAAGTGAGAGGGATTGAATTTTGTTATTTATTGCAACCAGTTGGTCTTAGAGCTTGAAATTTTAAGAATCAGTGGGCTCTTCTCTGACATACTACAGAGGAGGGCATTAGGAAGCTGAGTTCTTGCCCTTAAAGAGACAGCATGACAAACAGCTAGTAGAGATACAGCCTGGAAGCAGCAGTTTGAAAAATGCAGGGAGCAGATGAAAGGGAGAGTTATTTACACATTTTAATGTGTCCAAGAGAAGCAGGGGTCACTGAGACTTTCTCTAGGAATAACGAAGCTACCACATATTATTTCCCTCTACAGCTCCTAAGCATAAACTCATGGTCACCTGTTGAAACTAGCATGGTGCCAACACTCACTATCTAACTTGCTTACACCAAGCCATATCACCATGCACTTTGGCAGATCCACACGTTCCAGCCATATTTGCCTCACTTCTGGCACTGAGAAGTCCCTCCCACAGAAGACCTGTGCAAATCTCCCCAGCACCATTTTTCCCAACTACTGCCTTTTACAGGGCTTCAATTCCAGCAGCAGTGGTGGCAGGTGGCAGTTTGAAATCAGACTAGTTTATAACTTGTTAAAATGTGACTCCCCTAGCTGGTGACCAAACAATGCCTGCAACAGGCAAAGAGAGTCTCTGTAGACAACTTGACTCAAGGAGAAAGAAGCCAGAACTGAACAACAGGACACATGAAATACACATAGGAGACTCCCACTGAGGCACCAGATCCTGAAGGACAGGAGACGCTGCATTGCAGGACACTACAGGACCTTTTCTTCATAAGACCATTACCTTCAAGAGCAGGAGACATAGGTAACATTCCTAATACAGAAAAAAAGATACAGAGATTTAGAGAAAATGAAGAAACATAGGAATATGCCCTAAATGAAAAAGCAGGGCAAAATCACAGCAATAGACCTAAGTGAAATGGATATAAATAATATGGCAGAAAGACTATTTAAAGTAACAATCATAAAGATACTCAATGGACTTGAGAAAAGAGTGGAGGACATCATGAGATCCTTAACAGAGAGATACAATGATCAGAGATGAAGAACTCAATACCCAAATTTTAAAATATACTTGATGGAATAAATAAAAGACTAGAGGAAGCAGAGGAACAAAGTCATGATGTGAAAGACAGATTAATGGAAAGCAATCAAGCTGAGCAAATGAGAGGTACAACAAAATATGCAAATTGAGAATAGTCTTAGGAAACTCAGGGATTACATCAAGCATAACATTCCCCTTATAAGGATCCCACAAAAACAGAAAGAAAAAGCACAGAAAAATTATTTGAAGAAACAATAACTGAAAACATCCTTATTCTGAATAGAGAAACCAATATCCAGATTCAGCAGTCACAGAGATCGCCCACCCCAAAATCAACTCAAGGATGCCTGCATTAAGACACATAATTAAAATGGCAACAAGTAGGGATAAAGAAAAAAATAAAAACAGCAAGAGAAAACAAGACAAATGCATACAAGGGAATATGCATAAGGCTCTCAACAGATTTTTCAGCAGAATTTCTGCAAGCAAGAAGATAGGGGTATTATATACTCAAAGTACCGAAAGGGAAAAATCTCTAGCCAAGAATACTTTATCCAGTAAGGCTATCATTCAGAATAGAAGAAGAAATAAAAAGTATCTCAGATAAGGAAAACTGAAGGAGTTTATGACGATTAACCCAGCCACACAAGGAATATTAAAAGTAATATTGTGCATGGAAAGGAAAGACAATAAGTGAAATAATGAAAAGTAAAAAAAAAAAAAAGTAAAAAAAAATCACAAAAGCAGTAAAAATAAATATTTTTGTAAAAATCAGTCAAGAAACTCACAAAATAAAATTATGTAAAATATGACACCATATACATAAAATATGTATGTTGGGAGTAAAAATGGTTTCAAATTTAAGCAAAAAACTCCAATATAATAAAAACTACTATTTACATAAGAAGTTATATACAAGCCTAATGGTAACCACAATTCAAAAGAAAGTAACAGATCTCGAAGAATAAAAAGAATGTAATACAAGTTTTATCACAAAAGAAAGACAATAAACCATGAGAGTAAGAGAAGAAAAGAACAGAGAAAAACTGCAAAAATGCAGAGAACAAGTAACAAAATGGCAAGAAAATACATATCCATCAATAAATATTTTGAATGTGAATGGACTGATTCCATCAAATAAAGAAGTGAGGTGACAGAGTGGATAAAAAACCAAGACCCATCTATATGCTGCCTAAAAGAGATTCATTTTAGACTTAAAGACATTTGGAGATGAAAGTGAGAGGATGAGAAACATTTATCATGCAAATTAATGTCCAAAAGTGCCAGAGTAGCAATATTTATATAGGACAAAACAAAATTTAAAATACAGACTATAATAACAGACAAAAAAAGGGCACTATATAATTATAAAGGGGATAATTGAACAAGAAGATATAACAATTGTAAATACTTATGCAACCAAGGGAAGCACCTAGATACATAACACAGTAAATAACAAACATAAAGGAGCCAGTCAATAGCAATAAAACAATAGTAGGGGACTTTAAGAATGCACTTAAATTGATGGACACATCATCCAAACAGAAAAGAAACAAAGAATGTTATTCAGCAACACACTCAAATGTTGGGGGGGGGGAGTGGGAGACATCACAATTCTAGACTCAAGCTGTAATACACAGCTGTAATCATCAAGATAGTGTGGTACTGGCATAGAAACAGACAGATAGATCAATGGAACACCATACAGAAACCATAAATTGACGCTCAACTTTATGGTCAAATACTCTTTTGCAAAGCAGGAAGGAATATCCAATGGAAAAGACAGTCTCTTCAATAAATGGTGCTGGGAAAATTGGATAGCCACATGCAGAAGAATGAACCTGGAGCACTTTCCTAAACCATACAAAAAAAATCAACCCAAAATTGATGGAAGACCTAAATGTGAGACGGAAATCCATTAAAATCCTAGAGAAGAACACAGCAGCAACCTCTTTGACTTCAGCTGCAGAAACTTCTTGCCTTACACGTCTTCAAATCAAAGGGCAACAAGAGCAAAAATGAACTATTGGGATAGCATCAAAATTAAAAGCTTTTGCACAGAAAAGGAAACTGTCAACAATGGAATAGGAGAAGATATTTATAAATGTCTTATCATATAAAGGGCTAGTATCCAAAATCTATAAATACTTATCAAACTCAACACCTACAAAATAAAAAGTCCAGTCAAGAAATGAGCAGAAGACATGAACAGACATATCTCCAAAGAAGACATACAAATAGCCAACAAATACATGAAAAAATGCCCCAGATCACTTAGACATTGGGGAAATACAAATGAAAACTACAATGAGATTAATACCTCACACCAGTTAAATTTTGTGAGTTCTTGTGACCACCATGGCTTAAAGTTTGGAGTTTTAAAACTCAGCAGTCTTGGCACAAGGAGAGTCCAAAAGACAATGTGCTGCTCTTAGAAAAGAAGGTGGGGTAAACAACCCGCAGCTGTACCGTGTGGGAGCACTGGAACACAGTGGAGAAGTTGTTTGTTCATCTTGGAGTGTATCCCAGAAAAGTAGCATTCATGGAGAGATCCTTCTAGGAACAAAAGAACTGGCAGATGCTATTCCTTTCACCCACCCCTCAACATAAGCACATGGCCACCTGTGTAAAATAGTGCAACCTGGACCTAACTTGCTTACACCAAGCCCCTCCCCCCCCCGGCTCTGGTGAATATACCTTTCCCTGTCATATGTGCCTCAGTCCCAGTGTGGGGGATATCCCCAAAAGACTTGCCCAAAGTGCTGCCTATACAGGAGTATTACAGTCTCAGTTCCAGTGGTGGTAGTAACAGATCTCATTTCTCAAAAAAATCAGAGCACACATTTAAAATTCAACACATTCAGACCAGAGAATAAACACCATGCACAACATGCAAAGAGGGCCTCTGCAGGTGACTGGCCTGAAGGATAAAGTGGCTAGGACACAAACAGCAAAGTGCAAATAATGCACATGGAGACACTCTTGAATTTTCAGGCCTTGGGGAACAGGAAACTCTATACTGCAAGACCCCATTTCTTCTTAAGGCTACTACCTTCAAGAACAAAAGATATATCTGACTTTTCTAACACAGAGAAGCAGGAACAGAGATGTTTAGTTTACAAAATGAGGAAACAGATGAAATTGGCCCAAATGAAAGAAAAAGACAAGGCTGGAGATCTTAGTGTAGCAGATATAAGTAAGATGACTGATAGAAAATTTAAAATAATGATCATAAATATACTTGCTGGACTTGAGAAAAGAGTGAAAGGCATCAGTAAGATCATTAACACAGACATAGGAATAACATAGCATACATATACAGGTCTCAATGAATGAATTCAGAAGCATATTTGATAGAATGACTAGCAGCCTGGAAGAATCAGAGCAATGAATCAATGATCTCAGAGACAAAATAGTAGAAATTAATCAAGCTGAACAAAAGACAGAAAAATAATTATGCAAAAGAATAATAGGCTTATTGCACTGAAAGACTCCATCAAATATAATAATATTCATATTATAGGAGACCCAGAAGAAGAGAGAAAAGGAGGCAGAAAATTTATTTGAAGAAATCATAATTGAAAACTTCCCTCATCTGGGAAACAGATATCCAGATCCAAGAGGCATAGAGAATCCCCAACAAAATCAACAAAAGTCGATTCACACCAAGACATATTGCAAGAGAAATGACAAAATATATTGATAAAGAAAAATCTTAAAAGCTGAAAGGGGTGCCTGAGTGGCTTAGTTGATTAAGCATTCAACTCTTGGTTTCAGCTCAGGGTTGTGAGATTGAGCCTTGCTTGCATCAGGCTCTGTGCTGGCATGGATCCTGCTTAAGATTCTCTCTCTTTCTCTTTCTCTCTCTCTCTCATTCTGCCCTGCCTCTTCTCTGAAAGAAAGAAAGAAAGAAAGAAAGAAAGAAAGAAAGAAAGAAAGAAAGAAAGAAAGAATTAAAAATTAAAAAAAAACAGCAAGAGAAAAGTAAACAGTTACATACAAAGGAAACTGCATAATGCTATCAGAAGATTTTTCAGTAGAATTTATCCTAGCCACAAGGGAGTGAGAGGATATATTTGAATTGCCAAAAGGAAAAAAAGAAAAAAAAACCTACAACCAAGAATATTCCAACCAACAAAGTTATTACTCAGAATAGAAGGAGAGATAGTTTCCCAGACAAACAAAAATTAAGCAGTTCATGATGACAAAGTAGCCCTGCAGGTGGGGATTTTGTGAGTGGGAAGGAAAGACCAAAAGTGAGAGTTTGAAGGTAGGAAAAAACAGAAACACAAAAGCAGTAAAAAGTGAATTTTTCTATAAAAAATCAGCAAAGGAACTCATAAAATAAAAGGATGTAAAATTCGACATGTCTAAAATGGCGAGGAGAGGAGTAAAGAATATGTTCAAACACAAATGAGCATTGATTTAACATAGACTGCTAAATGCAGAAGGTGTTATATAGAAACCAAATGGTACTTACCAATTAATAACCAGTAATAAATATGCAAAGTATAAAGAGAAAGAAATCCAAATATATCACTTAAGAAAACCAGTAAATCATGAAACAGAGGAAGACAAGAAAAGATCAGAGAAAAATCTTCAGAAATATCCACAAAACAAGAAATAAAATGGTAATAAATATATACCTATTAATAAATACTTTGAATATAAGTGGATTAAATGCTTCAATTAAAAGACATAAGGTATTAGAACAGATTAAAAAAACAAGACACATCTATATGCTGCCTATGAGACTCATTTTATATTTAAAGACATCTGCAGTTTGAAAGTTAGGAGATAAAAAAATATTGATCCTGTAAATGAATGTCAAAAGAAAGCCAAAGTAGCAATATTTATATCAAACAAAATAGGTTTTAAAACAAAGACTGCAACAAGAGATAAAGAGGGACACTATATAATAATAAAGGGGACAGTCCAATAAGAAGATATAATTGTGAATATTTACGCACCCAACATAAGAGCACCAAAATACGTTAAATAGTTAATAACAAATGTAAAGGAACTAATTGGTAATAATGCAAGGGACTTTAACACTTCACTTATATTGCTGGACAGATCATCTAAACAGAAAATCAACAAGGAAACAATGGCTTTGAATGACACGTTGGATCAGATGGTTTTAATACAAAAAGAAATAAAAGGCATTCAAATTGGCAAAGAAGCAGTCAAACTCTCCCTCTTTGCAGATGACATGAGACTGTACCTAGAAAACCCAAAAGACTCCACCCCAAGACACATAGATTAATGGAACAGAATAGAGAATTCAGAAGTGGATCTTCAGCTTTATGGTCAACTAATATCGACAAAGGAGGAAAGAGTATCCACTGGAAAAAAAGACAGTCTCTTCAATAAATGGTGCTGGGAAAATTGTACATCCACATGCAGAAGAATGATACTAGACCACTCTCTTATACCATACACAAAGATAAACTCAAAATTGATGAAAGATCTAAAAGTGAGATAAGATTCCATCAAAATCCTAGAGGATAACACAGGCAACACCCTTTGTGAACTTGGCCACAGCAACTTCTTGCAAGATACATCCAAGAAGGCAGGAGAAACAAAAGCAAAAAATGAATTATTGGGACTTCATCATGATAAGAAGCTTCTGCACAGCAAAAGAAACAGTCAACAAAACTAAAAGACAACCTACAGAATGGGAGAAGATAGTTGAAAATGATGTATCAGATCAAGGGCTAGTATCCAAGATCTATAAAGAACTTATGAAACTCAACAGCAAAGAAACAAACAATACAACCATGAAATGGGCAAAAGACATGAAGAGAAATCTCACAGAGGAAGACATAGACATGGTCAACAAGCACATGAGAAATGGTCTGCATCACTAGCCATCAGGGAAATACAAATCAAAACCACAATGAGATACCACCTCACACCAGTGAGGATGGGGAAAATTAACAAGGCAGGAAACAGCAAATATTGGAGAGGATGTAGAGAAAGGGGAACCCTCTTGCACTGTTTGTGGGAAAGTGAAGTGGTGCAGCCACTCTGGAAAACTGTGGAGGTTACTCAAAGAGTTAAAAATAGATCTGCCCTGCGAGCCAGCAATGGCACTGCTGGGGATTTACCCCAAAGATACAGATGCGGTGAAACGCTGGGACACCTGCACCCCGATGTTTATAGCAGCAATATCCACAATAGCCAAACTGTGGAAGGAGCCTCAGTGTCCATAGAAAGATGAATGGATAAAGAAGATGTGGTTTATGTATACAATGGAATATTACTCAGCCATTAGAAACAACAAATACCCCCTATTTGCTTCGACGTGGAGGGACCAGGAGGATATTTTGCTGAGTGAAATAAGTCAATCGGAGAAGGACAAACATTATATGTTCTCATTCATTTGGGGAATATAAATAATAGTGAAAGGGAATAAAGGGAAATGAGTGAAAATATCAGTGAGGGTGACAAAACATGAGAGACACTTAACTCTGGGAAATGAATAGGGGCTAGTGGACCGGGAAATGTGCAGGGGGTTGGCTGACTGGGTGATGGGCCCTGAGGGGGGCCCTTGGTGGGATGAGCACTGGGTGTTATGCTATATGTTGGCAAATTGAACTCCAATAAAAAAAGAGAGAAGGAAAAAAAACCCATTCTGATTATTTAATTAATTAATGTATTTATTTATTTTTCTTTGCTAACAGGGGACTTTGTGCTAATGTATCCTAGTCTGCTGTGAGGAAATAAACTGAAAAGGGTTCATTTCATAGAGCCCATCTGCATTACTTTGGAATTCCATAACATAATACCATTGACTGGGTGACTTAAAGCAGTATAAATTTATTTTCTTACAGTTTTGAAACCTGGAGGTCCAATATCAGAGTGCCAGCATGGTCAGTTTATGGTGAAGGCTTTCTTCCTGGCTTGCAGAATTCGAACTCAATGACTCCCACTTGCTCATTTTATTAAAGATTATTTATTTATTCCTGAGAGACACGGAGAGAAGCAGAGACATAGAGAGAGAAGCAGGCTCCTCACAGGGAGCCCGATGTGGGACTCAATCCCCAGACTGGGATCACGCCCTGAGCCAAAGGCAGACACTCAACCACTGAGCCACCCAGGCGTCCTGTAATGCAAAATTATTTTTCTGAACTTTTAGAAACATTTCTTCAGGATGGTCCTTTGAAGTTTATGGTTTTAAATAGTTCAAAGTTATTTAGTTGTTTTCTGAGATTCCTCTGCCTCTTTTCTCTTGTTCTATCTAGATTTTCTTCTCTCTTTTGCCTTTGTTTCCTAGTATTTCTGTTCGAAATTTATTTCCAAGAATTTCTTCTAAGTGTAAGCCTTTGTTATATGTGAGAGTTTTGGACCTGGAAAAGGGTGGCTTAACAAGAGAAAATATTTCTGGGGTGACTGAGGGGCTCAATTGGTTAAGTGTCTGCCCCAGCTAAGTCATGATCACAGGTTACTGGGATTGAGTCGCAAGTTGGGTTTTCTGCTCAGTGGGGAGTTTGCTTCTCCCTCTGCTCCTTCCCATTGTTTGTGCTCTGTCTCTCTCTTAAATAAATAAATAAATAAATAAATAAATAAATAATCTTTTTTTTAAGAGAAAATATTCCTATCAATCTCCACCCTACTTCAGGAAAATACCAAATAAAATAATTTCCCTTGTGATTTCAGAGGGGCTAAGCCAGAGGAAAATATCCCAACCTACCCTCACACCACTCAAGAAAGCTTCAGTAGTTCCAATGGTATTGCTGTGCAGAACAGGGAGTAAATCTTCTGCCTGCCCATTTATATCGTGGGATGATCAGGGAGTTGATGGTATATCCCCTGTCCAGAAAAATGAAAAAATATTTGTTTATAGGAGACTCAGAGAAGGCAGAACATAGGCAGAGGGAGAAGCAAGATCCCCACAGGAAGCCCAGTGCAGGACTTGATCCCTGGACCCTGGGATCATGCCCTGAGCCAAAGGCTGATGCTCAACCGCTGAGCCACCCAGAGGCATCCTGTGTTTTTGTATTCTTTAGGTAAATATCCAGTAGTGGAATTAGAGCATCATATGGTAATTCTATTTTTATTTTTTTTAAGAATGTCCATACAGTTTTCCACAGTGGTTGCACCAGTTTGCATTTCACCAAAATTGTAGGATGGTTGCCTTTTCTCCACATCCTTGCCAACACTTATTGTTTCATATATATATATAATCATATATAAATATCATATATAATATTATATATAAAATATAAAATTATTATTTATATAATTATATTATTTATATTATTATATAAAATTATATAATATTTTATATATAATATTTATATATAATTTTAGCCACACTGATAGATGTGAGGTATCTTAATGCAGTTTTGATTTACATATTCCTAATAATGAGGGATTTTGAGCATCTTTTCACATGTTTATTTGCCATCTGTGTCTTTTTTCAAAAAATATCTGTAGCTTCTCTCCATTTTAATTGGATTGTTTTACCTATTTTTAAAGTTGAGTTCTATAAGTGCTTTATAATATTATGAATATTAACACTTTATCAAATATATCTTCTGCAAATATCTTCTCTCATTCATTGAATGCCTGTTTGCTTTGTTGGTTGTTTCCTTTGTTGTGCAGAAGATTTTTATTTTGATGCAGTCCCAATAGTTTATTTTTGCTTTTGTTTCTCTTGCCTGAGGAAACATATCTCAAAATGTTACACTGACTATGTCAGAGAAATTACTGTCTGTGCTCTCTTCCAGCATTTTTACGGTTTCACATCTCACATTTAGGTCTTTAATACATTTTGAATTTATTTTTGTGTATGGTATGAGACAATGTTCTGTTTCATTTCTGCATGTAGCTGTCCAGCTTTTCCAATGGGATTTGTGGGAGACATTGTCTTTTTCTCATTGCATATTCTTTCCTATATTGTCAAAGATTAATTGGCCATATAATTCTGGGTTTATTTCTGAGGTCTCTATTCTGTTATACTCATCTATTAGTCTCTTTTTGTGCCAGTACCATACAGTTTTGTCTGCTACAGTTTTTATTATATTTTGATATCTAGGATTGTGATACCTCTGGTTCTGTGCACCTTTTACAAGATTGTTTCAGCTATTTGGGGTCTTTTTTATTACTTTATACAAATTTTAAGATTATTTCCTCAGTTCTATAAAAATTCTGTTGGTATTATGGTAAGGATTGCAATAAATCTGTAGATAGCTTTGGGTAGTATAGACATTTTAACAATAATTGGTCTTCAAAACCATGGACATGGAATATAATTTGATTTATTTTCATCATCTTCCATTTCTTTCATCAATATTTATAGTTTTCAGAGCATAGGTTATCTCTTGGGCTAAGTTTATACCTAGGTGTGTATACATATAAATTTTTTTGTGCATCTGAAGTATTTTTCATTTAAAAAGATCCAATTTTATTCAATGATGCATAATTAAATCATGAATTAATGTACTTTGACAAGTGCTTTTTCTACATCTGTTGAAATGATCATGTGGTTTTCAGTCATTTTCTTGTTGATATGATGTATCATGTAGATTGATTTGTGACTATTGAAACATTCTTCCATCATAGGAATAAATCTCACTTGATCGTGGTGAATGATTTTTTAATGTGTTGTTGGATTTTGTTTGCAAATATTTCATTGATGATTTTCCATCTGTGTTTATCAGAGATATGGGCCTGTTGTCCTCTTTTTTCCTACTGTCTTTATCTGGATTTATTTTTAGGGTAATGCCAGCCTTATAGAATAAAATTGGGGATTTATTATCAGGGGAATGCTGGCCTCCTAAAATAAATTTGGAGGCTTTCCTTCTTTTTCTACTTTTTTGGAATAGTTTGAGAATAATATGTATTAACTGTTCTTTAAATATTTGGTAATATTCACCTAATCAGCTCTCTGGTACTGGATTTTTGCTTTTGGGAGTTTTTTTTATTACAGATTGAATCAATGCTGGTAATTGGTCTGTTTAAATATTATATTTTTTTTTCCTGATTCAGTTTTGGGAGTCTATGTTTCCAGGAATTTATTAATGTTATCTAGATTGTCTAATTTTTGCATATAATTTTTCATAATACCTCATTACCCTATGTATTTCTGTGATTTCAGTTGTTATTTCTCTTCCTTCTTTTCTGAATTTGTATATTTGAATCTTCTCTGTCTGTCTGTTTCTCTCTTTCTGATGATTCTGGCTAAAAGTTTCCCAATTTTATTGATCTTTTCAAAGAACCAGCTCATAATATCATTAATCTGTTATGGTTTGTTTTTTTTACTTTCTATTTTTTAGTTACTACTGTAATTGTTATTATTTCCTTACTTCTATTGGTTTTTGGTTTAATTTATTCCTTTTCTAACTTCTTTAAGTGAAAGATTAGGTTGTTTATTTGAAATTTTTCTTGGTTTTTGAGGTAGGCCTATTTTGCTATAAACTTACATTATAGACTGGTTTGATCCCAAAGATTTTGGACTACTATGTTTCATTTTTTCCTCTAATTTTTAGGTTGACTCGTTTATTTTCTACTAGCATGTTATATAATGTCAATATATTTGTGTCTTTTCCAAATTTATTAATTGTAGTTGATTTCTTGTTTCATAGAGTTGTTGTTGAAGAAAATGCACAGTATGACTTCACTCCTTTTTAATTTGTTGAGATTCATTTTGTGGCCTAATATGTGATCTGTTCTAGAAAATATTTCATTTACCTCTGAGGAGAATGTATATTCTGTTGTTTTATGATGGAATATTTAGAATATATCTGTTAGATTAATTTGGTCCCATGTGTCATTCAAAGCCACCTTTTCTCTGTTGATTTTCTGTTTGGATGGTTTACCTATTAATGTAAGTGGGCTATTAAAGTTTCCTACCATTATTATTACTACATATTTATGTTTCTTATTTTTCTTATATGTTTCCTTTATGTTTTTTATTAACTTCCTTTATGTATCTTATTAAATATTTCATATATTTGGAAGAATCCATGTTGGCTGCATAAATATTTATAGTGCTATGTCTCCTTGTTGTGTTGTTCCCTTTATAATTATATAGTGCCCTTATTTATCTCCTATCATAGTCTTCATTTTAAAGTCCATTTTGTCTATGTATTTATTGCTAGCCCTACATTCTTTTCACTCCATTCCCCTGATAAATACTTTTCTGACTCTCCACATTCAATCTGCACCTGTCTTAAGGTCTAAAATGAGACTCTTGTAGGCAGCATATAGAAGGGCCTTACACTTTTGCTCTTTGCCCTGTCTTTTGATTGGAGAATTGAGTTCATTTACATTCAAAGTGATTACTGATAGATATGTACTTATTGCCATTTTGTTACTTGCTTTATGGTGGTTATTTACTTCGCTGTTAATTTTTTTCTCTTAAGCTTCTCTCTAATGGTTTCCTGGCTTTCTTTAGTGATGCACTTCATTCCTTTCTCATTATTATTATTTTTTTGCTTCTATCACTGGTTTTTCATCTCTGGTTATGATTAAGTTTGCACATAACATCTTATGTGTTTATTAGTCTATATTACATTGATGGTCACTTATATTTGAACCCATTATTTACTCCCTTTTCCCCTCAACATTTTAGGTATATAGATATATTTCTTTTTATTTTGTGAATCCTTTTACTAATTTTTATATTTAATTTTACTGCTTTTCTGTTTGTACTTTTCTTATCCATATTTATGGTCTTTCTTTTCCCCTTTAACATTTCTTGTAAGGCTGGTATATGGGTTATGAATTCTTTAAACTTTTCTTTGGGGAACTCAATGTCTCTCTCTCTCTCTTTAAATTTTGAATAATAGCCTGCTGGATAGAGTACTCTTGGCTGCAGTTTTTTTCTAACAGTGTCTTTTACATATTATACCACTCCCTTCTGTCTTGCATTGTTTATGCTAAAAATTCAGTTGATCTCATTATGGGTTTCCCTTGTATATAACTCTTCTTTTGCTGATTTTAAAATTATATTTATCACTACTTTTTGCCATTTTAATGACTACATATCTTAGTGTGGATCTCCATAGTTTGACTTTCTTGGGGGAATCTTTGTACTTCTTGAATTGGGATTTCTGTTTTCTTCCACACTTTCAGGAAGTTTTTAGTATTATTCTTGAAATAAATTTCTGCATCTTTTTCTCTGTCCTGGGATTCCTCAAAAGCAAATAGTATTACACTTGAAGGTGTGACTGGGTTCCCTAAATATACTTTCATTTATTGTTATTTTTTCTCTTTCCTATTAATCTTGGTTGTTTTCCATTTCTCTCTTCTTCATGTTGGCAATTCATCCTGCTTCTTCTAGTCTACCATTTATTCCATATAATGCATTTTTAATTTTGATTATTGAATTCTTCCTCAATAATTGATTCTTTTTATTTTTTAATCTCTTTGTTAAGGGTTTCATGTAGTTTCATGTTTTTTTTCTTAAGGCAAGTGTTTTTAAGACCGTTATATTAAACGCTATCAGGCTTATTACTTATTTCTATTTCAATTAGCTGTCTTGCTATTATTTTGTCCTGTTATTTCTTTTTTTACAGTAAACAATTTATTTTTTAAAGAGTTTATTTATTTAATGCATGAGAGACACACAGAGAGAGGCAGAGACACAGGAAGAGGGAGAAGCAGGCTCCGTGTAGGAAGCCTGATGTGGGACCCAATTCCAAGATTCAGGGATCATGCGCTGAACCAGAGGCAGATGCTCAACCGCTGAGCCACTCAGGTGTCGCTATGGTGAAAAAATTTATATTTAGATTTATAGCCAGCTGAACTCAGTTTAGATGATCCCAACTTTGTTGGCAACATCCAAAGCATCATAGTCAGGAGCCAGTTGAACATATGCTTTCTTCTCTCTATCAAGCCTTATCAAGGTGTTGACCTTGGCCACACCAATATCATAGAGCTTCTTCACAGCCTGTTTGATCTGGTGCTTATTGGTCTTGACATCCACAATGAACACAAGTGTGCCGTTGTTTTCTATTTTCTTCATGGCTGACTCAGTAGTCAGGGGGAACTTGTTGATGGCATAGTGATCAAGTTTGTTTCTCTTGGGGATACTCTTTTGAGGATATTTGGGCTGCCTTTGGAGATGCAAGGTCTTGGGTCATTGGAATGTAGGTGATGTGCGGATCTTCTTTTTTTTTTCTGACTGTGCATGCCTTTCAGCACCGTTTTTTTATTTTTTTATTTTTATTATTATTATTATTATTATTAGCTTTCAAAGCTTTTGCTTTGGCTTCAGCTTTGGGAGGGGCAGGGCTTTCTTCTTTGCCTTCAGCACCATCTTCGTAAAAGGCTGTCCTATTCTTTCATTTGGCTAGTAGAGCTCTGTATCTTCATATTTTCTGCCTGTCTGTGTACTTTACTATGTGAGTCAACTACCTTTACAGCTTTTGAAAGCAGTGACAACTGACCTGAGATTTGGAGCAGCCAAAACACAACAGCAGAGTGCAGGCAGACACACAAAAAACAACTCCTGAAGCACCAGGCCCTGGAGATTCTGAGACCTCTTCTTCACAAAGCCAATACTCTCAGAATCAGGAAACATGACAGGCTTCTTACACAGAGAAGATGGAAATTTAGAAAAAAATGAAAAGACAGAGGAACACATCCCAAATGAAGCAACAAAATAAGGTCACAGCCAGAGATCTAAGGAAAACAGATATACATTACATGCCGAATGGATAAACTAAAGCTACCATCATAATGATACTCACTGGGTTTGAGAAAAGAATGAAAGACTTTAGAGAGGTCTTTGCCACAAAGTAAGAGTTAAAAAACTGTCACAAGGAAAAGTGCAATAACCGATATTTGAAATAAGCTTGATGCAATGAACACAAAGGCTTGAAGAAGCAAAGGAAATAATAAGTGGTATATAAGTTAAAATAATGGAAAATAATTTAGTTGAACATAGAGAGAAATAATTATTGAACATGAGAATAGATGTTGAGAACTCATTGACTCCATCAAACACCTAACATTCATATTATAGGACTCCCATAAGAAGAAGAGAATGAAAAGGGGACAGAAAATTTATTTGAGTAAATAATAACAGAAAACTTCCCTCATCTAGGGAAATAAACAGACATCCATTTCCAGGGGATACAGTGAACTCCTATCAAAGTAAAAAAAAAAAAAAGGCAGGCCAACATAAAGACACATTGTAATTAAATTTGCAAAATATAAGAAGATATGGTATATGTATACAATGGAATATTACTCAGCCATCGGAAATGACAAATACCCACCATTTGCTTCGAGGTGGATGGAACTGGAGGGTATTATGCTGAGTGAAGTAAGTCAATCGGAGAAAGACAAACATTATATGGTCTCATTCATTTGGGGAATATAAAAAAAGTGAAAGGGCATAAAGGGGAAAGGAGACAAAATTAGTGGGAAATATCAGTGAAGGTGACAGAACATGAGAGACACCTAACTCTGGGAAATGAACAAGGGGTGGTGGAAAGGGAGGTGGGTGGGGGGTTGGGGTGATAGGGTAACAGGCACTGAGGGGGGCACTTGATGGGATGAGCACTGGATATTATGATATATGTTGGCAAATTGAACTCCAATAAAAAAATAGAGAGGCAAAGAAAAAAATCTTAAAAGAAGCAAGACATAACAAGCCTCTAACCTAGAAAGGAAGACCCATAAAGCTAGTTGTAGATCCCTCAGAAATTTTACAAGCCAGAAGAGAGTAGCATGATTTATTCAATGTGATGAATGGGAAAAATTTGCAGCAAAGAATACTCTTTCCAGTAAGACTACCATTCAGAATAGAAGGAGGGATAAATAGTTTCCCAGACAAACAGAATCTAAAAAAAGTTCATGACCACTAATTAAAACCTAGAAGAAATATTAAAAGGGACTTTTTGAGTGGAAAGGACAGAATAAAAGTGACAAAGACAAGAAAAACAAAATCTTCAGTAACAACAGCAAAAAAAGTACTAAAATGGAACTAAATGCATATCTGTCAATGAATCCTCTGAATGAAAATGGACTAGATGCCTTAATCAAAAGACATGGGGCTTAAGAATGGATAAAAAAGAATATAAAGGTACTCATTCAAGACCTATATACACTTGCAGATTGAGTGAGGGGATGGAGATTTATCTTACAAGTGGATGTAAAAAAAAAAAGCTAGAGTAGCAATACATATATCAGATAAACTAGACATTAAATCCAAGACAATATCAAGAGATGAAAAGGGCACTCTATCCTAATAAAAGGGACAATCCAAAAGAAGAGTTAACAATTGTAACTATTTAAGTCCCCAAGAAAATCCAAATATATTAAACAATTAATAAGAAACTTAAAGAAACAAATTGATAATGATAAAATTATGGTAGGGGATTTCAACACCCCACTTACAGTAGTAGACAGATCATCAAAGCATAAACTCAACAAGCAAATACTGGCTTTGAATGACACACTGGACCAAATGGACTTAACAAATATATTCAGAAAATGCCATTCTAAAGTGGCAGAAAACACATGATTTTCAAGTGTACACATAACATCCTCCAGAATAGATCACATACTAGGTCATAGATCAGGCTTCAAAAATACAAAAATATTGAGATCATACCCTGCATTGCTTCTCAGCACAATATAAAACTTGAAGTAAATCACTAGAAAACATTTGGAAGTCCACAAATACATAGAGGTTAAAACATATCCTAGTAAAGAAATTACAAACGAAGGAAAATTGCATGGAAATAAATGAAAAGAAAACAAGACAGAAAAAAAACTTTGGGATTCAGCAAAAGCAATCATAAGAGGGAAATATATAGCAATATAGACCTACTTTAAGAAGAAAGAAAAACCTCAATCTACTTTGAAAATAAAGAAGGTAGAAAATGAATAATAAATGAAGCCTAAAGACATCAGAAGACTGGAAGTAATAAGGACTAGAGAAGAAATAAATGATATGGAGACTAAAAATAACAATAGAAATGATCAATGAATCCACGAGCTGGTTCTTTGAAAAAATAGTAAAATTGATAACCCCCTAGCCAGGCTAATGACAAAGAAAAGAGAAAGAAATCAAATAAATAAAATAAAAAATGACAGAGGAGATAAAAACCAATACCACACAAATACAAACAACTATAAGAGAGCATTATGGAGGAGGGGCAAGATGGCGGAAGAGTAGGGTCCCCAAATCACCTGTCCCCACCAAATTACCTAGAAAACCTTCAAATTATCCTGAAAATCTATGAAATCGGCCTGAGAATTAAAGAGAGAACACCTGGAATGCTACAGTGAGAAGAATTCGCGCTTCTATCAAGGTAGGAAGACGGGGAAAAAGAAATAAAGAAACAAAAGGCATCCAATGGGGAGGGGCCACGGGAGGAGCCGGGCTGAGGCCGGGGCGAGTGTCCCCAGGACAGGAGAGCCCCGTCCCAGAGAAGCAGGAGCTGCACCGACCTTCCCGGGCGGAAAGGGGCTCGCAGGGAGTTGGAGCAGGACCCAGGAGGGCGGGGATGTCCTCGGGTTCCCTGGGACACTAACAGGTACCTGCACCCCGGGGAGAGTGCGGCGAGCTCCCTAAAGGGCTGCAGTGCATGCAGGGCTGGACTGGGGAGCAGCTCTGAGGGGGTCGGGCGGAGGCTCTGCGGAAGGGGCTGCGTGCCCAGGGAGCAGCTCGGAGGAGGCTCCGGCAGAGGAAGCTCCGGCAGAGGAAGAGGCTCCGTGCGGAGGGGGCTGCGCGGCCGGGAGCAGCTGGGAGGGGCTCGGGTGGCGGCTCCACAGAGAGGCGGCTGCGCTACCCCGAGCGCGAATCCAACAGTGCAGGCGCGGGATCACTGGGCGCCTGGGACAAGCCCAGGATCCGGCCTCCCCCCGGGAAAGGCAGAGGCCAGGAGGGCCCAGGACAGCAAGGACGCTCCTGCCCCAAGCTAAGCAGATCAGCGGCCCCGCCCCGGAGCCTCCAGGCCCTGCAGACCGAGAGCTCCGTAGTTCCTGCGGGAGCTGAATCCAGGGAGCCAGAGCTGGCCGCCGCCACTGTGGTTGTTCCTCCTGGGGCCTCAAGGGGTAAACCACCCCCACTGAGCCCCGCACCAGGCAGGGGGCAGAGCAGCTCCCCCAAGTGCTAACACCTGAAAATCAGCACAGCAGGGCCCTCCCCCAGAAGACCAGCTAGATAGACAAGTTCCAGGGGAAGTCAAGGGACTTAAAGTATACAGATTCAGAAGACACTCCCCGATGGTTTGTTTTTGTTTTTTTTCTTTTTTCTTTATTTCTGTTTGATTCCCCCACCCTTTTTTTCCCTTTCTTTCTTTTTCTTCCTCTTTTTCTTTTTTCTTCCTTTTCCCTTTTCTCCTTTTCTCTTTTCTTTACTTCTTTCTCTCCTCTCTTTTTCTCCTTTTACCAATACAACTTGCTTTTGTCCACTCTGCACTGAGCAAAATGACTAGAAGGAAAACCTCACCTCAAAAGAAAGAATCAGAAACAGTCCTCTCTCCCACAGAGTTACAAAATCTGCATTACAATTCAATGTCAGAAAGCCAATTCAGAAGCACTATTATAGAGCTACTGATGGCTCTAGAAAAAAGCATAAAGGACTCAAGAGACTTCGAGACTACAGAATTTAGAGCTAATCAGGCAGAAATTAAAAATCAATTGAATGAGATGCAATCGAAACTAGAACTCCTAATGACGAGGGTTAACGAGGTGGAAGAACAGGTGAGGGACATAGAAGACAAGTGGATAGCAAAGAGGAAAACTGAGGAAAAAAGAGACAAACAATTAAAAGACCATGAAGATAGATTAAGGGAAATAAACGACAGCCTGACGAAGAAAAACTTACGTTTAATTGGAGTTCCCGAGGGTGCCGAAAGGGCCAGAGGGCCAGAATATGTATTTGAACAAATTCTAGCTGAAAACTTTCCTAATCTGGGAAGGGAAACAGGCATTCAGATCCAGGAAATAGAGAGATACCCCCCTAAAATCAATAAAACTGTTCAACACCTCGACATTTAATAGTGAAGCTTGCAAATTCCAAAGAGAACATCCTTAAAGCAGCAAGAGACAAGAAATCCCTGACTTTTATGGGGAGGAGTATTAGGGTAACAGCAGACCTGTCCACAGAGACCTGGCAGGCCAGAAAGGGCTGGCAGGATATATTCAGGGTCCTAAATGAGAAGAACATGCAACCAAGAATACTTTAGACAGCAAGGCTCTCATTCAAAATGGAAACAGAGATAAAGAGCTTCCAAGACAGGCAGCAACTGAAAGAATATGTGACCTCCAAACCAGCTCTGCAAGAAATTTTAAAGGGGGACTCTTAAAATTCCCCTTTAAGAAGAAGTCCAGTGGAACAATTCACAAAAACAAGGACTGAATAGATATCACGATGACACTAAACTCATATCTCTCAATAGTAACTCTGAATGTGAACGGGCTTAATGACCCCATCAAAAGGCTCAGGGTTTCAGACTGGATAAAAAAGCAGGACCCATCTATTTGCTGTCTACAAGAGACTCATTTTAGACAGAAGGACACCTAAAGCCTGAAAATAAAAGGTTGGAGAACCATTTACCATTCGAATGGTCCTCAAAAGAAAGAAGGGGTAGCCATCCTTATATCAGATAAACTAAAATTTACCCCGAAGACTGTAGTGAGAGATGAAGAGGGACACTATCTCATACTGAAAGGATCTATTCAACAAGAGGACTTAGCAATCCTCAATATATTGCACCGAATGTGGGAGCTGCCAAATATATAAATCAATTATTAACCAAAGTGAAGAAATACTTAGATAACAATACACTTATACTTGGTGACTTCAATCTAGCTCTTTCTACACTCGATAGGTCTTCTAAGCACAACATCTCCAAAGAAACGAGAGCTTTAAATGATACACTGGACCAGATGGATTTCACAGATATCTACAGAACTTTACATCCAAACTCAACTGAATACACATTCTTCTCAAGTGCACATGGTACTTTCTCCAGAATAGACCACATATTGGGTCACAAATCGGGTCTGAATTGATACCAAAAGATTGGGATCGTCCCCTGCAATTTCTCAGACCATAATGCCTTGAAATTAGAACTAAGTCACAACAAGAAGTTTGGAAGGACCTCAAACGCGTGGAGGTTAAGGACCATCGTGCTAAAAGATGAAAGGGTCAACCATGAAATTAAGGAAGAATTAAAAAGATTCATGGAAACTAATGAGAATGAAGATACAACCGTTCAAAATCATTGGGATGCAGCAAAAGAAGTCCTAAGGGGGAAATATATCGCAATACAAGCATCTATTCAAAAACTGGAAAGAACTCAAATACAAAAGCTAATCTTACACATAAAGGAGCTAGAGAAAAAACAGCAAATAGATCCTACACCCAGGAGAAGAAGGGAGTTAATAAAGATTTGAGCAGAACTCAAGGAAATCGAGTCCAGAAGTACTGTGGAACAGATCAACAGAACCAGGAGTTGGTTCTTTGAAAGAATTAATAAAATAGATAAATTAGCCAGCCTTATTAAAAAGAAGAGACAGAAGACTCAAATTAATAAAATCATGAATGAGAAAGAAGAGATCACTACCAACACCAAGGAAATACAAATGATTTAAAAAAAAATATTATGAACATCTATATGCCAAAAAATTAGGCAATCTAGAAGAAATGGACACATTTCTGGAAAGCCACAAAGAACCAAAACTAAAACAGGAAGAAATAGAAAACCTGAACAGGCCAAAAACCAGGGAGGAAATTGAAGCAGTCATCCAAAACCTCCCAAGACACAAGATTCCAGGGCCAGATGGCTTCCCAGGGGAATTCTATCAAACTTTTAAAGTAGAAATCATACCTATTCTCCTAAAGCTGTTTGGAAAGATAGAAAGAGATGGAGTACTTCCAAATTCGTTCTATGAGGCCAGCATCACCTTAATTCCAAAACCAGACAAAGACCCCACCAAAAAGGAGAATTACAGACCAATATCCCTGATGAACATGGATGCAAAAATTCTCAACAAGATACTGGCCAATAGGATCCAACAGTACATTAAGAAAATTATTCACCATGACCAAGTAGGATTTATCCCTGGGACACAAGGCTGGTTCAACACCCGTAAAACAATCAATGTGATTCATCATATCAGCAAGAAAAAAACCAAGAACTATATGATCCTCTCATTAGATGCAGAGAAAATATTTGACAAAATACAGCATCCATTTCTGATCAAAACTCTTCAGAGTGTAGGGATAGAGGGAACATTCCTCGACATCTTAAAAGCCATCTACGAAAAGCCCACAGCAAATAATCATTATCAATGGGGAAGCACTGGGAGCCTTTCCCCTAAGATCAGGAACAACACAGGGATGTCCACTCTCACCACTGCTATTCAACATAGTACTGGAAGTCCTAGCCTCAGCAATCAGACAACAAAAAGACATTAAAGGCATTCAAATTGGCAAAGAAGAAGTCAAACTCTCCCTCTTCGCCGATGACATGATACTCTACATAGAAAACCCAAAAGTCTCCACCCCAAGATTGCTAGAACTCATACAGCAATTCGGTAGCGTGGCAGGATACAAAATCAATGCCCAGAAGTCAGTGGCATTTCTATACACTAACAATGAGACTGAAGAAAGAGAAATTAAGGAGTCCATCCCATTTACAATTGCACCCAAAAGCATAAGATACCTAGGAATAAACCTCACCAAAGATGTAAAGGATCTATACCCTCAAAACTATAGAACACTTCTGAAAGAAATTGAGGAAGACACAAAGAGATGGAAAAATATTCCATGCTCATGGATTGGCAGAATTAATATTGTGAAAATGTCAATGTTACCCAGGGCAATATACACGTTTAATGCAATCCCTATCAAAATACCATGGACTTTCTTCAGAGAGTTAGAACAAATTATTTTAAGATTTGTGTGGAATCAGAAAAGACCCCGAATAGCCAGGGGAATTTTAAAAAAGAAAACCATATCTGGGGGCATCACAATGCCAGATTTCAGGTTGTACTACAAAGCTGTTGTCATCAAGACAGTGTGGTACTGGCACAAAAACAGACACATAGATCAGTGGAACAGAATAGAGAATCCAGAAGTGGACCCTGAACTTTATGGGCAACTAATATTCGATAAAGGAGGAAAGACTATCCATTGGAAGAAAGACAGTCTCTTCAATAAATGGTGCTTGGAAAATTGGACATCCACATGCAGAAGAATGAAACTAGACCACTCTCTTTCACCATACACAAAGATAAACTCAAAATGGATGAAAGATCTAAATGTGAGACAAGATTCCATCAAAATCCTAGAGAAGAACACAGGCAACACCCTTTTTGAACTCGGCCATAGTAACTTCTTGCAAGATACATCCACAAAGGCAAAAGAAACAAAAGCAAAAATGAACTATTGGGACTTCATCAAGATAAGAAGCTTTTGCACAGCAAAGGATACAGTCAACAAAACTCAAAGACAACCTACAGAATGGGAGAAGATATTTGCAAATGACGTATCAGATAAAGGGCTAGTTTCCAAGATCTATAAAGAACTTATTAAACTCAACACCAAAGAAACAAATAATCCAATCATGAAATGGGCAAAAGACATGAACAGAAATCTCACAGAGGAAGACATAGACATGGCCAACATGCATATGAGAAAATGCTCTGCATCACTTGCCATCAGGGAAATACAAATCAAAACTACAATGAGATACCACCTCACACCAGTGAGAATGGGGAAAATTAACAAGGCAGGAAACAACAAATGTTGGAGAGGATGCGGAGAAAAGGGAACCCTCTTACACTGTTGGTGGGAATGTGAACTGGTGCAGCCACTCTGGAAAACTGTGTGGAGGTTCCTCAAACAGTTAAAAATATACCTGCCCTACGACCCAGCAATTGCACTGTTGGGGATTTACCCCAAAGATACAAATGCAATGAAACGCCGGGACACCTGCACCCCGATGTTTCTAGCAGCAATGGCCACTATAGCCAAACTGTGGAAGGAGCCTCGGTGTCCAACGAAAGATGAATGGATAAAGAAGATGTGGTTTATGTATACAATGGAATATTACTCAGCTATTAGAAATGACAAATACCCACCATTTGCTTCAACGTGGATGGAACTGGAGGGTATTATTCTGAGTGAAGTAAGTCAGTCGGAGAAGGACAAACATTATATGTTCTCATTCATTTGGGGAATATAAATAATAGTGAAAGGGAAAATAAGGGAAGGGAGAAGAAATGTATGGGAAATATCAGAAAGGGAGACAGAACGTAAAGACTGCTAACTCTGGGAAACAAACTAGGGGTGGTAGAAGGGGAGGAGGGTGGGGGGTGGGAGTGAATGAGTGACGGGCACTGGGTGTTATTCTGTATGTTAGTAAATTGAACACCAATAAAAAAAAATAAATGTGAAAAAATAAAAATAAAAATAAATAAATAAATAAATAAACCTAACCAAAGAGGTAAAGGATCTATACCCTAAAAACTATAGAACACTTCTGAAAGAAATTGAGGAAGACACAAAGAGATGAAAAAATATTCCATGCTCATGGATTGGCAGAATTAATATTGTGAAAATGTCAATGTTACCCAGGGCAATTTACACGTTTAATGCAATCCCTATCAAAATACCATGGACTTTCTTCAGAGAGTTAGAACAAATTATTTTAAGATTTGTGTGGAATCAGAAAAGACCCCGAATAGCCAGGGGAATTTTAAAAAAGAAAACCATATCTGGGGGCATCACAATGCCAGATTTCAGGTTGTACTACAAAGCTGTGGTCATCAAGACAGTGTGGTACTGGCACAAAAACAGACACATAGATCAATGGAACAGAATAGAGAACCTAGAAGTGGACCCTCAACTTTATGGTCAACTAATATTCAATAAAGGAGGAAAGACTATCCATTGGAAGAAAGACAGTCTCTTCAATAAATGGTGCTGGGAAAACTGGACATCCACATGCAGAAGAATGAAACTAGACCACTCTCTTTCACCATACACAAAGATAAACTCAAAATGGATGAAAGATCTAAATTTGATACAAGATTCCATCGAAATCCTAGAGAAGAATAGTGGCAACACCCTTTTTGAACTCGGCCACAGTAACTTCTTGCAAGATACATCCACGAAGGCAAAAGAAACAAAAGCAAAAATGAACTATTGGGACTTCATCAAGATAAGAAGCTTTTGCACAGCAAAGGATACAGTCAACAAAACTCAAAGACAACCTACAGAATGGGAGAAGATATTGCAAATGACATATCAGATAAAGGGCTCATTTCCAAGATCTATAAAGAACTTATTAAACTCAACACCAAAGAAACAAACAATCCAATCATGAAATGGGCAAAAGACATGAAGAGAAATCTCACAGAGGAAGACACACATGGCCAACATGCACATGAGAAAATGCTCTGCATCACTTGCCATCAGGGAAATACAAATGAAAACCACAATGAGATACCACCTCACACCAATGAGAATGGGGAAAATTAACAAGGCAGGAAACAACAAATGTTGGAGAGGATGCGGAGAAAAGGGAACCCTCTTACACTGTTGGTGGAACTGGTTCAGCCACTCGGGAAAACTGTGTGGAGGTTCCTCAAAGAGTTAAAAATAGACCTGTCTTACGATCCAGCAATTGCACTGTTGGGGATTTACCCCAAAGGTACAGATGCAATGATATGCCGGGACACCTGCTCCCCGATGTTTATAGCAGCAATGTCCACAATAGTCAAACTGTGGAAGTAGCCTCGGTGTCCATCGAAAGATGAGTGGATAAAGAACATGTGGTTTATGTATACAATGGAATATTACTCAGCTATTAGAAATGATAAATTCCCACCATTTGCTTCAATATGGATGGAACTGGCGGGTATTATGCTGAGTGAAGTAAGTCAATCGGAGAAGGACAAACATATGTTCTCATTTATTTGGGGAATATAAATAATAGTGAAAGGTAATATAAGGGAAGGGAGAAGAAATGTGTGGGAAATATCAGAAAGGGAGACAGAACGTAAAGACTGCTAACTCTGGGAAACGAACTAGGGGTGGTGGAAGGGGAGGAGGGCGGGGGGTGGGAGTGAATGAGTGATGGGCACTGTGGGTTATTCTGTATGTTAGTAAATTGAACACCAATAAAAAATAAATTAAAAAATAATAATAAAAAATAAAAAATAAATTAATAAAATAAAGGTAAAAAAAAGATAACATTATGAAAAACTGTATGCCAACAAATTGGATAACTTGAAGAAATGGATAAATTTCTAGAAATACATAAATTAAGATTACTAAAAAAGAAGACATAGAAAACTTAGACAAAAATTCTTTCAACAATCTAAAGGGCCAGATGTCTTCAAAGGGGAATTCTAGGGGGATCCCTGGGTGGCTCAGCATTTTTGCTCCTGCCTTCGGCCCTAGGCATGATCCTGGAGTCCCGGGATCGAGTCCTACGTGGGGCTCCTTGCATGGAGCCTGCCTCTCCTTATGCTTGTGTCTCTGCCTCTCTCTCTCTCTCTCTCTCTGTGTGTCTCTCATGAATAAGTAAATAAAATCTTTAAAAAAGGGGGGGGAATTCTACCAAGCATTTATTTTTATTTTATTCTATTTTATTTTTTTATTTATGATAGTCACAGAGAGAGAGAGAGAGAGAGAGAGAGAGAGGCAGAGACATAGGCAGAGGGAGAAGCAGGCTCCATGCACTGGGAGCCCGATGTGGGATTCGATCCCGGTTCTCCAGGATCGTGCCCTGGGCCAAAGGCAGTCGCCAAACTGCTGCGCCACCCAGGGATCCCTCTACCAAGCATTTAAAGAAAAGTTAATACCTATACTTCTCAAACAATTCCAGAAAAAATAAAAATGGAAGTAAAATTTCCAAATATGTTGTATGAGGCCAGCATTACTCTGGTAAATAAATAAATAAATAAATAAATAAATAAATAAATAAAATAACTACTAAGAGCTACAGGTCAATATATCCAATGAATATTAATGCAAAACTTCTCAATAAAACAATGACATATCCAATATACATTAAACATATTATTCAAAAAAATAAAGATTAAGAAAAAAAACATTACTCACCCCAATCATGTGGGATTTACTCCTGAGTTGCAAGGGTGTTTCAGTATTCACAAGTCAAACAAGGTGATACACTACATTAATAAAAGTAAGTATCAAGGGGGATCCCTGGGTGGCGCAGTGGTTTAGCGCCTGCCTTTGGCCTGGGGCACAATCCTGGAGACCCGGGATCGAATCCCACGTCGGGCTCCCGGTGCATGGAGCCTGTTTCTCCCTCTGCCTGTGTCTCTGCCTCTCTCTCTCTCTCTCTCTCTCTCTCTCTCTGACTATCATAAATAAATAAAAAAATTAAAAAAAAGTTAAAAAAAATTAAAAAAAAATAAAAGTAAGTATCAAAATGATACAGTACTAGTTTTATACAAGAAAAATAAAAGTGAATTAAAGCTTAAAAAAATGATACAGTACTTTCAATAAATAAGGAAGAAGCATTTGACAAAGTACAACATCCATTCATGAAAAAATCCCTCAGTAAAGTAGGTTTAGAAGGAATCTGCCTCAACATCATGAAGCCATAAATGAAAATCCAACAGCTAGAGGTCAGGGCAAGCTGGCAGAGTAGGGGTCCTCAACTCACATGGAGCCACCAACTTATCTAGATAACTTTCAAACCATCCTGGAAGCCTAGGAATATGACTTGAGAATTAAATAGAGAACAGCAGGAACACTACAGAGAGAAGAGTTTTCACTTCTAACAAGGTAGGAAGGTGGAAAAAAATAAAAAAGAGTCAAGAAGGGGAAGGACACCACAAGGAGCCAGGCTAAAGCCCAATGATGAAAGCCTCCAAGACAGGAAAGCCCAACCCCAGAGAAGCAGGAACTTTAAAAAATCTGCACCAGATTATTCCTGCATAGAAAGGTACTTACCAGGGAAATCGAACAGAATTGCAGGAGGGGCAGTAAAGCCTCCAGTTTCCCAGTCACTAATAGAGGAAGTGTGCCTGGGGGGAAGCACACTGCGCACTGCAGGCCAATAGCGGCAAAGGGCTATTGATATACCCAGCGGGGCATGGGGAGAAGCCAGTCGGTCAGGAGGGAAGTTCCAGACAGAGGGGTTTGTGCCCTGCTGCCTTCAGGAGAGGCGCCCTGGAAACTTCATTCCAGTAGCAAAGGGCCCCAGATCCCAGGGTTCCAAGCAGACACAGGCCAGGATCCTGCATTCCCCCTGGGACAGGCAGGATCAGGGAAGGCATAGGACATTGAGTACTCTTCTGCCACTGGATGCCCTACAAGCCATGCAGGTCAGCACACCCATGCAGCCCGAGGAGCATCTAGGCCAGTGGGGACTGGGACATTGTGATAGTTACTACAAGAGCTGACTCCAGGGCTGGAGACCGCCACCAGTGTAGTTGTTCCTCCTAGTTTCACACTGTACTTGGGAGAGGCAGGGATGCCAGGGAACACAGGCCTCATTGGGTAAACAGCTCCCACTGAGCCCAGCACCTGGCAGGGGGAAGGGAAGCTCCCCCAGGTGCACATACCTGAGAATCAGCACAGCAGCCCCTCCCCCAGAAGACCACATTTTCCCACATTTCCCACATTTCCCACTTTTCCCACATTAACTACAATATTTTACCACATCTTCATTTTTGACATTCTTCCTTTTTGACTTTTGACTTTAGAATTTCTACAATTACAGGTCCTAGATATATTTTCCACTTCTAGATTGCCTTCAACATACTCAACTTAATTTTGGGAGATATACATGATATTTTTTTTTGCTTTGTTTTGTGTTTTTTGTTTGCCTCATTTTTTCTTCAATGGCAGAAGGTAATACCTTCTAAAACATGACCAGCATGCACCCAGAACCAAGTGGTATACCATGCAGGTTCATTCTTTGAGATTCCTCATTCCCATTCTGCCCTCTTCTTTTATCTCATTTATGTTTTGGTGGTCAGTGTTGGGGCTTTCTACAATTATTTCTGGTTTATATAAATTGTGGACTGGGCATCTTCTATCATACAGAACTTAATCTACTCAGAACCAAGAAGATCAACCTCTAGAACCCATCAGGTAGAATGCATTCTCCCTCTACTACAACTTCATCACCGCCACCATCTCCCAGTCCCCCCGTTTTTTTTTCTTCTCCTTTTATTTTTCTTTTTTTCTCTTCTTCTTGGGATTCTTGGCCCTTTATTTTTTACTACTTTGTTTTAAAATTTGTTTTTCACTTTAGTGGCCTTTTACTTAATTTCTGATATTTATTTTCAATTTCTGGTCTCTGACTTCATCAGAATCATCTAGGGTGAAATTTACTTATATCATGGTTGATATTCTTGACTCAGCATGTGCATGCATCTATTCTGCACTGAGAAAAATGACTAGAAAGAACTCACCACAAAAAAAAGGAGTCAGAAACAGTACACTCTGCCACAGAGTTACAGAAATTGTATTACAATTTGATGTCAAGAAGCCAATTCAGAAATACAATTATAAAGCTACTGGTGGTACTGGAAAAAAGCATAAAGGGTTCAAAAGACTTCATGACTGCAGAATTTAGATCTAATCAGGATGAAATTAAAAATCAATTAAATGAGATGCAATACAAGCTGGAGGTCCTAAGGACAAGGGTTAATGAGGTGAAAGAGAGTGAGTGACATAGAAGACAGATTGACAGCAAGGAAGGAAGCTGAGGACAAAAGAAAAAAAACATTAAAAGACTTGGGGAAAGGTTAAGGGAAATAAGTGATAGCCTCAGAAGGAAAGATCTACGTATGATTGGGTTTCCAGAGAGCACTGAGAGGGACAGAGGGACAGAAGCATATTTGAACAAATAATAGCTGAGAACTTCCTTAATTGGGAGAGGGAAACAGGGATTCAGATCCAGGAGATACAGGGGTACCCCCAAAATCAATAAAAACCATTCAACACCTCGAAAATAAATAGTGAAACTTGCAAATTCCAATTATAAAGAGAAAATTCTTAAAGCAGTGAGAGACAAGAGATCCCTAACCTTAATGGGGAGAAGTATTAGGTTAACAGCAGACCTCTCCACAGAGACCTGGCAGGCCAGAAGGGGCTGGCAGGATATATTCAGGTCCCAAATGAGATGAACATGCAGCCAAGAATACTTTATCCAGCAAGGCTCTCATTCAGAATAGAAGGAGGGATAAAGAGCTTCCAAGACAGGCAGAAACTGAAAGAATATGTGTCCACCAAACCAGTTTTGCAAGAATATTAAGGGGGGCATGTAAAAGAAAGAGGAAGCACAAAGACATAATCCACAGAAACAGCGAGTTAATAAATATTATGATGACACTAAATTCATATCTTTCGATGCAAACTGTGAACATGAATGGGCTAAATGATCCCATCAAACTACGCAGGGTTTCAGATGAGATAAAAAACAATCCTCATATCAGATAAATTAAAGTCCATCCCAAAGACTGTGTAAGTGATGAAGAGGAACACTCTATCATAATTAAATGGTCTAGCCAAAAACAAGACCTAAGCATCATGAATGTTTATGCCCCTAATGTGGGAGCTCCCAAGTATATCAATCAATTAATAACCAAAGTTAAGATATACTTAGATAATAATAAAACACGAAAACTGGGAGACTCCAATATGGCACTTTCTGCAAATGACAGATCTTCTAAGCACAACATCTCCAAAGAAACAAGAGCTTTAAATGATAAACTGGAGCAGACGGATTTCACAGATATATACACAACTTTGCATCCAAACGCAACTAAATACCCATTCTTCTCAAGTGCAGATGAAACTTTCTCCAAAATAGACGACATACTGGGTCACAAATCAGATCTCAACTGATACCAAAAGATTGGGATTGTCACCTGCACATTTTCAGACCATAATGCTTTAAAACTAGAACTCAATCACAAGAAGAAATTTCAAAGAAACTCAAAACGTGGAGGTTAAAGAGCATCCTGCTAAAAGATCAAAGAGCATCCTGCCAAAAGGGTCAACCAGGAAATTAGAGAAGAATTAAAAAGTTTCATGGAAACTAATGAAAATTAAGATACAACTGTTCAAAATCTTTAGGATACAGCAAAATCAGTCCTGAGAGGGAAATACATTGCAATACAAGCATCCTCAAAATTGGAAAAAAAGTCAAATACACAAGCTAACCTTGCACCTAAAGGAACTGGAGAAAGAACAGCAAATAAAACCTACACCTCGCAGAAGAGAGTTAAAAAAGATTTGAGCAGAACTCAATGAAATAGAGACCAGAACTGTAGAACAGATCAACAAAACCAGGAGTCTGTTCTTTGAAAGAATTAATAAGATAATAAAGCTTTAGCCAGCCTTATTAAAAGCAAAAGAGAAAAGACTCAAATTAAAAAATCACAAATGAAAAAATAGATAAAAAACAAAACCAAGAAAATTCAAATGATTTTAAAAGAGTATTATGAGCAGCTGTATGCCAATAAATTAGCCAATCTATAATAAATGGATGCATTTCTGAAAAAAAAACTCAAATTACCTAAACTGGAACAGGAAGAAATAGAAAAACTGAACAGGCCAATATCCAGGGAAGAGTTTGAATCAGTCATCAAAAACCTCCCAAGACACAAAAGTCGAGGGCCAGATGGCTTCCCAGGGAAATACTATCAAACTTTTAAAGAAGAAATGATACCTATTCCACTAAAGCTGTTCGGAAAGATAGAAAGGGATGGAATACTTCCAAACTCATATTATGAGGCCAGCATCACCTTAATTCCAAAACCAGACAAAGACCCCACCAAAAAGGAGAATTAGAGACCACTATCCTTGATGAACACAGATGCAAAAATGCTCAAAAAGATACTCGCCAATAGGATCCAACAGTACATTAAGAAGATTATTCACCAGGACCAAGTGGGATTTATCCCCGGGATGCAAGTTTGGTTCAACACTCCTAAAGCAATCAATGTGATATATCATATCAAGAAGAGAAAAAACAAGAACCATATGATCCTCTCAATAGATGCAGAGAAAGCATTTGACAAAATACAGCATCCATTCCTGATCAAAACTCTTCAGAGTGTAGGGATAGAGGGAACATTCCTAAGCATCTTAAAAGCCATATATGAAAAGCCCACAGCAAATATCATTCTCAATGGGGAGACACTGGGAGCCTTTCTCCTAAGATCAGGAACACGACAGGGATGTCCACTCTCAAGACAGCCATTCAACATACTACTAAAAGTGCTCGTCTTAGCAATCAGGACACAAAAAGAAATAAAAGGTATTCAAATCATCAATGAAGAAGTCAAACTCTCCCTCTTTGTAGATGACATGATACTCTACATAGAAAACCCAAAAGTCTCCACGCCAAGTTTGCTAGAACTCATACAGCAATTTGGCAGTGTGGCAGGATACAAAATCAATGCCCAGAAGTCAATGGCATTTCTATACACTAACGATGAGACTGAAGAAAGAGAAATTAAGGAGTCAATCCCATTGACAATTGCACCCAAAAGCATAAGATACCTAGGAATAAACTAACAAAAGAGTCAAAGGATCTCGACCCTAAAAACTACAGAATACCTCTGAAAGAATTTGAGGAAGATACAAAGAGTTGGAAAAATATTCCATGCTCATGGATTGGAGGAATTAATACTGTGAAAATGTCAATGCTACCCAGGGCAATGTACACATTTAATGCAATCCGTATCAAAATACCATGGACTTTCTTCAGAGAGTTGGAACAAGTCATCTTAAGATTTGTGTGGAATCAGAAAAGATCTCGAATAGCCAGGGGAATATTGATAAAGAAAATCAGAGCTGGCGGCAACACAATGCCAGATTTCAATTGTACTACAAAACTGTGATCATCAAGACACTGTTGTACTGGCACAGAAACAGTTACATAGATCAATGGAACAGAATACAGAACCCAGAAATGGGTCCTCAACTTTATGGTCAACTTTGACAAAGCAGGAAAGACTGCCCACTGGAAACAGCACAGTCTCTTCAATAAATGGTGCTGGGAAAATTGGACAGCCATGTGCAGAAGAATGAACCTAGACCTTCTCTTTCACCATACACAAAGATAAAGTCAAAGTTGATGAAAGATCTAAATGTGAGATAAGAAGCCATCAAAATCCTAGAGGAGAACACAGGCAAGACCCTTTTTGAACTCGGCCACAGCAACTTCTTGGAAGATACATCTATGAAGTTAAGGGAAACAAAAGCAAAAAAAAAATGAACTATTGGGACTTAATCAAGATAAAAAGCTTCTTCACAGCAAAAGAAACAGTCAACAAAAGTAAAAGACAACCTAGAGAATGGGAGAAGATTTTTGCAAATGACAGATAAAGGGCTAGTATCTAAAATCTATAAAGAACTTGTTAAACCCACAGCAAAGAAACAAAGAATCCAGTCATCAAATGGGCAAAAGACATGAATAGAAATTTCACCAAAGAAGACATACTTCATGGCTAACAAGCGCATGATAAAATGCTCTGCATCAATTACCATCAGGGAACTACTAATCAAATTCACAATGAGATACCACCTCACACCAGGAGAAAGGTGGAAAATAACAAGAGAAAAAACAACAAATGTTGGAGGGGATGTGGAGAAGGGGCAACCTTCTCGCATTCTTGGTGGGAATCTGAACTGAGACAACCACTCTGGAAAACTATGTGGAGGTTCCTCAAAGATTTAAAAATAGGGCTACCCTATGACCCAGCAATTGCACTACTAGGCATTTACCCCAAAGATACAAATGCAGTGAAATGGAAGGACACCTGCACCCCAATGTTTATAGCAGCAATGTCCACAATAGCCAAACTGTGGAAGGAGCCTCAGTGTCCATCGAAAGAAAAATGGATAAAGAAGATGTGGTTTATGTATACAATGGAATATTACTCAGCCATTAGAAATGACGAATTCCCACCATTAGCTTCAAGGTGGATAGAACAGGAGGTCATTATGCTGAGTAAAGTAAGTCAATCGAAGAAAGAAGCTTTATATGGTTTCAATCCTTTGGGGAATATATAAAATAGTGAAAGGGATTAAAGGGGAAAGAGAGACAATAAGTTGGAAATATCAGAGTGGGTGACAGAACATGACAGACTCCTAATTCTGGGAAACAAACAAGGGGTAGTGGATGGGAAGGTGGGAAGGGGAATAGGTTACTGGGTGATGGGCACTGAAGGGAGCACATGACAGGATGAGCACTTGGTGTTATACTATATGTTGCCACATTGAACTCCAATAAAAATATACAAATAAAATAAAATAAAATATATAATATAAGTAAGCCACAAGAATTTTAAAAATACAGCTTAGATAATAGAGTGAGTACTCTTGTAATAATTTTGTATGGGGAAAGGTGGTGATTACACTTCTCGTGGGGAAAGCTGAGTAATGTACAGAATTGTTGAATCACTAAGTTGTAGCCCTGAAATAATGTAACATTTTGTGTTGACTATACTTGAATAAATATTAAAAAAGTAAATCCCACAGCTAATATCATCCTCAATGGGGAAATATTGAGATGTTTCCCTCAATGGCAGGGAACAGGACAGTGATGTTCACTCTCAACAGTGTTATTTAACAATACTTGAAGTCCTAGCCATAGCAATCAGACAACACAAAGAAAGAAAAGGCATACATATCAATGAGATAGAAGTAAAACTGTCACTATTTGAAGATGACAGGATGCTATATATAGAACTCCCTGAAAGACTCCATCAAAGTACTGGAAACTTGATACATGGATTCAGTGAAGTTGCAGGATAGAAAATCAACTTGCAGAAATCAGTTGCATTTCTATATACCTATAATGAAGCAGCAGAGAGAAATCAAGGACTCAATCTCATTTACAATTGAACAAAAACTTAAAGATACCTGAGAAAAACCTAATCAAAGAGGTGAAATATTGGTACTCAGAAAATATGAAACATTGATGAAAGAAATTGAATAAGACACAAAGAAATGGAAAAATATTCCATGCTCATCGATTAGATCGAATATTGTTAAAATGTATACTCTACCCAAAGCTATCTCCACATTTAATTCCATTCTTTTCAAAATAACAACAGCATTTTTTGCACTTCTAAAACAAAGAATCCTAAAATCGTATAGAACCACAAAAGAACCTGGATAGCTAATGTAACTTTGAAAAAGGAAAGCAAAGCTGGAGGGATCAAAATTACAGACTTAAAGCTATTTTACACAGGTGGAGTGATCAAGACTGTATCTATGGTACTGGCACAAAAGTGAAGTGGACAGATAGGTTAATGGAACATAGTCTGAACAGTGCAGGAGACAATTAAAAAAGAAAACTAAAAGGCAACCTATGAAATGGAAGAAGAGATTTGCAAATGACATATCTGATAGGGGATTCATATCCAAAATATCTAAAGATCTTCTAAAACTCAAGACACAAAAAACAATAATCCATTCAAAGCATGACAGAAAACATGAATATACATTTTTCCAGAGAAGATTTCCAGATGGCCAACAGACAACTGAAAATATGCTCAACATCACTCAAGATCAGATAAATACAAATTAGAACCACAATGAGATGTCACCTTATACCTGTCAGAATTGCTAAAATTAGCAGGATTGCAAACAGGTGTAACCTGTTATATAACCTGCAACCAAAGTGCTTCCATACTTGAATGAATAAAGAAAATATGATATATATAATATCACATCATATCATAATATATATAACTAGTATTAACATTATAATATTAAGAAAATATTAGCTATAAAAAGAATGAGAGCTTGGATGGACCTAGAGGGTATAATGCTAAGTGAAGTAAACCAATCTGAGAAAGACAAATGCTATAAGATTTCAATCAAGTGTAGAATTTTAGAAACAAAACAAATAAAAGAATAAAGAGATACAAAAACCTGGCTCTTAAATACAGAGAAAAAACTTGTGGTTATCAAAGGGCAGATGGGTAGGTGGATGGATGAAATAATGGGATTGAGTATAATTATCTTGGTTACCACTTAGTAATTTACAGAATTGTTGAATAATTATGTTGTACACCTGAAACTAATATAAGTGTATATTAATCATATTTCAATTAATATAATATAATGTAATTAATAACATTTTAATAATATAATAATTATATCAACAAATGTAGAAAACAACATTTGAAAGAAATGGAATAACTATTCATGATAAAATCTCTCAGAAAAATAGTAATATTAGGGAATGTTATCAACTTCATAAAGAAGATGTACAAAAATCATATAGGTTACATTATTCTTAATTTTGAAAAACTTGGAGCTTTTACGATAAAGTCAAGAACAAGGAAATAATATTTATTCTCATCATTCTTTTTCAACATTATATTAGTAGTTAGCTAATGCAATTACAAGAAAATTTAAAAATATATACTAATTGGGAAGATAGACATAAAAATGGATTTGCTCACAGATAGCATGTTTGTATATATTCAAAAATGTGAAAGAATTGACAAAAAAGCTGCTGAAACTGATAAATAATTATAGCTATGTTGCCAGATACAAGTTTATTATACAAGTCAAATTCTTTCTATATGCCAGCAATGAACAATTGGAAATAAAAATTAAGAACAATAGCATTTGCATCAGTACACCCCAAAATAAAATACTTAGATATAAATCTAACAAAAATATGTACAAGATCTGTATTTAAAAAGCCTACAAGACTATGATGAAAGAAGTCACATAAAAACTAAATAAGTGGAGAGATGTTCCATGTTCATAGTTTCGATATTTTGAAACTATTAATTCTTCCTAGCTTGATTTGCAGATAAAATTCAATCTCAATCAAAATGCCCATTTTTTGGATATTAACAAACTGATTCTAATTTTAAATGGGGGATCAAAAGAACTAGAATAGACAACACAACAATTAAGACGAATAAAGTCAGAAGACTGACAGTACTCAATTTCAAGTCTTCCTATAAAGCTATAAAGATTTTAAGATAGTGTGCTGTTGGTGAAAGGAAAGGGGAATAGATTGGTGGAACAGAATAGAAGTCTGAGGTGTCAACCTATAAAATTATTGTCACCTTATCCTTGACAAAGTAGCTAAAGCTATTCAATGAAAAAAAAATAGTCTTTTCAACAAATAGTGCTGAAATAACTATATACCCACAAGCAAGCAAGGAAATCAATCAATAAATAAATATCTAGATAAATTCCTTACAATTTCACAAAAATTACCTGAAAATAGATCACAGACATAAATGTAAAATGAAAAACTTCAAAATTCTTAGAAAATAATATAGGAGAAGATCTAGATTACCCTAAATTTGGCAAATACATTTTAGATACATCATAGGTTAAATACGTGAAGGAAAGAATTGACCAGCTAGATTTGGATAATACATTTGAAAAAATCTAATATACATATTATATTTTTATATACTATATATGCATATATAATTTATATTACAGAGAGAGTTTGTGTGAACTTGGAGAATGGCTGGGGGGAGGTGGAGAGGGAGAAAGAAACTGAAGCAGACCCTGGGCTCAGTGCAGTTTGACATGGGCCTGGAACCTATGACCAGGAGATCATGACCTGAGCGGAAAACAAAAGTCAGACTCTTAACCGAATGAAACACCCATGTCCCCCCAAATCATATATCTGATCAAGGACTGATTCTTAAAGTTACAAACAACTTTTAAAATTTAACAATAAGGAAACAAATGACTTGATCAAAACTTAGGCAAAATATCTGAATAGACACTTCACCATAGATATATATGACATAATACAATTTTATGTAAATACAACGTAAAAATGGGTACTGAGTCAAATATTTTCAAAAACTATATTTATGAACATTGGGGTACAGGTGTCCCAGCATTTCACTACATCAATGAAGGGGAGGTGGGTGGGGGGGATGAGGTAACTGGATGATGGGCAATAAGGAGGGTACTTGATGGGATGAGCACTGAGTGTTATACTGTATGTTGGCAAATTGAATTCAAATAAAAATAAACAGGGCAATATGGCAGAAGAATAGGGTTCCCCAAATCACCTGTCCCCACCAAAATACCTAGATAACCTTTTTGCATCCTGAAAATCAACGAATTTGGCCTGAGATTTAAAGAGAGAACAGCTGGAATGCTACAGTGAGAAGAGTTCGTGCTTCTATCCAGGTAGGAAGACGGGGGGTGGGGGGGTGGGGAGAAATAAAGAAACAAAAGGCATCCAAGGGGGAGGGGCCCCGCGAGGAGCCAGGCTATGGTCACAGGGTGAGTGCCCCCAGGACAGGAAAGCTCCGTCCCAGAGAAACAGGAGCTTCACCAATCTTCCCGGGCGGAAAGGCGCCCACAGGGAGTTAGAGCAGGACCCCAGGAGGGTGGGGATGCCCTCAGGCTCCCTAGGACACTAACAGACACCAGCACCCCGGGGAGAGTGCTCTGAGCTCCCTAAAGGGCTGCAGCGCGAACACGCATTGACGCAGGAGCAGCTCGGAGGGGCTCAGGCAGCGGCTCTGCAGAGATGGGGCTAGGCGGCTGGGATCCCGAATCCAACAGCGCAGGCCCGGGAGCACAGGGACCCTGGGACACAGCTCAGGATCCGGCCTCCCCCCGCGACAGGCAGAGGCCGGGAGGTCCCAGGACAGCAAGGACGCTCCTGTCCCGAGCTGAGCAGATCAGCGGCCCCGCCCCCAGAGCCTCCAGGCCCTGCAGACCGAGAGCTCTGTAGTTACTGCGGGAGCTGAATCCAGGGCTCCAGAGCTGGCTGCCGCCACTGTTGTTGTTCCTCCTGGGGCCACACTGGGTAAAAAACCCCCACTGAGCCCTGCACCAGGCAGGGGGCAGAGAAGCTCCCCCAAGTGCTAACACCTGAAAATCAACACAATAGGCACCTCCCCCAGAAGACCAACTAGACGGACAACTTCCAGGGGAACTCAAGGGACGTAAAGTACACAGAATACAGAAGATACTCCCTCGTGTTGTTTTTGTTTTTTGGTTTGTTTGTTTGTTTGTTTTGCTTTTTGATTTCTGTTTGCTTCCCCCACCCTTTTTTTCCTTCCTTTCTTTCTTTTTCTTTCCTTTTTCTTCTCTTCTTTTTTCTTCCTTTTTTTTCTTTTTCTCTTTTCTTTCCTTCTTTTTCTCCTCTTTTTTTCTCCTTTTCCCAATACAACTTGCTTTTGGCCACTCTGCACTGAGCAAAATGACTAGAAGGAAAACCCACCTCAAAAGAAAGAATCAGAAACAGTCCTCTCTCCCACAGAGTTACAAAATCTGGATTACAATTCAATGTCAGAAAGCCAATTCAGAAGCACTATTATAAAGCTACTGGTGGCTCTAGAAAAAAAGCATAAAAGACTCAAGAGACTTCATAACTGCAGAATTTAGATCTACTCAGGCAGAAATTAAAAATCAATTGAATGAGATGCAATCCAAACTAGAAGTCCTAACGACGAGGGTTAACGAGGTGGAAGAACGAGTGAGTGACATAGAAGACAAGTTGATAGCAAAGAGGGAAACTGAGGAAAAAAGAGACAAACAATTAAACGACCATGAAGATAGATTAAGAGAAATAAACAACAGCCTGAGGAAGAAAAACCTACATTTAATTGGGGTTCCCGAGGGCGCCGAAAGGGACAGAGGGCCAGAATATGTATTTGAACAAATCATAGCTGAAAACTTTCCTAATCTGAGAAGGGAAACAGCCATTCATATCCAGGAAATAGAGAGATCCCCCCCTAAAATCAATAAAAACCGTTCAACACCTTGACATTTAATAGTTAAGCTTGGAAATTCCAAAGATAAAGAGAAGATCCTTAAAGCAGCAAGAGAGAAGAAATCCCTGACTTTTATGGGGAGGAGTATTAGGGTAACAGCAGACCTGTCCACAGAGACATGGCAGGCCAGAAAGGGCTGGCAGGATATATTCAGGGTCCTAAATGAGAAGAACATGCAACCAAGAATACTTTATCCAGCAAGGCTCTCATTCAAAATGGAAGGAGAGATAAAGAGCTTCCAAGACAGGCAGGAACTGAAAGAATATGTGACCTCAAACCAGCTCCGCAAGAAATTTTAAGGGGGACTCTTAAAATTCCGCTTTAAGAAGAAGTCCAGTGGAACAATCCACAAAAACAAGGGCTGAATAGATATTATGATGACACTAAACTCATATCTGTCAATAGTAACTCTGAACGTGAACGGGCTAAATGACCTCATCAAAAGGCTCAGGGTTTCAGACTGGATAAAAAAGCAGGACCCATCTATTTGCTGTCTACAAGAGACTCATTTTAGACAGAAGGACACCTACAGCCTGAAAAGAAAAGGTTGGAGAACCATTTACCATTCAAATAGTCCTCAAAAGAAAGCAGGGGTAGCCATCCTTATATCAGATAAACTAAAATTTACCCCTAAGACTGTAGTGAGAGATGAAGAGGGACACTATATCATACTTAAAGGATCTATCCAACAAGAGGACTTAACAATCCTCAATATATATGCCCTGAATGTGGGAGCTGCCAAATATATAAATCAATTAATAACCAAAGTGAAGAAATACTTACATAATAATACACTTATACCTGGTGACTTCAATATAGTCCTTTCTATACTCGATAGGTCTTCTAAGCACAACATCTCCAAAGAAACGAGAGCTTTAAATGATACCCTGAACCGATGGATTTCACAGATATCTACAGAACTTTACATCCAAACACAACTGAATACACATTCTTCTCAAGTGCACATGGAACTTTCTCCAGAATAAACCACATACTGGGTCACAAATCGGGTCTGAACTGATACCAAAAGATTGGGATTGGCCCCTGCATATTCTCAGACCATAATGCCTTGAAATTAGAACTAAATTACAAGAAGAAGTTTGGAAGGACCTCAAACACTTGGTGGTTAAGGCCCATCCTGCTAAAAGATGAAAGGGTCGGGATCCCTGGGTGGCGCAGCGGTTTGGCGCCTGCCTTTGGCCCAGGGCATGATCCTGGAGACCCGGGATCGAATCCCACATCGGGCTCCCGGTGCATGGAGCCTGCTTCTCCCTCTGCCTGTGTCTCTGCCTCTCTCTCTCTCTCTGTGACTATCATAAAAAAAATAAATAAATAAATATTAAAAAAAAAAGATGAAAGGGTCAACCAGGAAATTAAGGAAGAATTAAAAAGATTCATGGAAACTAATGAAAATGAAGATGCAACCATTCAAAATCTTTGGGATGCAGCAAAAGCAGTCCTGAGGGGGAAATACATTACAATACAAACATCCATTCAAAAACTGGGAAGAACTCAAATACAAAAGCTAACATTACACCTAAAGGATCTAGAGACAAAACAGCAAATAGATCCTACACCCAGCAGAAGACGAGAGTTCATTAAAATTCGAGCAGAACTCAAGGAAATCGAGTCCAGAAGAAATGTGGAACAGATCAACAGAACCAGGAGTTGGTTCTTTGAAAGAATTAATAAGATAGATAAACCATTAGCCAGCCTTATTATAAAGAAGAGAGAGAAGACTCAAATTAATAAAATCATGAATGAGAAAGTTGAGATCACTACCAACATCAAGGAAATACAAACGATTTTAAAAACATATTGTGAACAGCTATACGCCAATAAATTTGGCAATCTAGAAGAAATGGACGCATTTCTGGAAAGCCACAAACTACCAAAACTGGAACAGGAAGAAATAAAAAACCTGAACAGGCCAATAACTAGGGAGGAAATTGAAGCAGTCATCAAAAACCTCCCAGGACACAAAAGTCCAGGACCAGATGGCTTCCCAGGGAAATTCTATCAGACATTTAAAGAAGAAAACATACCTATTCTACTAAAGCTGTTTGATAAGATAGAAAGAGATGGAGTACTTCCAAATTCGTTCTATGAGGCCAGCATCCCCTTAATTCCAAAACCAGACAAAGACCCCACCAAAAAGGAGAACTACAGACCAATATCCCTGATGAACATGGATGCAAAAATTCTCAACAAGATACTGGCCAATAGGATCCAACAATACATTAAGAAAATTATTCACCATGACCAAGTAGGATTTATCCCCTCGACACAAGGCTGGTTCAACACTTGTAAAACAGTCAATGTGATTCATCATATCAGCAAGAGAAAAACAAGAAACATATTATCCTCTTAATAGATGCAGCGAAAGCCTTTGACAAAATACAGCATCCATTCCTGATCAAAACTCTTCAGAGGGTAGAGATAGAGGGACCATTCCTCGACATCTGAAAAGTCATCTACGAAAAGCCCACAGCAAATATCATTCTCAATGGGGAAACACTGGGACCTTTCCCCTAAGATCAGTAACAAGACAGGGATGTCCACTCTCACCACCGCTATTCAAAATAATACTGGAAGTCCTAGCCTCAGCAATCAGACAACAAAAAGACATTAAAGGCATTCAAATTGGCAAAGAAGTCAAACTCTCCCTCTTTGTAGATGACATGATACTCTACATAGAAAACCCAAAAGCCTCCACCCCAAGATTGCTAGAACTCATACAGCAATTTGGTAGCATGGCAGGATAAAAATAAATGCCCAGAAATCAGTGGCATTTCTATACACTAACACTGACCATGAGGAAAGAGAAATTAAGAAGTCGATCCCATTGACAATTGCACCGAAAAGCATAAGATACCTAGGAATAAACCTAACCAAAGAGGTAAAGGATCTATACCCTAAAAACTAGAGGACACTTCTGAAGAAATTGAGGAAGACACAAAGAGATGGAAAAATATTCCATGCTCATGGATTGGCAGAATTAATATTGTGAAAATGTCAATGTTACCCAGGGCAATTTACACGTTTAATGTTATCCCTATTAAAATACCATGGACTTTCTTCAGAGAGTTATAACAAATTATTTTAAGATTTGTGTCGAATCAGAAAAGACCTGGAATAGCCAAGTGAATTTTAAAAAAGAAAACCATACCTGGGGGCATCACAATGCCAGATTTCAGGTTGTACTACAAAGCTGTGGTCATCGAGACAGTGTGGTACTGGCACAAAAACAGACACATAGATCAATGGAACAGAATAAAGAACCCAGAAGTGGATCCTGAATTTTATGGCCAACTAATATTCGATAATGGAGGAAAGACTATCCATTGGAAGAAAGACAGTCTCTTCAATAAATGGTGCTGGGAAAATTGGACATCCACATGCAGAAGAATGAAACTAGACCACTCTCTTGCACCATACACAAAGATAAACTCAAAAGGGATGAAATATCTAAATGTGAGACAAGATTCCATCAAAATCCTAGAGGAGAACACAGGCAACACCCTTTTTGAACTCAGCCACAGCAACTTCTTGCAAGATACATCCACGAAGGCAAAAGAAACAAAAGCAAAAATGAACTATTGGGACTTCATCAAGATAAGAAGCTTTTGCACAGCAAAGGATACAGTCAACAAAACTCAAAGACAATCTAGAATGGGAGAAGATATTTGCAAATGACATATCAGATAAAGGGCTAATTTCAAAGATCTATAAAGAAATTATTAAACTCAACACCAAAGAAACAAACAACCCAATCTTGAAATGGGCAAAAGACATGAACAGAAATCTCACAGAGGAAGACAGACATGGCCAGCAAGCACATGAGAAAATGCTCTGCATCACTTGCCATCAGGGAAATACAAATCAATACCACAATGAGATCCCACCTCACACCAGTCAGAATGGGGAAAATTAACACGGCAGGAAACCACAAATTTTGGAGAGGATGTGGAGAAAAGGGAACCCTCTTACACTGTTGGTGGGAATGTGAACTGGTGCAGCCACTCTGGAAAACTGTGTGGAGGTTCCTCAAAGTGTTAAAAATAGACCTGCCCCGGGATCCTTGGGTGGCGCAGTGGTTTAGCGCCTGCCTTTCGCCCAGGGCGCGATCCTGGAGACCCGGGATCGAATCCCACGTCGGGCTCCCGGTGCATGGAGCCTGCTTCTCCCTCTGCCTGTGTCTCTGCCTCTCTCTCTCTCTGTGACTATCATAAATAAATAAAAATTAAAAAAAAAATTAAAAAAAAAAATAGACCTGCCCTACGACCCAGCTATTGCACTGTTGGGGATTTACCCCAAAGATACAGATGCAATGAAACGCCAGGACACCTGCACCCCGATGTTTATAGCAGCAATGGCCACAATAGCCAAACTGTGGAAGGAGCCTCGGTGTCTGTCGAAATGTGAATGGATAAAGAAGATGTGGTTTATGTATACAATGGAATATTACTCAGCCATTAGAATCGACAAATACCCACCATTTGCTTCAACGTGGATGGAACTGGAGGGTATTATGCTGAGTGAAATAAGTCAATCGGTGAAGGACAAACATATGGTCTCAGTCATTTGGGGAATATAAATAATAGTGAAAGGGAATATAAGGGAAGGGAGAAGAAATGTGTGGGAAATATGAGAAAGGGAGACAGCACATAAAAACTCCTAACTCTGGGAAACGAACTAGGGGTGGTGGAAGGGGAGGAGGGTGGGGGATGGGGTGAATGGGTGACAGGCACTGAGGGGGGCACTTGATGGGATGTGCACTGGGTTTTATTCTGTTATGTTGGTAAATTGAACACCAATAAAAATAAATTTATTATAAAAAATAAAAAATCCAAAAATTAAATATAAATATTTAACAAATGATTTGCAAATCAGATATCTACTAAGCTACTTGCATTTCAATTAAATAAAAATACTTTATAACTCAATAGTAATACAGACATAATTTCTTTTAGTATATGAAACTTGTACAAAACATTAAAAAATGTATAGATGATAGCCAAGGACAAGAAACAATGCTTTATTTCTAAGGACAGCAAACTATGGCTTTTTTAACCAAATAAAGCTTATTTTTACAAATAAGGTTATATTGTACATAGCATTGCTCAATTTTTTACTATTCATGATGGCTGTTTTGCAGTACAATTACAGAATCGAGTAGTGCCTAAGAGGCTTTATGACTTTCAATGCCAAAAATATCTACTATTTGGGTATTTAAAGAAAATATTTGGCAACCCTTGTTTACATCATTACTCAGAAAATAAATACATATTTTTTAAAAAGTTAGATATACTTCATACCCCATCAAATAATGAAAGTTAAAGAAACTGTCAATTGCATGTGATGGCAAGTATATAGATCAAATGGAGCTATCAAAAACTGCTGATGGAAATGTAAAGTGGTACAATTATTTTGGAAAACAGCCCACTTTTCCTTTTTTTAAAATTATTTATGGCTTAAATTTGAAAAATTGTACAGAGTTCCTGTGTGCTTTTAAGTCAGTTTACCATAATAATACCTTTAAAATAATAGCACTTTATCAAAATGACTTTGACTTTTGTATAATGCTAGTAACTGAAGTACAGATTTTATTCATATTTTAACATTTTATTGTAGTTGCTTGTGAATACAGAGATAGATGGCATAAGAAAATTAATTTCAAAACTTCAAAGGCATTAATAACAGTAAGAGTGTGTTGAATATTTGAGAGAGGTAGTTTTCTTAGTGTTTTCTCTTTACCCTGATGACTGGAGCAGAATCCTAGGACAGAAGTATTAGCCACCTTTCACTAGCCAACTTTTGAACAATATTGAAAAATAGGCAATTTTACTCCACATGTGCAGGTTCTTATTGAGGCACTTGAAGATTCCTGAATAAGTCAAGAGTCACAGTAACTTCCCAAGTGCCTTTTCCACCTTTGTTGATAGTAGTAAAATGTTTCAGATTCCCACTGTGCAGACCTCTCTTCCTACTGCTAAGTGTTGGGAGACTAAGGGATTTCAGGCTCTTAGGCTCTGTAATTCTTCATTCTTCATACCTATTTGTGAATATAACATTTAATTCTGAGGAGTCTTTCCTGACCCCCGATCATATATATAAGGATTTCCCAAAAATGTTAATTTTATATAAAATGTGTGGTCTTCTTAACTCTCAATATAATGAGGATTTATTTTTTATGTATATCTTTTTTTATTGGAGTTTGATTTGCCAACATATAGTATGACACCCAGTGGTCATCCTATCAAGTGCCCTTCTCAGGGCCCATTGCCCAGTCACCCCATCCCCCCACCCGCCTCCCCTTCCACTACCCCTTGTTCATTTCCCAGAGTTAGGAGTTTCTCATGGTTTGTCACCCTCTCTCATTTTTCCCACTCATTTTCTCTCCTTTCCCCTATAACCCCTTTCGCTATTTTTATATTCCCCATATGAATGAAACCATATAATGTCTGTCCCTCTCTGATTGACTTACTTCACTCAGCATAATACCTTCCCATTCCATCCACGTTTGAAGCAAATGTTGGGTATTCATAATTTCTAAAGGCTGAGTAATATTCATATATATATATATATATATATATAATTATAGATATCTTTCAATGGACACAGAATTTCCTTCTACAGTTTGGCTATTATGGACATTGTTGCTATAAACATTGGGGTGCAGGTGTCCCGGTGTTTCATTGCATCTGTATCTTTAGGGTAAATCCCTAGTTGTTCAATTGCTGGGTCATAGGGTAGCTCTATTTTTAACTCTTTGAGGAACGTTCACACAGTTTTCCAGAGCGGCTGTCCCAGTTCACATTCCCAGCAACAATGCAAGAGGGTTCCCCTTTCTCCACATCCTCTCCAACATTCGTTTCCTTCTTGTTAATTTTCCCCATTCTCATTGGTGTGAGGTGGTATCTCATTGTGGTTTTGATTTGGATTTCCCTGATGGCAAGTGATGCGGAGCATTTTCTAATATGCTTGTTGGCCATGTCTATGTCTCCTTTGGTGAAATTTCTGAGGATTTAATTTTGTATTTTTTTTTTGTATCCACAAGAACACACAGACACAGACAAAAGCACACTGCATGTTTATATGTATATATGTACTTTGTTTTCTTTATCTTTCCTTTTTCCTAAACAATGATAATTTGCATGCCATTTTTAATTGTTCTTTTCATATTCCACACTCACCCACCTTGATGTATGTCTATGCCATCAAAATTAATTGCTAGCTTCTCATCAATTGTAAAGAAGTATCTCTTTATTTAACCAATCCCATTATGCTGGAAATCTGTTTTTAATTTTTACAAGTATATTTAATTCTTTAAAAACGGTTTTGTATATTTAATCTCTATAATATTATCAAATATTTTCCTTGTGTTCAATTTCTTGAATAATCCTGGGTTAAACAGGGACGCCTGGGTGGCTCAGTGGTTGGGCACCCCCACTTGGGGGTGCCCAGAGGGAGCAAGCTTCTCTCTCTGCCTGTGTCTCTGTCTCTCAGTGTGTCTCTCATGAATGAACAAATAAAATCTTTAAAAAAACAGCTCTAAAAAGGCTGCCCTTTTGTACTACTACCAGAAGTATATCAATATATTTATTACAACATATAGCTCTCAAAAATATGTTCTTTAGAATCTACTTGGTCTTTGGTAATTTGATAGGAGAAAACCATACCAAATGTTTTATATGCTTCTTTTGATTACTATGAAAGCTAATCAAATTTTAATTTATTTATTGTCCATTTGTATTTATTCTTTGTTAAATTGCCCATATTTTTTGTTCACTTTTCCTATTTGAGTGACCTACTCTGTATTGATTTGTAGGGGACATGAAAATGATAAATAGACTAAAAACTTGCCTGCCATATACATTGTCAATATATATATTTTACCATTTGTCATTTTTAAAAATGTATGCTTTTAAAAGTTTTTGTTTGGCTACAGGTTGGGATCTTTCATACAACAGTTTCTAATTAATATTTATATATTCACATTTAACAATCTTTACACTTGTGATGCCTTTATCTCAATTGTGCATGAAAATGTGTGTGTGTGTATGCACATGCACAATAGATAAAATTCCTAATACCCAACTTCATACTTAATGATAAAGCAAAATTATTCCTTTTTTCACAGGCCAGTCACTTATCCCAACTTTTCCTTTCTTCTACGGTCTGCTCACTCTCACCTTAATTCCTCATAATTAAAGGGATTTGCCAGGATTCTTCATACTTTCTACCTATACCACTCTATCAATATAATGACTTTAAAGATGGCTTCCTGGGTGGTTCTTCAATTTATTTAAAACTAAAGTATCTGGCAGAAAGTATCCAAAGTTTGTGGTACATTTTTGGCAACACCCATTATTTTCAGTATGAATAGGCATCTTCATCAATAATATGAAAAGCCATACCAATTATATACACAGTACCATTAAGTCCTTGAGCCTATTGCCATATTCTGTTTGTTTCATTGATCTGTTTATGCCTGTATATCACACTGTTTTAATTACTTTCTATTTTAAAATATAGTATACTGTCTAGTTGGAGAAATGTTTCCACATTATTTCATTCTTTCTCAAAAAATGCCACAATATATCACACATTTATCCCACCATATTAATTTTAGAATTATTTTTCCACAAGTATAAGGTAAGTGGTTAAAGGAGGTTGACAGTACTTGTATTTTGATTGAAAAAAGACACAAAGAAATATTTAAAGAAAATTGACATAATTACAATATTGAGATTTCCTACCCAAGAAATAAATGATTTTGCAATTTATTAACATCTCATTTTATGTTCTTAAATAGAATTTAAATTTTGTTTCAGTACGATCCCTGAATAATACTTTCTAATTTTATTCCTAGACATTTTATATCTTTATTCTTGTTATGATTATGAAGTAGATAATTTCCCCAATATATTTTCTAAATGATAATTATTGGTGTATGTTAAAGTTTATAGTGTGTTTTTTTGTAACTGGCTACATCACCTAACTCTTATTATTTGTAATAGTTTCTCAATCGATTTTTAAATATTTCCTAAATGGCTCATCATACCATCAACTAATCATTCTATTTTATTTCCTTTTCTTACATATATTACAAATTTTTTATTAATTCCATTGGCTTCAATGTCTAAACAATGATACAGTCGTGAAAATAGATACTTTTTCCTTGCTCATGAAATAAAAAGAATAATTTTTACTACTAAGTATGAATTGGGGTATTGGTGATTTTATCTCCTTACAAATCTGAGTTAGGCTAAGAAAGTGTTAGTTGAATTTACCAGAACGTTCTACATTTTCTCTTCCTAACTTGTCAACACTCCTTCAATTTGGGGAGGTTTTTTTTTAAGATTCTTGTTATTATTCAGTAGAGAGAGAGAGAGAGAGAGATGCAGAGACACAGGCAGAGGTAGAAGTAGGCTCCATGCAGGTAGCCTGACGTGGGACTCGATCCAGGGTCTCCAGGATCACGCCCTGGGCTGAAGGTGGAGCTAAACCACTAAGCCACCAGAGCTGCCCTATTTGGGAAGTTTTTTGATGGCTTCCTGAATATTCCTTCAATCCATTTCAAAGTGTAAAGTATCTGGCAGAAATTATCCAGATACTTTACAGTATGATAAAGTCTATGCACTTAACATACTCTATTTTCAGACTTGGCAAAGTCCCATTACCACAGCATCAATTTTTGCTTCTTTTATATCACTGTGTTTTGTTTGAGGAAATGTTTTTTTTTGTTTGTTTGTTTTAGGTTTAGTTTTTGGCTTTTTGTTGCTTTTCTCAATTTTCCTTTGCATTATTTCATTTCCTGGAAGTAAAAATTTAAGCTATTCTTTTTTTAACTCTACAGATAGACTAACGTAATTTAGAAAGTAGAACACTCAAACTGATATTGAATTATAAGTAGATTACCAGAAATGATAAGCAGCAAGGTATAAAAGACTTCAGTCTTGCCGTGCTTTACATAATTTGAAAATTAAGCTGCATATTACAGCATAATACCATGTTCACTTATTATACAATCATGAGAAGACACTTTTTCAGAGTTATATGCAAATAAATCATTGCTTATAGATATACAACATTATTTTCAATAAGATCCCATGATATTCTATGTTGGAGGAACCAATGAAGGAAGAAAAAATCTCATAGAAATCATTTAAATAATTTGAGCTCCTTAGAAATTTTAAAGAATTGGATGAAAAGAATACCTCACTGTCTTAAATATCTTTTTAATTCATATTTTGCATCCTCAAAAACTTAAAGAAAGGCAACCAGATTCTATACAGTGTTTCTATGGTTACATCATGAAACAAAATCATGTTTTTTTAGATTGTTATTAAAGGGTTTCTTACTAATTTTTATCACCTTACTTTCCAGATTTTTCTATATACCTATAGGTAGTTTTAAAGGAAAAAAATCTCCCAATTGCTAGGGGATAATTTTGAACCACCATGATATTCCTTTTCAAGGAGATTAATAAAGGAGTCATTAAAAATCAGGAATGTAGGATTCGCGCTCCCGGGCCGCGCAACCCCCTCCGCGCAGCTGCCGCCCGAGCCCCTCCGAGCTGCTCCTGGAACCGCGCAGCCCCCTCTGCACGGAGCCTCTTCCTCTGCCCGAGCCCCTCCGAGCTGCTCCCGGGGCCGCGCAGCCCCCTCCGCGGAGCCGCCGCCCGAGCCCCTCCGAGCTGCTCCGTGTCCCGCCGGGTCCCGCCGTGCGCTGCAGCCCTTAGGGAGCTCGGCGCACTCTCCTGGGCTCGCAGTTGCTCCAAAAAGGAGAATTACAGACCAATATCCCTGATGAACATGGATGCAAAAATTCTCAACAAGATACTGGCCAATAGGATCCAACAGTACATTAAGAAAATTATTCACCATGACCAAGTAGGATTTATCCCTGGGACACAAGGCTGGTTCAACACCCGTAAAACAATCAATGTGATTCATCATATCAGCAAGAGAAAAACCAAGAACCATATGATCCTCTCATTGGATGCAGAGAAAGCATTTGACAAAATACAGCATCCATTCCTGATCAAAACTCTTCAGAGTGTAGGGATAGAGGGAACATTCCTCGACATCTTAAAAGCCATCTATGAAAAGCCCACAGCAAATATCATTCTCAATGGGGAAGCACTGGGAGCCTTTCCCCTAAGATCAGGAACAAAACAGGGATGTCCACTCTCACCACTGCTGTTCAACATAGTACTGGAAGTCCTAGCCTCAGCAATCAGACAACAAAAAGACATTAAAGGCATTCACATTGGCAAAGAAGAAGTCAAACTCTCCCTCTTCGCCGATGACATGATACTCTACATAGAAAACCCAAAAGTCGCCACCCCAAGATTGCTAGAACTCATACAGCAATTTGGTAGCGTGGCAGGATACAAAATCAATGCCCAGAAGTCAGTGGCATTTCTATACACTAACAATGAGACTGAAGAAAGAGAAATTAAGGAGTCAATCCCATTTACAATTGCACCCAAAAGCATAAGATACCTAGGAATAAACCTAACCAAAGATGTAAAGGATCTATACCCTCAAAACTATAGAACACTTCTGAAAGAAATTGAGGAAGACACAAAGAGATGGAAAAATATTCCATGCTCATGGATTGGCAGAATTAATATTGTGAAAATGTCAATGTTACCCAGGGCAATATACACGTTTAATGCAATCCCTATCAAAATATCATGGACTTTCTTCAGAGAGTTAGAACAAATTATTTTAAGATTTGTGTGGAATCAGAAAAGACCCCAAATAGCCAGGGGAATTTTAAAAAAGAAAACCATATCTGGGGGCATCACAATGCCAGATTTCAGGTTGTACTACAAAGCTGTGGTCATCAAGACAGTGTGGTACTGGCACAAAAACAGACACATAGATCAGTGGAACAGAATAGAGAATCCAGAAGTGGACCCTGAACTTTATGGGCAACTAATATTCGATAAAGGAGGAAAGACTATCCATTGGAAGAAAGACAGTCTCTTCAATAAATGGTGCTGGGAAAATTGGACATCCACATGCAGAAGAATGAAACTAGACCACTCTCTTTCACCATACACAAAGATAAACTCAAAATGGATGAAAGATCTAAATGTGAGACAAGATTCCATCAAAATCCTAGAGAAGAACACAGGCAACACCCTTTTTGAACTCGGCCATAGTAACTTCTTGCAAGATACATCCACGAAGGCAAAAGAAACAAAAGCAAAAATGAACTATTGGGACTTCATCAAGATAAGAAGCTTTTGCACAGCAAAGGATACAGTCAACAAAACTCAAAGACAACCTACAGAATGGGAGAAGATATTTGCAAATGACATATCAGATAAAGGGCTAGTTTCCAAGATCTATAAAGAACTTATGAAACTCAACAGGAAAGAAACAAACAATCCAATCATGAAATGGGCAAAAGACATGAACAGAAATCTCACAGAGGAAGACATAGACATGGCCAACATGCATATGAGAAAATGCTCTGCATCACTTGCCATCAGGGAAATACAAATCAAAACCACAATGAGATACCACCTCACACCGGTGAGAATGGGGCAAATTTACAAGGCAGGAAACAACAAATGTTGGAGGGGATGCGGAGAAAAGGGAACCCTCTTACACTGTTGGTGGGAATGTGAACTGGTGCAGCCACTCTGGAAAACTGTGTGGAGGTTCCTCAAACAGTTAAAAATATACCTGCCCTACGACCCAGCAATTGCACTGTTGGGGATTTACCCCAAGATACAAATGCAATGAAACGCCGGGACACCTGCACCCCGATGTTTATAGCAGCAATGGCCACGATAGCCAAACTGTGGAAGGAGCCTCGGTGTCCAACGAAAGATGAATGGATAAAGAAGATGTGGTTTATGTATACAATGGAATATTACTCAGCTATTAGAAATGACAAATACCCACCATTTGCTTCAGCGTGGATGGAACTTGAGGGTATTATGCTGAGTGAAGTAAGTCAGTCGGAGAAGGGCAAACATTATATGTTCTCATTTATTTGGGGAATATAAATAATAGTGAAAGGGAATATAAGGGAAGGGAGAAGAAATGTGTGGGGAATATCAGAAAGGGAGACAGAACGTAAAGACTGCTAACTCTGGGAAACGAACTAGGGGTGGTGGAAGGGGAGGAGGGCGGGGGGTGGGAGTGAATGGGTGACGGGCACTGGGGGTTATTCTGTATGTTAGTAAATTGAACACCAATAAAAAATAAATTAAATAAAAATCAGGAATGTAGATCTTGTCATTTAGAATAAATCAGTGATTTTAAATATGTGCAATTCTGTCAATCCTTCAGCAGACACCTGAATCACAGAAATACAAAAATATTATACAAGCAACAAGTGATGGAGGATATGTTACTAGAAATCATAATGGCAGACAAGAGTAGTTTCAGAGAGCATGGGCTGGGCATGTATTGGTAGGAAATAACTATAGGAAATTAGTTTTCATTCTGAATAGAAAACATTCTATTAACCCAAAAGACCAATGGAAATAGTAGCACTCACAGAGTATTGCAACGAAGACCTCCAATTTAGCCAACATATGCATTCTCTGTTTGTTGGGAGCTTTGCTAAAATGACTATTAGATTTGATTGTGTATTTCAATTGGTTCCCCTTTCAATAAGTTTTAAACAATGAAAGTGCACTGGTAAGATTACTAACAGCCAAAGGATTAGTAGATAATATTCTGATGCCCAGCCCAGTGACACCAAATAAGAACTCTTAAGGGTGAAATGATATTGTCCTTACCAAATAGAAACTGTAGATTATATGTAATTCTTAAGTTGATGACCTGGAGTTTTCTTTTGAGAAACCTCTGAAATTAGCAATCAGTAATACCATAGAATATCCTTAAGAAGTCAGAGATTATGATTGTCTTCTAAGTGAATCATAGTGTTCTGAAAGAACCAGCACTTGTCTTCAGCTCTCTGAAATTAAAATGTATGATTTATAAACTATTTTCATCTGCTTCAGAGGTAATTTCTATATATTTAAACTATCAATAGAGATTTAAATAATCTAAATCTGTAATCACCATTATTTCTTGAGTCCTATCTTGCTCCATGTTTTTAAGAACTTCTGACTGAAGCTTCAAAGAGAATTATCAAACTGGATGTCATAGCCCAAAGTATAGACATAAAGATCCTGATGGCATAGTGAAGTCATATCAAAGCTGAACATTTCAAGGCCATAAAGAAAAATTGAAGGGACAGGGTGTCAAATATATATATCTAGGTAAAATTACTCTTAAATCAGCTTTAAATATGGAAGGAAGGGGTCAGAATATACCACTTAAACTCTCCTTTTATTGTGGTTAATTTTTAATAGATAAGTTACTTTTGATATATGTATATGAGCCAATACGCAAGTATAAGGAAAAAGAAGGAAGAACAATAATCAAAGTAAAGTCAAAAAGGAATGAGGAACCTATGTATCTATGTATAAGCTAGATTTAACCAATAGAATTAGAACTCATTAATTAGCAGAAACTAGTGATAACAGCAGAGAAAAATCTGGAGAGCTTTAAATTGATGAGATAAGAATAAATACATTTGAATCTATGAAAAAAGAACAGGTAAAAGAAGAACTAGGAAATGGGGGGGGAGGGGCAGCATACAGGGCACAAAGGATATGACATCACAAAGCCCACTAGCTCAAAGCAGTTACTAGCACTGTTTATCTGCTTGGGAAGCAGAAGGTGAGACTTCCCCTTAGAGAACGGCCCATGTCTTCCTCACTGGTTCTTCCAGATCCACGTTAGTCCTAACTCAGCCATTCCTAATTCCCAAAATAGTGAAGACCAGCCTCATGAGTATGGAAGACACTGAAGAAACCCCAGCAGGTAACCAAAGCCTGACTGAAGGCACCTCAGTCACATTGAATAGGGACACTGGTCCAGATAAAGTTCTTGCTTCACTAGAGGGCAAGAGGAAGAGAAAAGGGTACTTGCCAACTGAGTCAGTGAAGATCCTCCGAGACTGGCTGTATGAACACCGGTTTAAGGCCTACCCTTCAGAAGCAGAGAAGCGAATGCTGTCTGAGCAGACTAATTTGTCTTTCCTGCAGATCTCTAACTGGTTTATCAATGCCCGCAGACGTGTTCTTCCAGAAATGCTTCAACAGGATGGAAATGACCTCAACCAGACCATCATATACCACCAAAAAGGCAAGGCTGCTGATGTGACCCATGAGCAGAGCACAGATTTATCTCCACAGTCCAGGTCAGGGCCTCGAGGTCCAGACAAGATGCAGTGCCTGCCCTTGAGCCTCCTTCCAGTGGGCCAGAAGACAGAGGAGAAGCTGCTAGATTCAGAGTTGTCTCCAGGCCAGAAGCTGACCCCAAAGGCCCAGCCAAATAAAATGGTCAAGTTTTCCACTAGTGAATCCTTGCTTATGACATCTCCCAAGCCTGAGTTAACAGAGGAGTACAAGGACTTCAGTAGCTTCCAGCTGCTGGTTGATGCAGCTGTGCAAAAAGCTGCAGAACTGGAGCTACAGAAGAAACAAGAGCCCAATCCATGATGTCCAATGTCCCTGAAAAGCTCAAGTTGCCAGTCCCTTGTCTACAGTGGTAGATCCATTTATGTTCCCCCAGCTAACTCATAGTTTTACCTTTTATAGAGACATTATTCTTCCTAGGAATTTTATGAGAGCCATCACTGGCTATTAGGACTCAATTCTCTAGCTATTTCAGCGTTTCCAAATGGACTTGTCATGATTGACACTAAAGTAAAGATATCTTCTCTACTTCTACTTCTTCCTACGTTTAAAGGCTTCAGACAATCACACACCTGAGACTAGACACGGTGCTAATGAATCTTCAGAACCCTTGCTTTGTTTTTTCTAGCCAGACTTTATTGTCCTAGGACTGCTGCAGATACTGAATCACCAATCTTTCTCCCTCTCTCTAACTTTCCTTGTCAATTAGCATGAATAATGGAAAAGAAAGGCTCTATAAAAGATGACTATAACAGCACTGGCATAATTTTAATGTTGAGCTTTTTGTGAAAATATCAACTTTATGTTTTCTTTTGTAAGTTTATTGACAATCTTAAAGAGTAGCTAAATTTATGCAAGAAGTAAGCATGAGCATCAAAATACAGTGAATTCATAAACATGTTACAGATAAGGATGCACTCTTATTTGGTGTACTAGAGAAAAGTATGCAGTAAATATAGGAGAATTCTATGTGGTAATCTCCTGCTGTTGCAGTATAGTGTTAGAGAATACTTCTTTGTTTCTTTTCATTTTGTTTTGTTTTGTTTTTTGAAGGGCTTAAACAACAAATTTATTTTCCACAGTTCTGGGGCCTGGAAGTCCAATCTCAAGATGCCAACTTGATCACATTATTATGAGGGCTCATCTCTTGGTTCGTACCCAGCATCTTGTATCTTGTATGATGAAAGAAACTGGCTCTCCCGGGAGCATCTTTTATAAAGGCATTCACCCCATTCATGAGAGGTCTACCATTATGACCTAAGCCCCTCCCAAAGCCTTAGCTCAAATATAATCATTTTTGGGATGTTTTCAACACATGAATTTTAACATATGAATTGGGGGGGACACAAACATAACAGGAAATAGTAGTAATGTGTACGTGCTAAATATAAAAATATATTACCATTTAAATATGTTAAGTGTTAAATATCTATATATGTATTTAACATTTCAGTTGCTGCTTATTGTCCTTAGGATAAAATATAATTTATTTTTAAACACTTTTTTAAAATTTGAATGCAATTGACACACAATGTTGCATTACTTTCAGGGTAAGCACAATACAGTGCTTCAATTTCTCTTTATGTTATGTTCACCACAAGCATGGTTACCAACTATCACAATGCAATACTATTACAACATAATTGATTACATTCCCTATATGGTGCATTTTATTTCATGACTTATTTATTTCATAACCGGAATTCTGTACTTCCACCTTCCCTCATTCCTTTTGCCCACTGCCCCTTCTACGTCTGGTAGCCATCATTTTGTTTTCTGTATTTATAGGCTTGATTCTGCTTTTTGTTTATTCATTTGTTTTGTTTTTTAGAGTCCATATATGACTGAATCATGTGGTACCTATCTTTCTCAGTTTTACTTTACTTAACACAATACCATCTATGTTCATCAATGTTACAAGTCACAAGATCTTATTCTTTTTTACAGTGTCAATTTGCCTATTGAAGGACACTTAGGTTGCTGCCATATCTTGGCTATTATAAATAATGCTGAAATAAACATAGATGCACACAGATCTTTTTGAATTAGTGTTCTCATGTTGGGTACATAAACAGTAGTGAAATACTGGATTGCATGGTATTTGTATTCATAATTTTTTGAGGAAACTCCATAATGTTTTTTACAGTGGTTGTACTCATTTACACTCCCACCAATAGTGCAAGAGGATTCCTTTTTCTTTATATCCTCACCAACACTTGTTATTTGTTTTTTGCTTTTTCTTTTTTGCCATTCTGACAGATGTAATGTGATGTTTCATGTAGTTTTCATCTGCATTTCCATGATAATTAGCAATATTGAGCATCTTTTCATGTTTTTGTTAGCCATCTATTGGTATTCTTTAGAAAAATGTCTATTCAGGTCCTCTGCCCATCTTTTAATCAGGTAGTTTGTTTTTGAGTTGTGTATGTTCTTGATATATTTTGGATAGTAATTCTTTACTAAATATATCATTCACAAATATCTTCTCTCAGTAGATTGCTTTTTTGTTTTGTTGATGGTTTCCTCCACAGTACAGAATACTTTTATTTTTATGTAGTCTCTATACTTTATTTTTGCTTTTGCTTCTCTTGCCTTAGGAGACACACCTAAAAAAAAGAAAAAAAATGTTGCTATGGCTAATGTCAAATTAAATCACTACTTGTGTTCTTTTCTAGGATTTTCATGGTTTAAGGTCCCAAATTTAGGTCTTTATTCCATTTGGAGAGTCTATGGTGTTACAATGTGTTCCAGTTTCATTATTTTGCATGTAGCACTCCAATCTCCCCAGCACCATTTGTTGAAGAGAGTATCTTTTCCATATTGTTTGATCTTATGTCTTTTATCATAGATTAATTAAACATATATGTGTGGGTTTATTTATGGACTCTCTATTCTGTTATATTGATCTTTCTATTTTTGTGCCAGTACCATACTGTTTTGATTACTACAGTTTTGTGGTATATCTTGAAAGCTGGAACTATGATACCTTCAGCTTTGTCCTACTTCTCCACAATTATTCCGGTGATTTAAGGTCTTTTGTGTTCCCATACAAATTTTAGTATTACTTGAGCTAGTTCTGTGAAAACTGCTCTTGGTATTTAATAGGGATCACTTAGAATCTGTAGATTTCTTTAAGTAGTGTATGGACATTTTAACATTATTCTTCCAATCCATAAGCACTGAATATCTTTCATTTGGTTGTGCTGTCTTCAGTTCCTTTCATTAATGTTTTATAGTTTTAAGAATACAAGTCTTTCACCTTCCTGATAAAGTTTATTCCTAGGTATTCTATTTCTTTTGGTGCAATTGTAAAAAAAATGTTTTCTTAAATTCATTTTCTTCTTCTTTATTATTAATGTATAGAAACACTACCAATATATTCCCTATCTCTTTATTGAATATCTCACTGAATTCCTGTCTTTTCTCCAGCCTGGTGGGCATAATTACAATCATTAATTCAAATTCTTTACCAGGCATATTGTTTATCTCTATTTCATTTAGGTTTTATGGAGGTTTTGTCCCTTTTTTGGTATGTATTCTTTTGTCTCTCCATTTTACTTGACTTTCTGTGTTTGTTTCTATGGATTAGGTGGAACAGCTACTTCACCTAAGCTTGAATGAATGATTTTCTGTATGGTCATCCCCTAGGATGTGTGCTTGATAAATTTTGCTGGCTTGCTGGAGCTGTGGCTGGCATGAGCTGGTTATCCTGTGGCTAATCCACACAGTGGGTACCCTGGAAATAGTGCTAAAACTTAAATGATCATGGGTTGATGTAGTCCCTGGGCTCTTCACACATTAGGTGGCCTGATGGGACATTTAAAGCTGAAGTGGGTATAAGCTGGGTTATCCAGAGGCTATAATTAGATTGCCCTGGCAGAGCAGCCAGAGCTGAGGCAGCAAGTAGGTTGGGAAGTCTCAGTGTTTTCCATGCAGAAGGCATTCTGACAAGACATTTAAAGTGGGTGAAGTCTAGAAGGTCCTGTGGTTCTTCATTCTGAGGGTACCCTGACAGGATAGCTGAATCTGAACTTAGTGAAAACTGGGGGATCTTTGGGATACTCCCTGATAGGGATGTTCTAGCAGAGTAGTTGAAGCTAAGATGGTCTGCAGATTGGGAGGTTCTGGGGCTCTCCACGTAGAATGCACCCTAGCAGGACAGCTGAAGCTAACATGGATATAAGTGGGAGGATCCTGTGGCTTTTAGCAAACTGAACATCGTGGTAGGACAGCTAAAGCTGAAGTGGATGCAGGCTTGGGTGTCCTGGGCTTCTATGTGCTGAGGCCACCCTGACAGGACAGCTGAAGCTGAGGTAGGTACAAGGCAGGGGACTCCAGAACATTCTATGGAGGGATGCTCCCTGTAGGGTAGCTGGAACTGAGCTAGTGCATCAGCCAGGAGGTCCCTGGGCACTCTAAGCAGAGAGTGCCCTAGCAGGATAACTGAAACTGAAATGAGTGTAAGCTGAAGTGTCCCAGAGGTCTACACACAGAAGGCATCTGAGCAGAATAGCTGGAACTGAAGTGGGTATAAACTGGGGTGTTTGAAGAGTCTCCACACAGAAGATACTCTAAAGGAATGGCTATAGCCAAGGTGGGGTCTAGACCAGGAGGTGATGAGGCACTCTGTGCTAGGGGCATCCTGGCAAGACATCTAAATATAAAGTGGGCATGGGCCACTGTGATCTCTGGGCTCTCTGTGCAAATGTGTCTTGGCAAGACAGCTGAAGCTGAACTGGGTTCAAACCAGGGTCTCCCAGGGTGTTCAGTTTTGTGGGTGCCCTGGCTGGGTAACTGAAGCTATTGTTCTGTGATTTTGGGGTGTTCTACATAGAGAGAACCCTGGTGGGGTAGTTGGATCTGAAGCAAACATCAACTTGGAATGTACAAGGCCATTTAGTACTAGGATACTCTAGTAACCTGCCTGAAGCCAAAGGGGTACAGGCAAGGAATGTTTTGTGGTACTTTTTACATGTGTCAGATATAAAGTTTGGAAATAAACTGAATGCTAACCAGGGGTGTCTGAGTGTGTACCACACTATGGCTACCCTGGTGAGATCATGGGGGCTGGTGTGGGCTAGAGGCCCAGGGGTCACTGAGGTGGTATGCCAGTTAGGGCACCAGGACTGTTCCCCAGTCTGTGCTTTTAAGTTAAAAGGAATTGGAATTTTTTTTTTTTATTCATGAGAGGCACAGACAGAGAGAGAGAGAGGCAGAGACACAGGCAGAGGGAGAAGCAGGCTCCATGCAGGGAGCCCGATGTGGGACTCGATCCCGCGTCTCCGGGATCACGCCCTGGACCGAAGGCAAGCGCTAAACCGCTGAGCCACCCAGGGATCCCGAATTGGAATTTTTTAAAAAGATTTTTATTTATTTATTCATGGGAGACACAGAATGAGAGAGAGAAGCAGAGGGAGAAACAGGCCCCATGCAGGAAGCCTCATGTGGGATTCAATCCTGGGACTCCAGGATCACTCCCTGGGCCGAAGGCAGGCACTAAACCACTGAGCCACCTGGGGATCCCATGGAATTGGAAATTTGAAGCTAATAAATCTATTTAATATGACTGGCTTTCTTTTTAGACATATACTTAGGTATAAAATAAAGTCTACACATACAAATCATAAGCTCAAATCTAGATTTGAATTTTCACATATTACGTGTATGAAAATATTTTAGAACAACAGAAAAAGAGGCTAGAAGGTGGCAGAGTAAGAGGATTATAAGATCACCTCATCACACAAATAAAACTAGATAGTACTAACATCAGTGTAAATAAACCAGAAAACGACCCAAATCATGGCAGAAGAAAATACACAACTAAAAGTGGAGAAAATGCCACATAGAAGGAAGGAAAGGGTAAAGAAGTTCTATAGACAGGGTTGGAGATGCTATTGGGAATTAAACAGACCATAGCCATCCACTGGAGGAAGGGAGCTTCTTTCTGGTGCTGGGAAGGGAGAGAATCAGACAAAAAGATAAGAGAGCCTGCACCGGGAAGACTAACCCTTGTAATATTTGGCTTTGAAAGCCAGAGAGGCCAATTTTATGAGTTCTTACAACCAGCAGGACTTTTAGTCTAGAATTTTAAAAATCAGCACGCTTGCTTCTGAGAGAACCTGAAGAATGATAGGAAGCTGAGTCCCCAACCTTAAAGAGACAGCACAGCAAATAGTTGGCAGAGAAACAACTTAGAAGAAGCAAATTGAAAAATTCCAGGGGGCACACTTCTTGTGGCTTTTGCCCTTCCTGCTCTATGGCCATGCTCCTGATCATCACTTTAGAAGAAATCACTGGATCCTAAACTCAGGGTTGGGTCCGACAGCCTCAGGTTCTCCCAGCCCAGCACGGATCATCTGGAAAAATGGACCATGACACAGATACAGAATGAATGAATGCACATGTTTGTTGCCTGAGAGCATTGGCCTTCAGCCAGCATTCAACTTTTTTCTTATTAAAGCACATTAATGAAGTAAATAGAGCAGGCAAGATGGCTGAAGAGTAGGGTCCTCAAGTCACCTGTCCCCACCAACTTACCGAGATAACTTTCAAATCATCCTGAAAACCTACAATTTAGGTCTGAGATTTATTTTTTAATGAATTTATTTTTTTATTGGTGTTCAATTTGTCAACATATAGAATATCACCCAGTGCTCATCCCGTCAAGTGCCCACCTCAGCGGCCATCACCCAGTCACCCCCACCCCCTGCCCACCTCCCCTTCGACCACCCCTAGTTCGTTTCCCAGAATTAGTAGTCTTTCATGTTCTGTCCCCCTTTCTGATAATTCCCACTCATTTTTTCTCCTTTCCCCGTTATTCTCTTTCAATATACTTTATATTCCCCAAATGAATGAGACTATATAATGTTTGTCCTTCTCCGATTGACTTATTTCAATCAGCATAATACCCTACATTTCCATCCACGTCAAAGTAAATGGTGGGTATTTGTCGTTTCTAATGGCAGAGTAATATTCCATTGTATACATAAACCACATCTTCTTTATCCATTCATCTTTCAATGGACATTGAGGCTCCCTCCACAGTTTGGCTATTGTGGACATTGCTGCTATAAACATCGGGGTGCAGGTGTCCCGGCATATCACTGCATCTGTATCTTTGGGGTAAATCCCCAGCAGTGCAAATGCTAGGCCGAAGGGCACATCTAATTTAACTCTTTGAGGAAACTCCACAGTTTTCCAGAGTGGCTGCACCAGTTCACATTCCCACCAACAGTGCAAGAGGGTTTCCCTTTCTCCACATCCTCTCCAAAATTTGTGGTTTCCTGCCTTGTTAATTTTCCCTATTCTCACTGGTGTGAGGTGGTATCTCATTGTGGTTTTGATTTGTATGTCCCTGATGGCTAGTGATGCGGAGCATTTTCTCATGTGCTTGCTGGCCATGTCTATGTCTTCCTCTGTGAGATTTCTGTTCATGTCTTTTGCCCATTTCAGGATTGGATTGTTTGTTTCTTTGCTGTTGAGTTTAATAAGTTTTTTATACATCTTGGAAAATAGCCCTTTATCTGATACCTCATTTGCAAATATCTTCTCCCATTCTGTAGGTTGTCTTTTAGTTTTGTTGACTGTATCCTTTGTTGTGCAAAGGCCTCTTATCTTGATGAAGTCCCAATAGTTCATTTTTTCTTTTGTTTCTTTTGCCTTCATGGATGTATCTTGCAAGAAGTTACTATGGCCGAGTTCAAAAAGGGTATTGCCTGTGTTGTCCTCTAGGATTTTGATGGAATCTTGTCTCACATTTAGATCTTTCATCCATTTTGAGTTTATCTTTGTGTATGGTGAAAGAGAGTAGTCTAGTTTCATTCTTCTGCATGTGGATGTCCAATTTTCCCAGCACCATTTATTGAAGAGACAGTCTTTTTTCCAGTGGATAGTCGTTCCTGCTTTGTCGAATATTAGTTGACCATAAAGTTGAGGGTCCACTTCTAGATTCTCTCTTCTGTTCCATTGATCTATGTGTCTGTTTTTGTGCCAGTACCACACTGTCTTGATGACCACAGCTTTGTAGTACAACCTGAAATCTGGCATTGTGATGCCCCCAGATATGGTTTTCTTTTTTAATATTCAACTGGCTATTTGGGTTCTCTTCTGATTCCACACAAATATTAAAATAATTTGTTCCAACTTTCTGAGGAAAGTCCATGGTATTTTGATAGGGATTGCATTAAACATGTAAATTGCCCTGGGTAACATTGAGATTTTCACAATATTAATTCTGCCAATCCATGAGCATGGAATATTTTTCCATCTCTTTGTGTCTTCTTCAATTTCTTTCAGAAGTTTTCTGTAGTTTTTAGGGTATAGATCCTTTACGTCTTTGGTTAGATTTATTCCTAGGTATCTTATGCTTTTGGGTGCAATTGTCAATGGGATTGACCCCTTAATTTCACTTTCTTCAGTCTCATTGTTAGTGTATAGATATGCCACTGATTTCTGGGCATTGATTTTGTATCCTACCACACTCCTGAATTGCTGTATGAGTTCTAGCAATCTTGGAATGGAGTCTTTTGGTATTCTACATACAGTATCATGTCATCTGCAAAGAGGGAGAGTTTGACTTCTTCTTTACACATTGAATGCCTTTTATTTCTTTTTTGTTACCTTATTGCTGAGGCTACGATTTCTAGTACTATGTTGAATAGCAGTGGTGAGAGTGGACATCCCTGTCGTGTTCCTGATCTTAGGGGAAAGGCTCCTAGTGTTTCCTTGTGAAGGATATTTGGTGTGAGCTTTTCGTAGATGGCTTTTTAGATGCTGAGGAATGGTCCCTCTATCCCTACACTCTCTGAAGAGTTTTGGTCAGGAATGAATGCTGTGTTTTATTTATTTCTGGGTTGCAAGGTTGGTTCAACACTTGTAAAACAATCATCGTGATGGATCATATCAACAAGAGAAAAACCAAGAACCATATGATCCTCTCATTAGATGCAGAGAAAGCATTTGACAAAATACAGCATCCATTCCTGATTAAAACTCTTCAGAGTGTAGGGATAGAGGGAACATTCCTCGACATCTTAAAAGCCATCTATGAAAAGCCCACACCAAATATCATTCTCAATGGGAAACACTGGGAGCCTTTCCCCCCCTAAGATGAGGAACGAGGCAGGAATATCCACTCTCACCACTGCTATTCAACATAGTACTAGGGGTCCTAGCCTCAGCAATCAGGCAACAAAAAGTAATAAAAGGCATTCAAAACGGCAAATAAGAAGTAAAACTCTCCCTCTTCGCAGATGACATGATACTATACATAGAAAACCCAAAAGACTCCACCCCAAGAATGCTAGACCTCATACAGCAATTCAGCAGAGTGGCAGGATACAAAATTAATGCCCCTAAGTCAGTGGCATTTCTATACACTAACAATGTGACTGAAGAAAGAGAAATTAAGGAGTCAATCCCATTTACAATTGCACCCAAAAGCATAAGATACCTAGGAATAAAACTAAGCAAAGTGGTAAAGGATCTATACCCTAAAAACTAGAGAACACTTCTAAAATAAATTGAGGAAGACACAAAGAGATGGAAAAATATTCCATGCTCATGGATTAGAAGAATTAATATTGTGAAAATGTCAATGCTACCCAGGGTAATTTACACATTTAATGCAATTACTATCTAAATATCCTGGACTTTCTTCAGAGAGTTGGAACAAATCATCTTAAGATTTGTGTGGAATCAGAAAACGCCCCGAATAGCCAGGAGAATATTAAAAAAGAAATCCATAGCTGGGGGTATCACAATGCCAGATTTCAAGTTGTACTACAAAGCTGTGGTCATCAAGACAGTGTTGTACTGGCACCAAAACAGACACATAGATCAATGGAACAGAATGGAGAATCCAGAAGTGGACCCTCAACTTTACGGTCAACTAATATTTGACAAAGGAGGACATACTATCCACCAGAAAAAAGACAGATAGAAAGAGATGGAGTCCTTCCGTAAATGGTGCTGGGAAAGTTGGACATCCACATGCAGAAAAATGAATCTGGACCATAATCTTACACCATACACAAAGATAAACTCAAAATGGATGAAAGATCTAAATGTGAGACAAGAGTCCATCAAAATCCTAGGGGAGAACACAGGCAACACCCTTTTTGAACTTGGCCACAGTAACTTCTTGCAAGATACATCCCTGAAGGCAAGAGAAACAAAAGCAAAAATGAACTATTGGAACTTCATCAAGATAAAAGCTTTTGCACAGCAAAAGTTTGTCAACAAAACTAAAAGACAACCTACAGAATGGGAGAAGACATTTGCAAATGACCTTTCAGACGAAGGGCTAGTATGCAAGATCTATAAAGAACTTATTAAACTCAACAGCAAAGAAAAACAAACAATTTAATCATGAAATGGGTGAAAGACATGAACAGAAATTTCACAGAGGAAGACAGACATGGCCAGCAAGCACATGAGAAAATGCTCTGCATCACTTTCCATCAGGGAAATACAAATCAAAACCACAATGAGATACCACCTCACACCAGTGAGAATGGGGAAAATTAACAAGGCAGGAAACAACAAATGTTGGAGAGGATGTGGAGAAAGGGGAACCCTCTTGCACTGTTGGTGGGAATGTGAACTGGTGCAGCCACTCTGGAAAACTGTGTGGAAGTTCCTCCAAAAGTTAAAAATAGACCTGCCCTACAACCCAGCAATTGCACTGCTGGGGATTTACACCAAAGATACAGATTCAATGAAACGCCAGGACACCTTCACCCCAATGATTATAGCAACAATGTCCACAATAGCTAAACCTTGGATGGAGCCTTGGTGTCCATCATAAGATGAATGGATAAAGAAGTTGTGATCTATGTATACCATGGAATATTACTCAGCCATTAGAGATGACAAATACCCACCATTTGCTTCAACCTGGACGGAATTGGAGGTTTATATGTTGAGTGAAATAAGTCAATCAGAGGGGAAATATTATTGGTCTCATTCATTGGGGGAATATAAAATATAGTGAAAGGGAATAAAGGGGAAAGGAGAGAAAATGAGTGGGAAATATCAGAGAGGGTGACAGAACATGTGAGACTCCTGTCTCTGGGAAATAAACAAGGCGTGGTGGAAAAGAAGGAGGTCTGGGGTGGGGTGACTGGGTGACAGGCACTGAGGGGGGAACTTGATGGGATGAGCACTGGGTGTGATGCTATATGTTGGTAAGTTGAACTCCAATAGTATGAAATTTTAAAAAAATAAATTAAAATAAAAATTTAAAAAATGCCAGGGGCAGTTATTTACTCATCTCAAAGCATATCCTGGATGGGCAGGATTCCCAGTACATCCCCTTTAGGAACAATGAGCTAGAAAATTCTTTTTCCCTTTCACATCCTTCAGCTAAACAGTCATTGGTGGGAACCAGCACAGTGTTCATATTAACTATCTACTTAGCTTACACCAAGCACTACCCCCAGCTTTGGTGAATCAGCTCTTTCAAGTCATGCTTACCTCACTCCTGGCCCTGTGATTCCCCTCCCATGGAAAACCAATGCAAACATTGCCAATGCATCATCCTCTTACTCCTGTGTTTTGTGGGGCCTTGCATGTGGGTGTGGTGGCTGCAGTGGTCCCTGCGAAATTCCAGTCGGCAGGTGGTTAAAATTGTACATTCCATCTGCATGCTTTGTGAATCCTCTTAGGCCAGCCCAGTCCCAACAGCAATAATAGCATGTCTCATTTCACAAGGAGATCCCTTTGCACCTTGGTAAAACTGTGTACCACAGCACAGCTAGGGACCTAATACTGCCTATTACAGGCAGACTAAGATACTTAAGATGAATAAACTGAAGGAAATAGTGGTCAGAATAAAACATCAGTGTGCACACAACGAACATAGGAGACACACTTCAAGTGCCAGATTTTGATGAACAGGGACTCAGCAGTGTAGGGCAATAGGATCTCTTCTTTATAAGGTCATCAACTTCAAGAACAGGATATATAGCTGACATTTTTAACACAGAGAAACAGACCCAGAGAATTAGCCAGAATAAGAAAACAGAAGAATATGTCCTAAATGAAGGAACAGAACAAAAAAAAAATAGACCTGAATGAAACAGATATAATATGCCTAATAGAGAAATTAAATTAATGATCATAAAGATGCTCACCTGACATAGAAAAGAGTGGAGGGCATCAGTGAGATCCTTAACAAGAAGATAAGAAAGAATAAATCACAGATGAGGAACATATACCTGAAATTAAAACTACACTAGATGGAATAAGTAACCCGCAAAGGAAGCAGAGGAACAAATTATTGACCTGAAAAATGAGTATTAGAAAATCAAGTTTAGAATGTGAGAGAAAAATAATAATCGAAAATGAGGTTAGATTTAGGGAACTTAGCAAGTCTATCAAGCTTAATAATATTTGCATAATATGTATCCCAGAAAAAGAAGAGAGTGAAAAGTGGGCAGAAAATTTATTTCAAGAAACAATTGCTTAAAATTTCCCTGATTGGGATGCCTGGGTGGCTTAGCAGTTGACTGTCTGCCTTTGGCTCAGAGTGTGATCCCAGGGTCCTGGAATTGAGTTCTGCATCAGGCTTCCTGCATGGGACCTGCTCCTCCCTCTGCCTATGTCTCTGCCTCTCTCTGTCTTTCATGAATAAATAAATAAAATCTTAAAAAAATAAAAATAAAATTTCCCTGATCTAAATAAGGAAACAAATATCCAGGTCCAGGAAGCATAGAGATCCCCCAACAAAATCAACTAAAGGAGGTCACACAAAGACACATTGTAATTAAAATGATGCAAACTAGTGATAAAGAGAGAATGTTAAAATTACCAAGAGAAAAGAAGACAGTTACATACAAGGAGAGCCCCATAAGGCTTTCAGCAGATGTTTCAACAGAAACTCTGCAAGCTGGAAATGAGTGATATGATATATTAATAGTGCTTAAAAGAATAAAAAAAGTATTGTAGCCAATAATATATCCAGGAAGGCTATCTTCACAATACAAGGAGAGATATTTTCCCAAACAAAAGCTAAACAAGTTCATAACTATAAAATAAGCCCTATAAGAAATGTTAAAGGAGGAATTTCTGAGTGGAAAAGAAAGATCATAATTAACAATAAAAAAGAAGAAAGCACAAAAGCTGAAAAATATGTATATTTCTAGAATCAGTAAAGAGACATTAAAAAAGGATGTAAAATATGACATCATGTCCTTAAAACAGGGGTGGATGGTGGGGGATGGGGAAGAGGATTAAAGAATGTGTTAAAATGTAAGCAACCATCAACTATATGTGGGATGCTATATGAAGAATATATTATATACAAACTTAATGGTTACCATAAATCACAAATGCAAAAAAAAGAGACATAAATCTAAGCATATCACTAAAGAAAGCCAGCAAACCATGAGAGAAGACTAAAAGAGAATAAAGGATCAGATAGGAACTACAAAAACAAACACCAAACAAGTAACAAAATGGCAATAAGTATACATCTATCAACAATTATTTTGAATGTAAATGTACTACACACTCAAATAAAAAGACATAGGATGACTAATTGGATAAAAAAATACAAAACAAAACCAAGAATCATCTATAAGCTGCTTAGAAGAGATTCATTTCATAATTAAAGACACCTGCAGGTTGAAAGTGAAGGGATGGAGAGATATTTATCATACCAATGGATGTCAAAAGAAAGAGACATATATCAGGCAAAATAAACTTTAAAACAGACATTATATGGTCTCATTCATTTGGGGAATATAAATAATAGTGAAAGGGAATAGAAGGGAAGGGAGAAGAAATGGGTAGGAAATATCAGAAAGGGAGACAGAACATGAAGACTCCTAACTCTGGGAAACGAACTAGGGGTGGTGGAAGGGGAGGAGGAGGAGGGCGGGGGGTGGGGGTGAATGGGTGACGGGCACTGAGGGGGGCACTTGACAGGATGAGCACTGGGTGTTATTCTGTATGTTGGCAAATTGAACACCAATAAAAAATAAATTTATTATTAAAAAAATAAAAAGTTAAAAAAAAATAAAACAGACATTATGCCAAGAGAGAAAGAGGGAAATCATATAAAGGAGACACTATAAACAGGAAGATATAACAATTATAAATATTTATGCATCCAGCATAGTAAACCCCAAATACATAAAGCAACTCTTAAGACATTAAAGAAATTGATAGTAATACAGTGATAGTAGGGGAATTTAATACCCTGCTTATATGAATGGAGAGATTAAACAGAAAGTCTACAAGGAAACAAAAGTTTTGAAGGACAAACTGGAGCAGAGGAATTTAACAAATATATTCAGAATACTCCACCCCATCCTAAAAGAGCAGAATACATATTCTTTTCAAGTACATATGGATCAATTTACAAATAGATCACATATTAGGCCACAAAATAAATCTCAATGAATTAAAAAAAGATTGAATACCATGTATCTTTTCTGACCACAATGTTATAAAATAGAAATCAACCACAAGAAAAAAATCTGGGAAGAGCACAAATACATGGGAGTTAAATGACATGCTAATAAAAAATGAATCCTCAACCAAGGAATCAAAGAAGAAATAAAAAGTACACAGAGAAAAATGAAAATTAATGCATAATGTCCCAATATCTATGTTATACAGCAAAAGTGGTGCATAGAGAGAAGTTTGTAGCAATGTGGATCTAATTCAAGAAGCAAGAGAAACCTCAAATAAACAACTTAACCTTATATCTAAAGAGCTAGAAAAAAACACCAACAACCAAAGCACAAAGAATAGCAGAAGGAACTAAAAAATACAAATTATATCAGAAATAAATGATATGGAAACTAATACAACAGTACAACAGATCAATTAAATTATGAGCTGGTTCTTTGAAAAGATCAATAAAATTGATAAACCAATATCCAGACTCATCAAGGAAAACAAAAAGAGAGACAGGACTCAAATAAATGAAATCACAAATGAAAGAGGATAAAGAACTGAAACCACAGAGAGGAGGCAAGATGGTGGAAGAGTAGGGGTCTTCGTTTAATCTGGTCCCCTTCATTTTATATAGATAACTATCAAACCATCCTGAACATGTATGAATTCAACCTGAGATGTAAGGAAAGAATGGCTAGAACCCTACTAATAGAAAAGTGACCACTTTTTGCAAGACAGGAGTTCAGAAATGAGGATTGGAAGGGATAAGTCAGAAAATGAGTAGCAAGGGGATGTAGTCTTTGTAAACTGGATACAGGAAAGTGAAATGGCCTTGGACCTCGAAATCGGGACCTTTAGAAATCTGTTTTTGCAACAGAGTTCCCTGCCTGAAGGGTGCTCAGTGGCCAAACAGGGCAGAATCACAAGTGGGACAGTGGAATCTCAATATTCCTGGAGGACAGAAAGAACATGAATGCCTGAGCTGACAGAGTTCCCAAGCACTGGAGCAGGGTAATGGGTTTAGGTTAGTGAGCCTGGGAGGAGGCTCAGCTTGTTGTGCCATAAACTACAAACTGTGGCTGTAACTGCAGCTGGATCAGGTGACTGTACACCATGTTGGGTCCCTTCAAAGGACTGGAACACAATAACTATCTGCCTTCCTCTGGGAGAGGAGGAGGGGGTGTAAACTCCACCTGGTGAACACTCTCTGTGCCAGGGCCCTGCAAAAGACAGAAACAGGGCAACCCTCAGCTTCCTCCGAGAAGGGCAAAGGGAGTGCATGCATGAACAGGCAAAAGCTCTCCCTGCTAAATCCCTAAAAATTGCACAAATGAGTGACCCGCTGCCTGCTCCCAGGGAAGATTAGAGTTGGCAGGCACCATGGAAGTCTGCAGAGTTTGGCAGATGCTGGGGTTTCTCAGATCCAGGGTTGGAGATTAGGGCATGGCCATTTTTATTTTCACCCTCTAAAGAGGCACCTAATGTTTCAGGCAAAAATGCATCACACAGAAAAAGCTTAAACTGAGCCCAGCCCCCTGGCTAGAGGCAGTGAAACTCTGCCCAGACACAACAGCTGAGAATCAGCACAAGATGACCCTCCCCAAGAAGACTAGCTGGAAGAAGAGGTGAACAACAAGTTTACTGGCCAAACAGAACTGGAACACTTCAGACCTAGGAGAAAATAGTGTATAGAACTCAAGGTTTTTTCTTATGATTCATTTGTTTTTTAGTTAAAAATTTTCCAATTATTTTTATCTTTCTAACCTTTTAAACTAGTTTCTAATTTTACCATTTGTTTTTAGGTCTTTAATGTTTTAACTTTCATATTTTACAATTAGATGTTATAGATGTATTTTTCATTTTTGCTTTCATTTCACTGCATTCAATTTTATTTTATCTATATATGAATGTTTTTCTTTCATTATAATTTTGGAATTTAGTATCTTCAAACACACAAACCAAAATATACTCAGGACCCAGTGGATCATTCTGTTTTGTCCAGTCTGTGAGATTATGTTCTCTCCCCTTCCCCCATCCACTCTTTTTCCTTCTCTCTCTCTCCCTTTTTCGTTTTTGCCTTTCTTTTTTGTTGTCTTTTTTCTTTTCTTTTTTGTTTCTTGAGCTCTTTGGAATTGTCTAGTGTGTATTTTGTTTAGGTCATGGTTGATATTTTTGACTCTGCTCATTCAAACAACCATTCTTCACTGAACAAAATGACTAGAATGAACAATTAACAACAAAAGAAAGAACTAGAGGTAATACTCTCTGCCATTTATATGGATGTAAGTAAAATATCAGAGATGGAATTCAGGAAAACAATTATAAATTTACTATTTGGGCTTGAAAAATGCATAAAAGACTAGAGAATCCCTTAGTGCAGAATGAGATATAATCAGGCCGAAGCTAAAAATACTCTAACTGAGATACACTAAAAACTGGATACTCTAAGAGCTAGGGTAAATGAGGCAGAAGAGGGAATAAGTGACATAGAAAATGAGCTGATGGCAAGGAAAGAAACAGAGGAAAAGAAGGAAAAACAGCTAAGAGCCTATGAAGAGTGGCTTCATGAGTTAAGTGATAATTGAAAAAAAAATATAACATCTATATTATTGGAATTCCTGAGGGGCGGGGGTGGGGGGAGAAGGTATATTTGAGCAAATCATAGCTGAGAACTTCCCTAATCTGGGGAAGGAAACAGGCATTCATATCCAAGGAGTAGAGAGAACCCCTCCCAAAGTCAATAAAAATACACCAACAACCTGATATATAATAGTGAAGCTTGCAAATTTCAGAAATAAAGACAAAATGCAGAAAAGAGCTTGAGACAAGAGATTCCTAACATGTAGAGAGAGAAATATTAGATTAACAGCAGACATTCACGGAGACCTGGCAGGCCAGAAAGAGCTGGCATGAAATATTCAGGTTACTAAATAAAAATAATTTAAAAAAAAAGCATGCGGTCAAGGTTATTTTATTAAAAAATGCTGTCATTCAGAATGGCAGGAGAGATAAAGAGGTTTTAGGACAGACAGAAACTGAAAGAATATGTTAATATCTTTAATATACCTGCAAGAAATATTAAAGGGTATCCTATAAGCAAAAAGGGAACCCAAAGAAACAAAGACAATCTGCAGAAACAGTAACGGTACAAGTAATATAATGGCACTAGATACATATCTATCAATAGTTACTGTGAACATGAATAGGATAAATGCCCCAGTCAAAAGACAAAGGGTATCATGTTGGATTAAAAAAAAAAAGACCCATCCATATGCTGTCTACAAGACACTCAGTTTTTTTTTTTTTTTGACACTCAGTTGAGACCTAAAAATACTTCAGACTGAAAATGAGGGGGTACAGAAATATTTACCACCAAATTGAGCTCAAGGAAAGAAGAGGTAGCAATATTTGTATCAGGCAAATTATTTTTTAAACCAAATACAGTAGTAAGAGATGAAGAGGAACACTATATCATAATTAAGGGTCTATCCAACAAGAAGATATAACTATTACACAACTTGGTAGCATTCAATTATATCAACCAATTAATAACCAAAGTAAAGAAAAATGTAGATAATAATAAGTTAATAGTAGGAGACTTCAACACCCTACTCACAGCAATGGACAGATTATCTAAACAGAAGATCAACAAGTAACAAGGGCTTTGAATGACACACTGGCCCAGCTGGGCTTTCCATCCTAATGCAACAGAATACACATTATTATGAACTGCATATAGAACTTTCTCCAGAATAGACCATATACTGGGTCACAATTCAGGTCTCAACTGATATGAAAAGATGTAGATTATCCCCTGCATATTTTCAGACCACAGTGTTTTGAAACTGGAGCTCAATCACAAGAGGAAATTTGAAAGGAGCCCAAACACTAGGAAGATAATGAACATTTTATTAAAAAATTAATGGGTCAACCACAAAATTAGAGAATAATTTAAAAGTTTCTTGCAAACTAATGAAAATGAAATCACATCTGTTCAAAACTTTTGGGATACAGCAAAGGTGGTCCCAAAAAGGAAGTATATTTCAAAATAAGCTTCTAAAAATTAGGTAAATCTCAGATACACCATTGTAACCTTACATCTAAAGTATCTGGAGAAAGAACAGCAATTAAAACTTAAACTACTCAGGAGGAGAAAAATAATAAAGATTAGAGCAGAAATGAATGAAATAGAAAACAGAAGAACGGTAGAACAGATCAATGAATCTAAGACCTAGTTCTTTAAAATAATTAAAAAGATAGATAAAACCCTAGCCAGACTCAATTAAAATAAAAGGGAAAAGATCCAAATTAGTAAAATCACAGATGAAAGAGGAGTGATCACGACCAACACCAAGGAAATATCGGTTCTGAGTGTATTTTGGTCCATCTGTTAGAAGGTATGCAACTCCAAAATTATAAAACAAACTAAAACAAAACAAAACAAAAAACAACAAAAATCTGTCACAACTTATATAGCTACTAAAATTAAATTGAATATGTTTAAAGGAAGTAAAAAATAATGAATATATCTATGAGCTATAATTATAAAGATATGAAAGTCAAAAAGGAAAAAAAACTTAAAAATGATTAGTTGATAAAATATTGTAGTTAAGACAGGAAAAAAAAGAATATTGGAAATTTTCAACCTGAAAGATAAATGAATCATAAAGAAAACACCTCAGTTCTATATAATATTTTCTCTCAGTCCTCGAGTTTTCCAGTGCTGCTTGGTCAGTAAACTTGTTCTTCTGGGAGAGGGGCCTGCTGCTCTGATTCTCAGGTGTCTGTGCCTGGATGGGGATGTTCAGCCCCTCACCAGGTGGCTGTGCTCAATGTAAGATGTTTGCTCTGTGAGGCCTTTGTTCCCTGCAGGCTTTGCTTCTCCAGGGTGAAAGTAGAAAAAAAACAAAACAACAGAAAAATGGCAGCAATCAGATCTCCAGCCACGGAGCCAAGAGCTCCAAGTGTGTACTGAACTGCAGTCTCTTAGCGGGCACTGCCTCATATCCTCCAAGGTGCAGGAGCTAGGGCACTGACTCATATAATATGAAGAGTGCTGATTTGTGGGAGGGCTCACAGTCTTTTGAGCTCACCAGATTTGCCTCTCCTAGAGGGAGGGGAGGATAGCCCCCTTCTCTCTGCAGCCAGGTCCTGGGGCGTTCACCTGCTGGATGTGTTCACACCTGATCTGCCTCTCCCAGATGCTCACTGAAGGGTTGCTGCATTCCAGTCCTTTACTGGAACATAGGAAAGCAGTGGTCCCCTGATCCCACCTTGGCTTGCAGTTTATGGCAGAAGCTGAGCTCTCTCTCGGACACCCCTATTCTTTCTGTTTCTTCGGGAATACTGAGACTTCACTGCCCTTCTGTGATTTTGCCCTATTTCACCACTGAGTACTTTTCAGGCAGGGAAGACTGTCTCAGGAACAGATTTCTAAATGATCCAATTGTATCCCCTAGTGCTGTACTATTTTCCTGGTGCCAGCTTCCAAAGAATTCCTCCCCTTGCCTTTTATCTTCCAATATACCCCTTCCGTTTCTCTTCTCTGCACTCCTACCTTGTAAGAAGCAATCATTTTTCTCTCTAGTATTCTAGCTGTTCTCTCTTTACATCTCAGGTTTAATTCATAGATATTAAGGATGGTTTGAAAGTTATATAGCTAAATGGGGGACCAGATGAAATGAGGACCCCCTACTCTTCCATCATCTTGCTTCCTCCCTCAAGGCCATCATTTAAAAGAGCAACTAGTTTATAAAATAGCCAGCCTTAGAACTTTACCAAATGGTGGAAAAGCTGCTGGAACTCTCTCTGGGTCAGAGGGAATGGGAAGCCATATGATTTATACTTCCCTTCAACCTTGAAAGTGCAGACCAGAGAAAGGTCCAGTGTCATATCCACCTTGCCATTTCAGCAAGCCCCAGGTCTCCTAACCCACACAGGCCCAGACATGCTCCAGCACAGGATAAAAAGCCCCCATTTAAAAGAACAACTAGCATATAGAAGATCTAGTTTTAGAACTCCACAAAATGGCAAGGGAGCTATTGGAATGCTCTCTGGGAAGGAAGGAGTGAGGACATGATCTATGCTCCTCTTCCAACTAAAAATCGGCAAACAAAATTCTTCTTTAGTAATAATTCTTGAGATGATTATAAATGCAATTGAGGCAAATCGTCATAATCTCCACATACTCCTCTCAGCAAATCACAGAATAAGGACAACTATATTTGCTGGCAAATTAGTTGATTATTTAGAAAAAAGAAACTAGTTATTTTTGTTTGTTTCAATTTTAAGTAATTACCTTCTTTCAGTATTTTATTTTGTCTATATAGTGAACTAAATATTTTAGTTCAGGAAAAGATATTCCTATAGAAATAAAAGGCAAAAACAAAATTTCATTAGATTATTTTAGATCTGATAATTTCCTTAACCCCACACATGACCCAGTGTCATTATAATACAGAGATCTTATCCTGTTTGTTAATAATCATTTTCACCTGACATTGTTTCTACTCATTATTTACATAAAATTAATACAAGAGTATTTAAATGCAGATTGTAGAAACTACAACTGGTCAATTTAATACAATTCAAATATAAATGCTTTTTTAGAAAAAAGACTCAGTAGATATACATTAAAATATATGCATATTATTTTTAATTGAATAAACTTGGTTGACAATTTTAATCCTGTGACACTATATTGACTTAAGAATATTTCATGAAGGGCAGCCCAGGTGGCTCAGCGGTTTAGTGCCACCTTCAGCCCAGGGCCTGATCCTGGAGACCCAGGATTGAGTCCCAAGTCAGGCTCCCTGCACAGAGCCTGCCCTCTCCCTCTCCCTCTGTCTCTGCCTCTCTCTCTCTCTCTCAATCTGTGTGTGTGTGTCTCATGAATAAATAAATAAAATCTAAAAAAAGAATATTTCATCAAGATGAATTAAAATTATGTCATTTGTGACAATATGAGTGGACCTTAAGGGTATTATGCTAAATAAAATAAGTCAGACTGAGAATGACAAATACCATATAATTTCACTCATATGTAAAATCTTAAAAAAGAAAACAAAGCAAAACAAATAATAAGCAAACAAAAAGTGGAATCAGATCTATAAATACAGAGAACAAACAGTCCCCAGGAAGGAAATGGGTGGGAGGATGAGCAAAATAGGTGAAGAGGAGTGGAAGATACAAGTTTCCAATTTTGTAATGAATAAGTCACAGGAATAAAAGGCACAGAATAAGCAATATAGTCAATGATATTATAATATTATACATATATAATATTATAATAGCATTATATGATGACATATGGTAGTTATGGTGAGCATTGCATAAGCTATAGAGAACTTCAATCTCTATGTTGTACTCCTGAAATTAATGTAACATTGTGTGTGTATTTATTTATCTATTTATTTATTTATCTATTTATGAAATAATGTCTAATTTCTGCAGTTGAGTTATATTGTAATTATTTTTTCCTAATTTATGTGAAGCTTTATTTTCCTTTAATTTTTAATATTACTAACAGTTCACATTGATGCTTAGCCTTTTTAAAATCTATGCTCATTTTTTTTCCTTTTAGTTTTTTTTATTGGAGTTCAATTTGCCAACATAGAGCATAACACCCAGTGCTCATCCTGCCTACTACCCCCTCAGTGCCCATCACCCAGTCACTCCAGCTCCCTCCCACTTCCCCTTCCACTACTCCTTGTTCATTTCCCAGAGTTAGGTGTCTCTCATGTTTTGTCACCCTCACTGATGTTTTCGCTCATTTTCTCTCCTTTCCCTTTATTCCCTTTCACTAATTTTTATATTCCCCAAATGAATGAGACCATATAATGTTTGTCCTTTTCCTATTGACTTATTTTACTCAGCACAATACCCTCCAGGTCCCTCCACGTCGAAGCAAATGGTGAGTATTTGTTGTTTCTATGCTCATTTTTCAAAAGATTTTACTTATTTATTCATGAGAGATAGAGAGACAAGCAGAGACATAGGCAAAGGGAGAAGCAGGCTCCCTGTAGGGAGCCCAATGCGGGACTCAATCCTGGAACTCGGGGATCACCCCCCAGGTGGAAGGCAAATGCTCAACCACTGAGCCACCCAGGCATCCCCATGCTCATGTTTTTACTATGATTAATGCAAGTGAGTGGATCTCTCTCTCTATCCATAGTCCTGTTTTAAATGTGTTTATTTTATTCCCCTGTATATCCCTAACTATACTTCTTAAGCCTGCAAGGTAAAACTTTGAGATATACATATAATATATATCATATAGTTATATTATTGATACATATATATCATATATATACTTTGATACATATATATTTATATTATATTAATTTATTCATAAAAATAGAAATATATAAATCAATATATATGTATTGATACATAAATGTATATAATAAATATAACATATAAATATAAATCAATAACTTTAGTAAATCATTAAATGTGTTTATTGTGTAAAGGTGTTTAATGATTTTTACCCCTCCATATCTGTATCTATACTTCTTAAGCCTGCATGGTAAAACTTTGAAATAAATAAATAAATAAATAAATAAATAAATAAATAAATAAATAAGATATGACATATTTATTTCATTTATTCATAAATATTTGAAACATATATAGAAATAAATATATACAAATCAATAACCTTAGGAAATGTAATAGTGATACAGGTATATGCTGCTAAATTTTGACAACTTGGTAATGATTGAATTTTACAGTTGGTAAATTAGTTTTATTCTGATGTTTCATCAGCATTCATAACTGCAGCAATTTGGAAGTTTTATTTTTCTTTTACATATCCCAGCACATCTTTAGACTAGTCTTAATTATTACATTAACAGTTCTTGTTAAAATAAACCCACCAGCTTTATATGTTTTGGTTTTTGGTTTTTGCAGTGCTATGAATTGAAATAATAATAATGGTTGTAAAATAGTAATTGCTTAACATATGGATCTGGTTTAATCAAAAGATGGAAATAGTCTTGTGACTGCTTAGTAAACATTGTATGTTCTTCCTCTGAAAATTATATTTGTGTATGATACAGCTTTCAGAGATGAAATTCTCAGGTTAAACATGAGCCTTTGATATTGTCAAAAAAATGATTTTCTTCATTTCTCTAAAATGTCACAGAATGATAAAAAGATTTATCTTTTCTTATACTTTCTGTATATCACATAATTGCTCTTTTCTACCTTTTCAAATATTTGGTGGGTTTTTTTATTTGATTTCTTTCAATTTCAATGAAATCCACTTTTTTATAATATTACAAATTTGAACTCTTTATCTAATGTGCACATGAAAAATAAACCATTTTGTCCAGTGTTAAGTCTGGTCTACTCAGGTGGTAAAATGAATACATTAATTAAATTTTTAAAAGGATAGCTAAAAAAAAGGATAACTGTTTAGAAGTTGTGGACTTTATGATATGAATACTTGAATTCTAAAACCAGAAAACTTGTCTTTAGTTCTATTGAATAAGCATATATACAGC